>NC_081429.1:10136257-10436257 GCF_949786415.1 Peromyscus eremicus | reverse complement strand
TGAGCTTCAACTGCCATTGAGGTTGCACCTTCACCAATGGCCTTTCCTGGCCTCTCATAGTGCCAAACCTCAGCTGTTCTCTATGACCCTTTATGCCTTCAAAACAAGTACCACCTGGATGATGCTAACACATTACCAAGTCCGGCTGCCAGCACGAGGTACAACCTTGGCCGCCTCTGGAACACAGTTTCTCTGTGCTCTCTCAGGAAACACTTGCCAGAAGATTTCACCTCAGTGATGCTGGTCTCTTCTTAATCACCACTAATTTCTTAGCTCCAGCTGACCAGCATCAACTATCCCAGCAAAGCAAAATTTCACGTTAGTAGTTCTGGTATCTTGTTAATCCCAGCTGATTCTTCAGCCCCAGCTAACCAGAAACACAGGATCTTAATTCAAAATAACAAATGGCCCTGATAGATTTTTAAACTTCCCTCAGAAATTTCACAAGCCAGTACCTCTGCTCTGTTCTTAACATTCTTATCTTCAAAGTTCCCACAGAACATCCCACGGAGCTTTTAACACTCAATAGCTCCTCTAGCTTAAAGTTCCAAAGTCTTTCCACAGTCCTCCCCAAAACATGGTCAGATCTGTCACAGAAATACCCCACTTCTGGCACCAATTTGTCTTAGTTAGAGTTTCTATTGCTGAAATGAAATACCATGATCAAAAAAGCAAGTTGGGCAAGAAAAGGTTTATTTGGCTTACACTTCAGCATTGCTGTTCATCACTGAAGGAAGTCGGGACAGAAATTCAAACAGGGCTGGAACCTGGAGATAAACTTAAGCAAAGGCCATGGAAGGGTGCTGCTTCCTGGCTTGCTTCCCATGGCTTACTCAGCCCCACTTCTGACAGAACTCAGAACCACCAGCCCAGGGATGGCACCACCCACCATGGTCTGAGCACTCCCCTTCTGATCACTAAATGAGGAAATGCCTTACAACTGGATCTCACTGAGGGATTTCCTCAAGTGAGGCTCCTTCCTCTGCTGACTCTAGCTTGTGTCAAGTTGACACACAAAACCAGCCAGTACATGCCCCCACCAGATTGGCCTGCAAGCAAGTCTGTGGAACATTTCTTAATTAGTGCTTAATGTGGAAGGGCCCAGCCCACTGTGAGTGGTACCATTCCTGAGCCGGTAGTCATGGATGGTGTAAGAAAACAGACTGAATAAGCTATGGGGATCATGCCACTAAGCAGCACTCCTCCACGGCCTCTATATCAGTTCCTATCTACAGGTTTTTACCCTGTTTGAGTTCTTACCGTGGCTTCCCTCAGTGATGGAGTGTGAGAGTGTAAGCCTTCCTACATGGGTCATAATTTTACCACAGCAATTGAAGCTCTAACTTAGCCAGTGCTCTAAGATCTAACTTTCATATTGCATATATATATGACTCTAACTCTTTATGATGTTATTCCATATTTTTAACCTGAGTATTTTTACTTGGGGAACACACTAAAGAGAATTTAAAGAGACTCTTACTAAAGCATTCATGGAAACACTGGACACAACATAATGCCTTGAATAAACAATAGCAGATAAAAAGAGTTATGAGAAAAATACAAATAACTTTGATTATCTTCCTAAAATTTATCTCTAATGCATTGAAAAGATCCTGTACTACAGATATATAAAATCTGAACTGGAAAATGCTACATATAAGCTAAACATCTTTATATAAAGTAAAGGCCTGTGATCATGAGGTCTGAAGCTATTTGTATGAATCTGCACATGTCATACTACTCTGTGGGTGAAAATTAGCTGTTCAAATCATTTTGTGTAGCACAAAACAGATCTGAAAGCCTGTTCTTTAGGGTGAAAGTATGCATAAACAAGCAGGTGGTAGATAACAATAGCATCCCTTGGGCTGTTAGCTCCACCAGGACAGTTCTTCCTCACCTGGTTCACTCTTGCTGGCTGGAATACAGAAGAGAGTATGGGAGATGCTGGAGAGATGGCTCAGTGGTTAAGAACACTGGCTGCTCTTCCAAGGACCCGGTTAGGTTCCCAGCGCTCACATGGCAGCTCACAACCATCTGTGACTCCAGTTCCAAAGGATCCAACACCCTCTTCTGACATCCATGAGCCCTGCATGCACATGGCCCAAGACATACATACAGGAAAAACATTCATACGCATAAAATTAAAAGTAAAATTAGCACTAAAAGTAAACTCAAAGAAAAGGGCTGGAGAAAATAATCTCAGTCCTTTTGAGAGAGAGAGAGAGAGAGAGAGAGAGAGAGAGAGAGAGAGAGAGATCAACAACATGCCCAAAGAACACTTACCCGCTTAAGCAGCTTCTGCAGAAACTCCTTTTTTAATATTTAAAGCTGTACCTTCCTATACTCTTAAAGTCCTCTGGACAAACTTTGGGAAAGGACAAGACTGTCTCCCACAACCTCATTATTGGTTTGCCTCTGGCTCCTAAAGACTCCTCAATTGTCAGGCTGGAGAGACGGCACTGGTTGTTCTTACAGAGGAGCCCGCTTTGGTTCACAGCAGACTGCTGACCACCATCTGTAACTCCAGTTCCAGGGGATCCTGCGTCCTCTTCTGCTCTCCTGAGGCTCCTGAGTACAAATGGTACACATAAGCCCAAGCAAGAAAATACACGTACAAATAAATAAATGTTTATTATTTTGAAGTTCAAAAGAGTTATCCTCCAATTATCAACACAGGCAGTGGCCACAAAAAAAAAAAAGATAAAAAGCAGATCATATTAGGAAAATATAAGTAAACAACCCCAATATTTAAAATGAACAGAAAGACACTTGTGTAGAAATGCCATCCTGTTTTCTTTTATCCAGAGATAGCACATATTCTCTCTTGAGACTCTGCTTCCCCATGCATTGCTTCTTGGCTCAAAGATAATTCTAACCGGGTCTGCCCAGCCTGGATGTCCATGTGTGGCCATTCATTTACGCCCCTCCACTCTCCTTCACACACTCCCTTCATGGCAGTCATGCCCTCTGAGAATTATATAGATTAGGAAGCTGGAAGAGATTCTGCCATTGTCTTAAAATTTGGTTTTGTCTTTCTGGCCAAGGTTAGTTTTAGATCTCTCACACACAGTATCAAATAACCCTAACACAATACCAGGAAACAAGTGATGCCCACATTTCTCTGGTGGTCACCTCTCTGAGTACTTCCTTTTTAAGAAAATTAAAAAGCCACTCCCAGCACTCAAGAGGTAGAGGCAGGAAGATGGAGATTTGGAGGCCAGCTTGGACTATGCAATGAGACACTATCTTAAAAAGTCAAAAGGAAAGAGATGAGCATGAAGAAGGAGAGGAGGGAGAAAGATGTACAAGGATATCAGTGTAAAAATAAATATAAATGTACTTACATAATATGTCTATAAGCATGAGGATATGTCATCAGCTCATAGCTTCTAGTTTATTGGTTATATTTATAACTTTTTTCCTCTTTAGAGTTCATCTTTATTGCAAAAATGCACTTTTCAAGTTTTCAGGATTTTTGAAAGAAAATTCTAAATGAATCTCTTTTGGGGTTTTGGTTTTGGTTTGGTTTGTTTTCTCCAAGCAGAATGGTTATTCAGACTGCAAAGGTCACAAATAAGACCAGCACATGTGTGCATGGTTTATTTTCTCCTCAGCATTCTTTCACCTTCACCTGCTAATTTTTTTTTCTGAAAGATATCAATTTAAGCCTGTGCTTTACACGGGCTCCCTTGGTCTTTTGCACCTGTATGTTTTCAAGACCTCCTACCCTGCCCTGTATAATCATTGCACTTTTAATTTCAACCATTTCCCATTAATAGTTTAAAACTTCATGCTTTGATTAGAAGTCTGAAGTAAGCAGATTTGAGTTCCAGTAATCAATGTTACACATTTTGCAGAGATCTTTTCCCCTATAGACTATGGAGCTGAGGACCCCTGCTGGTAGCTTTGCAGCAGTACGTGACTTTTTTTTTTTTTTCCTCTCATGATAAAATACTGTTGCTCAGATAGATGAGGGTACCTACTTAATCTGAACTAATCCTTTTTACTTAGAATCCTTTAGTTGGCTTCTTAGGATTTTATTGATCCTGGCACAATTTCTGCAATTTGAGTCTTCCATTCCACAATAGTTGTTTTACTTGCATAAAAGAAAGTGCTATTAGCCAAAAACACATTTTAATATTATTAATGTCTTAAAAATAAATTAAACTAGTTCATATAGAGTACCTAGGTTTTTCTTCAACACACACACATGTCTGTATACCTGCATATGTAAATGTATGGATAAGTTCAGATAGAAGATAGAGGTGCCACCTCAAAACACAGGACGTGGAGCTTAATATGACATTGAATGAAATGTTATGAACATAATCAAAGGTATTCCTCACTTTTCTGAAGTCTTGGGTTATTTATTTTTATATAAATGTACTTGTTTGTTTGTTTGTTTGTTTTACATCCCAGTTGTGGTTTCTCCTCCCTCCTCTCTTCCCCCACCCTTCTCTGTTCCCACCCCACAATCCACTCCTCCTCCGTTTCTGTTTAGGAAAGGGCAGGTCTCCATTGAGTATCAACAAAACATAGTGTATCAAGTTGCAGTAAGACTAAGCACCTCCTGCTGTGGATGATTGATTGATAAATAAAGTGCTGATTGGCCAGTAGCCAGACAAAAAGTATAGGCGAGACAAGGAGAGAAAAAAATTCTGGAAAGTGAAAGGCTGAGACAGAGAGATGCTGCCAGCTTGATGACAAGCAAGATGTAAGGTACCGGTAAGCCATGAGCCACATGACAACTTATAGACTAATAAAAATGGGTTAATTTAAGATAAAAACAGCTAGCAAAAAGCCTGAGCCATTAGGCCAAACAGTTTAAATAATGTAAGCGTCTGTGTGTTTATTTTATAAGTGGGCTACGGGACTGCCGGCGCTTGGCGGGACCCGGAGAGAAACTCTCCAGCTACAACCTCCCCATGTATTAAGGCTGGGCAAGGAGGTCCAGTATAGGGAATAGGGTCCCAAGAGCTGGTAAAAGAGTTGGAGACGGCCTCTGCTCCTTGGGTTATTTCTAAGTGATACATTCCTACCTAGCATTGGGAGCCAAAATGTTGTCTAAAAGCCTATTGCAAGCATGTAAAGCTTGAAGATTATGTACAACTACCACGTCAATTAAAATATGCTTAAGCTTGGAAATTCAGTCACACTGATTACCCTCCTCTTACATCTCCTTTGATACTCCTCTGTGCACTGACCCCTGCCCCAATATATAAATTTAAAGATGATTACCACTGGGGGGGGCTTAGAAATCATGAAATCAGGCCCTCATCCATCACTAGACTTCAAACCACCCAAAGAACTAAGAGGAAACAGTAGCTCCAAGATACAGCTGTCCGATTCACTCTGCACCAGTTGAAAGCCTGGCTTTGGCTCCTCCAAGAGATGACAAAATAAAACTAAGGACATCAGTGCTTAGCAGTCCCTTAGTGTCTGATTAAAAGTCTGTTTCCATAGCACTGGCTCCAGCTTAGTGGAAATTTTAGCCTTCATTTTCCTGATGCTCAAAATGACTGGTATGCACATTCATTAGTTACTGATTATGACATAATACATCACCCAAGTTTAGTAACTTAAAGTAGAAATATTTATTTCATCATTTGAATGGCTTGGGAAATCAGGAGTGGTTTAGTTTGGTGGATCCAGCTCGGGGTGCCAAACAAGGCTACAGTTGGTGTCAGCTGAGGTTTCAGTTACCTGAGGCTCTACTGGGTCTGGAGCATCTGCTGCTGCCAAGCCCAACCACAGAGCTGTGGCAGGGAGCTTCAGTTCCACACCACACGGATCTCTCTGTAGAATTACACACATCATGGTTTTTCCCAAGACAAGTGAAATAAGAAAAAGAGAGTTGGGGAAAAAATGCTACAGAGTGGGACAAAATTCACCAGCCATTAACCCTGCAGAGGATTACTACCAGAATATGCAAAGAGCTCAAATTAAACACAAAAAAAAACATATGATTAATAAATGAGCAAATGTGTTAAGACAGTTCTCAAAAAGAAAAAGGTACCAATGGTCAATAAATATATTTAAAAGTTTGAACATCAGGAAAATGCCAATCAAAACTGCACTGAGAGTCTACCATACCCCATTCACAATGTCTATCCTTAAAAACACAAATAACCAGAAACTCTAGAGATGATATGTATAAAAGAGAATTCTTGTGCACTGCTGATAAAATTGTAAACTAGTACAGTTACTATGGAAATCAGTAAGGATGTTCCTAAAAATAAAACTAACACGTGTTCCAGCTGTACCATTCCTGGACTCACAAACGAGCACACCACAAAAACATAGCACATGAATGTTCATCAGAGCAGTATTCAAAACAGCTAATTTATGGATGGTCTTGATATCTATTGACAAGTGAATAATACAAAAAATGTGGCACATGTATACATATATACATATACTAGTTTATCATACATATACACACAGGTTTATACAGTCACAAAGAAGAACAAAAATTATGTCATTTTCAGGAAAATAGATGGAACTAGAAATCGTCATACCAAGCAATTAAGCCAGACTCTGAAAGACAAAATCTCATTTCCTTTCACATGTGGAATCTAGATTTCAAAAGGAAACAGGAAGGGACGGTGTGTACTACTTAGGGAGTGAGAGGGCAGTGAGAAAGGAAGAAGAGCGCATTGGATAGAGAGTAAAATCAAAGTACATCTGTGAAAACATCATAGTGAAACTTGGTTTTTGTTGCGGGATACTCAATCACACTATGAATCTCGAGTTTGCATTTTTATTAATTAAATAAAAATCAACCTTGGGTCAGGAGGTGGAGCTAGCAACTAGTTGACCGAAAGTAATCACAGAGATCAGAGGGAGTCTGGAAGATGGATAGAGAGACGCACAGGAAGTAGTAGGGAGGGACAGAGGAACTTTGAGTGTGGTGGTCTTTTTGGTTTGGCGGAGTGGAAGGATGCTCTTTCTGAGATACAGGCCAAGAGAGAAGGTCAGTTAGTTGGTCCTCAACCTCTCTGAGCTAGCAGGTTTTCACCCCAGCCCCTGGCTCCTGAATCTTATTGATAAACAGAATCACAGAGATTTAATGATAAACTACACTTGTTGGCAGCAACAGGTGGATCCAGCAGGAGGTAAAAGTCCCACCAGGCCGCTGCCTGAGAAGTGGGGCCAGTAACTGCTGAACCGCAATTACTGGCTGAAACAGCAGCTGACTCAGGTGTAGCCGCCGTGCCGATAGAAAAACAACAGATTTTATTCAAAGAATTATATATCTGCTTAAAAATAGACATACACAGCTATGATTGCCAGCTTTATCGTTTTTATTTGTTTTTCCTAATTTATCTTTGCCAGTGGTAGTTAATTAAGATGCCTCTAATAAATGCTTGATACAAAAGGAAAAACAACGGCACTCCTACATAAACAGAGTCATTGTACTTGTCTGGCTTTTCTTGTTGGATTTTGGTTTTGGCTTTGGTTTTGAGGGTATAAACAACCCATGGATTTGCACATATTGGACAAATGGTTCACTGCTGAGCTACACCTCGCGTTCTTATCTTCCCATAAAGACAAACCTCACAGTCCCCACAAGCCACGGTGACCTTCCGTTGAGTCTGCCTACCTTTCGGGTGCAACTTTTCCTCTTCCTTTTCTTTGTCTCTTTCCTCTGGATGCTGCCCAGAACCTACGTTTGCATTTGCCGGAGATCTGGGCTTCCTTTACTCTTCTCCATGCCTTGTGGCTGGCCTCCATGCAGGCTTAACTCAAACAGTACGGTCTTGTTTTCTTCTTTGCTCCATTCTTCGCCAGGCAGCTGCCGAGATCTACAGCTTGCCTGCCCTGAAGTTTTTCTTTTAAATTCTTAATAAAATGGTCCTTGGGTTTCAAAAAAAAAATCTCTACAGATCGAGTAGCTGGCTTAAAAGCTATGCACTGTAAATGCTGTATACAAAATGTCAGATTCTGGAAACAGAGTACAAATCCCACAGCATACTAAACTCAGTGACACTTTTTTTTGAATATGTTTTTATTGAAATAGAATCATATCACTTTCCCCTACCTTTCTTCCCTTCAGTCCCTCCCAGTTACATTTTGAACCCCTCTTTGTACCCCCAACTCTTGAGTTGATAACTTCTTTTTCTTTTATTATTATTACACAATATAAATATGCATGTATGTTTATGCACAAGTATATATAACTACAACATGAGAGTTCACTTTGGTTCTTTGCATGTACATCATTTCAAGGCTGACCACTCTACGTTGGACAAACAATGAGGGACTCGTTATTGGGAGAGGCTAATTCTCCTTCTCCCAACATGCATTAGTTGCCTATATGGTTCTTTGTTTAGGGGTGCATTCCCTTGAAATTTTGACCCTTCCGTGTTAACATGTCCGTTGATATTGCCCTTGTTCTGGTCTTGTTTATGCAGCCATTTTAGGAGAAACCATTTCATAGCAGAGTCTCAGATATCTGGCTCTTTCCATGTTCCCCTCCACCACCTTCCATGATGTTTGCTGAGCCACAGATGGAGGAGCTGTAAAGTAGATCTATCCATTGGAGCTGGAGAATCCACAATCAGTTGATCTCTTCATTGTGTCCATTTGTGGTTCTCTATGATGGTCTCTATTTACAGTAATGAGAGCTTTCCTTGATGAGTAGGTAGACTTATCTGTGGGCATAAGGATAAGATTTAGAATGTAGCAAGGAATTATGCTGATAAACTTGAGGTAGCCAATTATTTTCTAAGGTCCATGACCTTACTAGCCCCAGGAAGCTGGCTAGGTTTCCAGTATCAGTCATGAATTCTCTCCTGTTGAGTCCAATTAGACAGACATCAAGGTGTGAGAGCCACTTATTGCACTTTTATGCATATCTTGCTGTCTTAGTTAGGTTTTCTATTGATGTGAAGAGACACCATGACCACAGCAACTCTTTTTTTTCCACAGTGTATTTGTTTCTTTTTTTTCTTAAGAAATTTTTTATTCATTTTACATACCAATCACAGATCCTCTTCTCTCCTCCAACCCCTCCAGCCTTCCTCCTCCCAACCTACCCCTCATTCCCTCCTACAAGAAGGTAAGGCCTCCCGAGTGGAGTCAGCAGAGCCTGGTACATTCAGTAGAGGCAAGTCTGTTGCTACATGACTGCACATGTGCTGTCCATTAGCCAAGCAAGAGGCTTAGTCATCCCTTACATTCTACCTAATCCGTGTGCTGCATGATCACGTAATCTGTTTGCATGTTCCAAATCTCTTTCTCTTGCTAACACTAACCAATGGAACTTTGATAGCAGGGTACTAAACATTACAATATCATGGCTACCAGCTCAAGATTTTGAATTCCCCATGGCTGCTTCTTAATATGTTTAAAAATTCTTCCAAGCTCCAGAACCAGCTTGAATCCACCTGGACAGGTCGGATTTGCTTGAGATAAGTATAACTCAAACTTTCCTGGTCCTGGGACCCCCTCCCTCACCCTGGGCCCCCCCACCCCCCACCCCCCGCAAAGTAAAAATTTTTTCTAACCTTTCTTTGTCTCACCAGCACCCTCTCAGACCCAGAAAAGCCACAGAGTCCCAAGCTGAGAAAGATGATGAATGACTCCAAAGCAGCAGACAACAATCCACTACCCCAGGACATCTGGCTACCTCAGAAGCCCCCTTCCCTACCCCCCAAGAGTTAACTGGCACCCACCAAGTCAGCTGGAAGCAGTTTAGGAAGACACGATGCCCCCATCCCCACTCATTCACAATCTTTTTACAAGAACAAAGAGTCCTGGATGATAGGAATTCTAGCCACACCCCCATGACCATACATGCACTGGCAAGACATTTAATCATTTCCTGGGCTGTAAGTCCTACATAATCCATGCACTGTGTGGTCATATAATTTGCATGCATCATGATCACATAATCTATGTGCATGTGTGGTGTGGCTATCTATGTAGGCCCATATGCACATGCACGGGGAAGTCCATAGAAGGCAGATCCCATGTACCCTCCCCCCTCTTCTGCATATGTGTCTCTCAAATAGGCCTAAGCACATCCTTTCCTGTCCCTCCCTTCTCCTAATAAACTCTTACAGTGGGTTTTGTTGTGCCTCGTGACTTTTCCTCAAAGGGTAAACAGCATTACATAAAATTAACAAGGTCCAAGACCCTCCCCCTGCCTCAAGGCTGTACAAGGTGTCCCACCACAGGTAGTGGAATCCAAAAAGTCAACTCATGCACCAGGGATGGATCCTGATCCTACTGCCAGGGGACCCCCCAAGCAGATGAATCCACACAACTGTCTCGCCAATGTAGAGGGCCCAGTCCAATCCCATGGAGGCCCCATAGGTGTTGGTAAATTTCATGAGTGCCCACTAATTTGGTTTGGTTGTCTCTGTAGGTCTCCCCATCATGATTCTGATGCCCCTTGCTCATAGAATCCACAGCAACTCTTTTTTTGTTGTTTTTGGTTTTGTTTTTGTTTTTTGAGACAGGGTTTCTCTGTGTAGCTTTGCACCTTTCCTAGAACTCACTCTGTAGCCCAGGCTGGCCTCGAACACACAGAGATCCACCTGCCTCTGCCTCCCAAGTGCTGGGATTAAAGGCGTGCACCACCACCGCCCAGCCACGGCAACTCTTATAAAGCAAAACATTTAATTGGGACTGGATTGCAGTTTCAGAAGTTTAGTCCATTCTCA
Organism: Peromyscus eremicus; assembly: GCF_949786415.1. Classification (NCBI taxonomy): domain Eukaryota; kingdom Metazoa; phylum Chordata; class Mammalia; order Rodentia; family Cricetidae; genus Peromyscus; species Peromyscus eremicus. Next base: position 10,425,587 of record NC_081429.1, on the reverse strand, counting down.
TCATGGCAAAAAGCATGATGGCATGCAGGTAGACATGGTGCTGGAGGAGTAGCAGAGAGTTCTACATCTAGAACTGTAGGCAGCAGGAAGAGAGAAAGACACTGGGCTTGGCTTGAGCATTTGAAACCTCAAAGCCCATGCCCAGTGACACACTTCCTCCAACAAGACGGCACCTACTACAACAAGGCCACACCTCCAATAACACCATTCTCTATGAGTCTCTGAGGGCCATCTTCATTCAAGCTACCACACTTGCCATGCTAGTAATTTAGTTGTTCAGAGGTGTTGCAGCCGGGTAGGACTGTTTAATTGCTTCCCTCCCTTGGCAACTTGCATAGGATTTTCTAGAACTTTGAAAGCTAGATTGCAGGAAAGAGGCTTTCAGATAATTTTCATCCCACCCCAGCCAAAACGGCAAAGATCAACAAAACAACTAACAACAAATGCTAGTGAGATTGTAGAGAAAGAGGAACCCTCACTCACTGTTGGTGGGAATGTAAATTGATGCAGCCACTCTGCAAATCACATACAGAATCCTCAAAAAACTAAGCATAGATCTACCATATGACCCACTGTGGTGCTGTTAATAAAAATGGCCCCCATAGGCCCATAGGAAGTGGCACTATTAGGAGGTATGGCCTTGTTGGAGTAGGTGTGGCCTTGTTGGAGGAAGTGCGCCACTGGGAGGTGGGTTTTGAGGTTTCAGAAGCTCCAGCCAGGCCTAGTGGCTCACTGTCTCTTCCTGTTGCCTGCAGAACCACATGTAGAACTGTCAACTACCTCTCCAGCACCATGTCTGCCTGCATGCCACCATGCTTCCCACAATGCAATAATGGACTAAACCTCTGAACTGTAAGCCAGCCCAAATCAAATGTTCCCTTATAAGAGTTGCTTTTGGTCATGGTGTTTCTTCACAGCAATAGAAACCCTAACCAAAACACCCACTATACTACTGTTGGGCAAAATCCCAAAGAACTCAACATCCTATCCATGGATTCTTGCTCATCAGTATCCATTGCCTCCCTATTCACAATAACAAAGAAACTGGAAAAATCTAAGTGTCCTTCAACAGATAAGTGAATAATAAAAATGTGGTACATATACACAGTGGAATACTATTCAGCTATAAGGAAAAATGAAACAATGAAATGAATAAATAGACAGACCAAGAAAAGATTATATTGAGTGAAGTAACCCAGACCCAGAAAGACAAATGCCACAAGTTCTTTCTCATCTGTGGTTCCTAACTCCAAATCCTCAGATATAAGTATACAACATGAAGTAAACATGGACACCAGCAAAGTATAAAGGAGGGGTTGTTGAAAGGGGAATATCAGGATATAAGCGATATGAATATATATCTACATATATTATTCCAGTCACAAACAGGCACACATATTCTGTCTCTTGTCATCAAATGCTATCATAGAGTTTTGGTTGCTGTGATAAAACACCATGACCAAAAGCAACTTAGGGAGGAAAGGGTTTATTTAAGCTTATAACTCTCAAGTCTTTCACTGAAGGAAGTCAGATAATGAACTCAAGGCATGAATCTGGAGACAGGAACAGAAGCAGATGCCATGGAAGAGCCATGGAATAAGACTGCCTTATTCCATATGACTTGCTTTTTTATACAACTCAAGACCACCTCCCAGGGTTTGTACTACCCATGGTGGGCTAGGTCTTCCCACTCAGCCATTAATCAAAAAATTGTCTGACAGACTTTCCTATAGGCCAATGTTATGATGGCATTTTCTCAATTGAGAGTCCCTGTTCCCAAATGACTCTAGCCTGTGTCAAGTTGACATAAAACTAATCAACACAGATGCTTTGTGTGACTCATAGACTCTGCCAACAAGAGGGCCATTGCCACATGCAGCAAACCCTGTGACCTTGAACTTCAAGACTCATAAGTCAAAATCAGGCTCTTTTTTTTTTTTGTTATAAAGTACCCTACCTCGGGTAATTCATTAATATAAAAAAAAACTCACTTATGAATTCCAGGATGGCCAGGGCTATGTTGAGACACCTTGTCTCAAAAAATAAAATAAAATATATAATAGGTTGAGTATTCGATAATTATTAAATTCTTCCACACATTTTACAGGAACTTTATGTTAATATCATCTCCTCAATCTCATCATGAGACAAGTAAAAATATTGTGAATAAAGAAATGAGACCAGGGACTGAAGAAATGACTCAGTAGTTAAGAGCACTGGCTGCACTTCCAGAGGGCCTGGGTTCAATTCCCAGTACCCACATGGCAGCTTATTATCATCAGTAACTCCAGCTCCAGAGGACCTGAGACCCTCATCTCATCTCTGTGGGCACCAGGTATGTACATGGTAAACAGACATAAGCAGGCAAAACACCGATATACATAAAATCAATTTTGTTTTTAAAAAAGTTTTTAGGAAACTAAAATAACAAAATCCTGATTATCAGTGTAAAGTATAAGAAAAGCCCTATTATTACTTTTTTCCCAGCAAATAAAATAGATATCAGCTCATGCTGGCAAAGATGTGAGGAAATAGAAACACTTATTTGCTGTGGGATGTTCTGTATAGTAAATGTGTTGCTCTGATTGGTCAATAAATAAAACACTGATTGGCCAGTGGCTAGGTAGGAAGTATAGGCGGGACAAGGAGGAGAATAAAGCTGGGAAGTGGAAGGCTGAGTCAGAGACACTGCCAGCCACCACGATGAGAAACAGCATGTGAAGATGCCAGTAAGCCATGAGCCACGTGGCAAGGTATAGATTTATAGAAATGGATTAATTTAAGCTGTAAGAACAGTTAGCAAGAAGCCTGCCACGGCCATACAGTTTGTAACCAATATAAGTCTCTGTGTTTACTTGGTTGGGTCTGAGTAGCTGTGGGACTGGCAGGTGAGAGAGATTTGTCCTGACTGTGGGCCAGGCAGGAAAACTCTAGCTACAAATGGCGCCCAACGAGTTGGCAAGAGTTTCCACCCAAAACCTGAGAAAAGATTCTAAAACGGAGCTAAAAACAGCTTCCTAATTGTCTCTCTCAAATGAGTGGCAGCCTGCCTGCCGGTTTGAGCTACTGGTGGGTTCCTAGCGTGCGCACTTGACCTGCTCTATGGCGGGAATGAGGCCTCTGCAAGTGGCACATTAAGCTGCGTGGTGGATTTAGCCTTTGCTAGTACAAAACAAAAAAAGAGGTTTCTGGGCTACACGCTGCTTGGATGAAAGCATAGAGACCCACGATAGCTCCCAGAGCTGGTGGTAAACGTACCACCGCCATGTTGGGAAGCTGAGGTGGGCAGAGCCAGCAGCCATAGCACAGTTTCAGTCTTAGAAATACTGCAGTTTAAAGCAATAGATTCACAATAAGACAGATTCAGATGTAATAGTTTACAATGTGTGTAAAATATACGTAGGCTTGAAAGAGACAAAAAAGGTGATATATACAGTTATATAAACAAATACACAGTTTTAAAAAATAAAGTCTTTAAAGAGATAATAAAATTAATATAAAAAATAAGCCACGTAAAGATGAATATTACACAGAAAATCTGGATTGTGTTGTCTTTGGGATTTTTAACTGCAGAAAAACATTTGATCGTAAAAGATGTTGAGTTAAATCAATATGTATATTTTAAAGATACCTTGACTTCAAAATTTGGATGTAAGGATATGTTGCTTTGGAAAGGAGACTCTGCCTTTGTTCCCACAGAAAGCCAGAGGCTATGGATTTGTTCCAGATTAAGATACATCGGGTTTGACCAGCCAAGACTCCCTGAAAGGTCTCCGATGACACCGTGGCCCAGATGATCCAACATCCAGAATGGTTTCAAGGCAACTGGCTCAGACAATACAGCCTCATGGACTATTCCATAATCCTAAAATTTTCTTTGTGTCCCCATAAGATACAGTGCCTCCCTCCAGCAGGAAGTAGTAAGAGAAGCTACGCCCAAATTCCCAAATTATATGTAATTTTACTTTGTTAAGGTTAAAACCTTCCTTTTTGAAAAAAAAAAAGGGGGGGGGAAGTGCTGTGGGATGTTCTGTATGGCAAATATGTTGCTCTGATTGGTCAATAAATAAAACACTGATTGGCCAGTGGCTAGGTAGGAAGTATAGGCGGGACAAGGAGGAGAATAAAGCTGGGAAGTGGAAGGCTGAGTCAGAGACACTGCCAGCCGCCACAATGAGAAACAGCATGTGAAGATGCCAGTAAGCCACGAGCCATGTGCCAAGGTATAGATTTATAGAAATGGATTAATTTAAGCTGTAAGAACAGTTAGCAAGAAGCCTGCCACGGCCATACAGTTTGTAACCAATATAAGTCTCTGTGTTTACTTGGTTGGGTCTGAGCGGCTGTGGGACTGGCAGGTGAGAGAGATTTGTCCTGACTGTGGGCCAGGCAGGAAAACTCTAGCTACACTTATTCATTGCTGGTGGGAGTGAAAATTTGTACAGCCACTATGGAAATTAGTGTGGTGGTTCTTCAGGAACCTGGGAATACATCAACCTAAAGATTCAGCTATATCACTCTTAGGCATATACCCAAAGAGCTCCACATCTACTACAGAGATACTTGCTCATCCATGTTTGTTACTGCTCTACTTATAATAGCCAAATTGAAAACAAACTAGATGTTCATCAACAGATGAATGAATGATGAAAATGTGGTACATTTATACAATGGAGTGTTATCATCAGTTTAAAAAAATTAAATTTGCAAGTGATGGACCTAGAAAAAAATCACCCTGAGTGAGGTAACCAGACCCAAAAAAGACAAATACAGCATGTATTCTCTTATATGTGGATGTTGGCTCTTAAGCCTTTGATAAAAATGCTACAATCCATATAACCACAGAGATTGCTATAGAGAAGGGTCTAGAGGAGGGGGAGGGTCTCCCAGGAATAGGGAAATAGAATATATAGTTATGGAGAGATGGGAGTGAGACTGGAGTGGGATGATTAAATGGGGTCTGGGAGAAAAAAGTGGGTTAAGGAAGGGAATAGGAGGAAAGACAGCTAAGGGCCATGTGAGGGGTGTACGGGCTACTACTCTTTGTTGTCAACTTGACTATATCTGGGATTAACTAAAAACCCAAGCCACTGGGCACACTGCTGAGGAATTTTTATTTAATTGGATCAGTTGTGGTAGGAAGACACACACACACACACACACATACACACACACACACACACACACACACACACACACACACACACTCCAGATCATATGGGCCAGACCTTCTCGCAGCAGCTTATATAAACAAAGAAGCTTTGCTCTTTGCCTGCTCACCCTCACCCTACTGGCAAGTTGATTCCTTCACTGGCATTAGAGCTTACTTCTTTGGGATTCTGACATATACTGAAGACCAGCTGAGACATCCAGACTCAGGGACTGAACAACTACTGGATTTGGGGATTTTCTGTCAGAAGACAGCCATTGTTGGACTAGCTGGACCACAGCCTGTAAGCTGTTCTAGTAAATTCCCTTTATGTATATTTAAACGACTCAATTTTGAATATGTGTGTGTATGTATGTATGTTCATTCTATCAGTTCTGTTCCTCCAGAAAGCCCTAACTGCTACTAGGGATCATATGGAAACCACTACTGTAGAAACTTCTTAAAATATATACATACATGAAAGAAATCTAAACGGAGTCAAAAATGGAGGAGGCAATGCCCAATTAGACATCTTCCACCCTAAGGGAAACCTCCAGTTCCAGGAATGGGTTTCATCTAGTTGAGTCATTGGTCAAAGGAGCCCCAAATTACCTCAGGCTATTTCCAAGTCTATTGGTTGGTAAGGCCCTGTTGCTGAAGTCAATGCTTACATATCTCATTTAACACAGAGCAGTTGAGCTGGCACCTACCTCGAATCTTCGCCCTTGTTGAATAGCGTTCATGGTCCTGGAAGGTGTTCTGCATGTGACTAGAGGATAAAGGTAGACACCACCCCGTCTACAAACCCTGCAACCTACAATGATGCAAGATATGCTGGTGCAGCCGTGGTACAAAAGTTGTGAGAGCAACCAACCACTTTGATTGGATTAAAGCCCGCTGTGAGATGGAACCCATGCCTGACACTGCTTGGGTGGCCAAGGACCTGAGACTAGATAGACCATAAGCTTAGAGGAAAACAAAATGACAAGCCTGGTCTACAAAGCAAGTTCCAGAACAGCTAGGGCTGTTACACAAAGAAACCTTGTTTTGAAAAACCAGAATAAATAAATAATAAATATAAAAATAAAAATAAAGCGAAGGAAGAAAATCCTGGAAAGGACCTAGTAGTAATGTCTCACATCTTATTCTATCCAGGAAACCCAAATTCATTTACACTTACATATTTCAGTTAGACAAACAAAGCAGCAACAAATACCACAGACTGTTCACAGAAACAATAAATGTCTTTAATAGAATGTATTCTGATACTTTGTATGTTTAAATTTTTAATAACCATGCCTTTGTTCTCAACTTGAGACTCAATCTGCATAAAAAATGGTCTTGCCCAAGTGTGATGAAACACGTCTTTAGTCCCAGAATGAAGGAAAGAAGGAAAGAAGGAAGGAAGGAAGGAAGGAAGGAAGGAAGGAAGGAAGGAAGGAAGGAGGGAAAGAAGGAAGGAGGGAGGAAGAAGGAGAGGAGAGACCTCTGAGGGAGACTTCAAGTAGATCTTAACATAGTAGAGGGTACAATTTTAGTAAGAGCAAAAAACACTTTGATTTATAGAGTTTCACTATTTTTTTTTACTTTGTGGAGAGATCTCTCTCTGTGTCCCGGGGTTCCAAGGTAGGAAAATATAACCTTAGAATTAGTAGCCACAATCTTACTTCAGGTGAGGAGAGCCAAGGTTGAGAATAAATTTAGAGGAAAGCAAGGCTGAGAGATGAACCGTCGATGACACATCTCTGACCACTTGGCTTCAGTGGGCTCTAGAGCATAGCTCTGCAGCTTTCATTTATCATAGGAACAAAAAGAATATTTTTTTGCCTAAGTAAAATTGAGTTGTTCTGTCATAACACTTAAAAAATAAAAGTATTCTGAATAATAGAACATAGAAATAACATTTACTCTACACAAATATTTAGAAAACTGAAACAGATTAGCAGAGTATTGGTAGGAAAGTAAATAATAGCTTCAAAGATATTCCTGAACTAATTTCTAGAATTAGAGAATATGGCATGTTACATAAAAAGACCTGGAAGGCGTGATTATATTAAGGGTTCTGGGGTGGTTTTCCTAGATTCTCCAGCTTGGTGCATTCTAATCCCGAGTCTTTTTCACAGAAGAGCAAGAATTTAAGTCAGAAGTGAAAGCCAGTTTTAGGGACTGGGTGAGAGAATCAGAGGTAAGATGATGAGTTCCGAAGTTGGGGGAAGGAGCCATAAAGCCACAGATGGCCTCTTGAACCTGGAAAATGATCCTGTAGCTGGAGACCTTTTTTCTCCGGGTGCTGCTAAGTCCTGTAGCCCACTTATAAAATAAACACACAGACTCTTACATTATTTAAACTGCTTGGCCATTAGCTCAGGCCTATCATTGTCTAGCTCTTACTCTTATATTAAGCCCATTTCTGTTAATCTTTACTTTGCCACATGGCTCGTGGCTTACCAGTATTTTACATCTTCCTTGTCCTGGCAGCGGCTCCAGGCAGTCTCCCCTATCCTTCCTCCTTCCTCAGTTCTCCTCTCCGTTAATTTAAGGTGTAAGAACTAGATAGCTAGAAGCCTGAGCCATTAGGCCAAACAGTTTAAATAATATAAGCATCTGCATGTTTATTTTATAAGTGGGCTGCTGGGATTTGGCGGGAGCTGGAGAGAAATTCTGCAGCCACAAATGGCGCCCAACAGCTCGAGTTTCCACCTTAAACCTGAGAATATTTAATAACCAATTTTAAACAGAGCCAAAAACAGGTTCCTGCTTCATGTCTCATACCGCAAAATGCGGGTTTGTGCTACTGGCGGGTTCCTGGTGGCACATTTGACCTGCAGTATGGTGGGAATGAGGCATCTACAAGCGCCACATTATGCTGCTGCTGTGTGGTGGATTTAGCCTTTGCTAGTACAAAACAAAAAGAGGTTTCTGGGCTACATGCTACTTTAACAAAAGCATAGACCCACTATTTCTGAGACTTCATGGCTCCCAGAACTGGCATAAAACGTACCACCGCCATGTTGGGAAGCTAAAGTGGGCAGAGCCAGCAGCCACAGTGCCGTTTCAGTCTTAGAATGCTGCAGTTTAAAGCAATAGGTTCACAATAAGACTGATCCAGATGGAATAGTTTACACTGTATGTAAAAATGTACGTAGGCTTGAAAGAGAGAGAAAAGGGAATATGTACAGTTATATAAACAAATAGTTTTTAAAAATAAAGTCTTTAAAGAAACAATAAAGGTAATAAGCCATGTAAAGATGGCTATCACACAGAGAATCTGGATTATGTTGTCTTTGATATTTGTAACTGAAGAAAAACATTTGATTGTAAAAGCTAAAGATACCTGACTTTAACATTTGGATCTAAGGATATGTTGCTTTGGAAAGGAGGCTCTGCTTTTGTTTCCACAGAAAGCCAGAGGCTATGGATTTGTTCCAGATTAAGATACATCAGGTTTGACCAGCCAAGACCCCCTGAAAGATCTCCAGTGACACCAAGACCCAGATGATCCAACATCCAGAACCGTTTCAAGGCAACTGGCTCAGACGATACACCCTCACGGACTACTCCATAATCCTAAAATTTTCTTTGTGTCCCATAAGATACAGCGCCCCCCTCCAGCAGGAAGTAGTAAGAGAAGCTACGCCCAAATTCCCAAATATACCAAGTTGGCTTTGGAGATGTGTAAAAGTTAAAATCTTCCTCTTTAAAAAAAAAAAAAAGAAAGAAAGAAAAAGAAAAAAAAAGAAAAGAAAAGGGGAAGTGCTGTGGGATGGTCTGTATGTCAAATTGCTCTGATTGGTCAATAAATAAAACACTGATTGGCCAGTGGCCAGGCAGGAAGTATAGGCGGGACTAACAGAGAGGAGAATTAAGAGAACAGGAAGGTGGAGGGAGAGACTGCCAGCCGCTGCCATGACAAGCAGCATGTGAAGATGTCGGTAAGCCATGAGCCACAAGGCAAGGTATAGATTTATAGAAATGGATTAATTTAAGATGTAAGAACTAGATAGCTAGAAGCCTGAGCCATTAGGCCAAGCAGTTTAAATAATATAAGCGTCTGCGTGTTTATTTTATAAGTGGGCTATCGGACTGCTGGGATTTGGCGGGAGCTGGAGAGAAATTCTCCAGCCACATGATCCTTTACCCTCTGTCACCTCCAGAAGGACCCAGTATGACCAACAGCTTCACTTTGGCCCCGCAAAGCTGATTTCCAAGTTCTAGCTGCTAGAACTAAGAGATTATAATATTTTAAACCACATACAACTAGTAATTTGTTACAGTAACAACAGGAAAACTAATACAGTTGTATACTTCACTGAAATATTTTTTGTTACCCATTATCCTCTGCAGAGGAAGATACTCCAGGTTTCCTTCCAATTGCAGGAGGACCACAGGATGACAGTCTGATACGCTCTAATAGCTTTGCTATTGGGTTGATAGTATTGATTTGAGCTCAAATATATTTTCTGCCTGTAACTAATGATGCCACCAGGGAACACTGATTCTCCAATAAAAAGTAACACATCTAAGACAGAAATCTAAATGTCACACTTTTTGAAATATGAGACTCATAGGGAAATGTATGAAGCTGAGGCAGGAGGATCATGTGTTCAAGGCCAGCCTGGGCTGAACAATAAAATCCAGTATATTTTTTCATGTAAATATATCTGATGTGTACAAAATCCTACAATAAATATGTTAGAAACATATGATATCATGTGAAATAGAATCAAGTATGTGTTCATGGTCATCTGGATAAATAACATTCTGAAATAATATTGGTAGCTTGCTGACAGTATATAAACAGATATAAATTGTCTAATATAATTGAGAAGCAAAGAGCTTTGTGTTTGATTCACTTTTTTCTCTTTAATTAATTTTATTCACAATATGCAAAATAGGCTAGGATGGGGCTTTATAACCAACTTGCTAATTGCTTTCTAAGCAAACTCTGATTAAGTTGTCACTATCTAAATAATGAACAATTGTGCATGTGACCTCAGCTAAAATAACCTACCACTGGCTTTTATGTCTGGAGAAATACCATATCGTTTCAATTGCTTTCAGTCAGATGGGACATATTTTGTATGTCAATAAATACGTTGTCAATGTGCATAGTCTTAATATGACAAACTATTTTTCCTTTGATTAAAATGAATTATCACATTACAGCAGCTAGTCTCCCAATTGTCAGTTTCACAACCATCTGAGCACTCATTTACCCTAGCATTTCTGTTTTTAAAAGCAAAGTTCAATGAATACAAGCGTGTTTCCATATTTGCAAGGCAGCTTCCTCCTGATCTACCAGGCATAACTTCCTGCCCTCCCACTGTGGAGCTTTGTGGCTTTTATTGTTCTCCCCATCTACATCTGCTCACAACAGCTGTCCTTTGAAGAACATCCACAGGGCAGTCTCAGTTCCTACTAGGCAAGTGAACATGATCTTACGTCTACATATGCTGAGGTTATTGTTTTATTATTACAAAGCTTTCTCAAAATTTAGTCGGGTCATTTGGATGCTAATTCACTTCTGAAGTCTCAGTTAATTCTAAAGCTACATTATATCTTCACCTGATTCCATTGACATTTATTCATCCAGTTAATATTTTTAAGCACCTACTATAATCCAGGTATACCAAGTACACCAAGGGTCATCTTTGCAAATCAAATGATTGTATTTCAGATAGAGGAGAGATATCCAGCTATAGTAAACACTTAAAGCATTGTGACAGATGATCCCAAAACTTAAAGAACATCATATATTTCATAGTTTCTGTAAGTCAGAAGTCTTTTAGCTACCCCACTGGATGGTTCTCCAGGTCTTTTGGTAAATGGAGCCATCATTGTTTACTGCTAAAGTTATCAAAGTTTGCCTGTGACTTCAAGAACTACTTTCAAGGTGGATTGCTTATTTATCTGGCAGGTGAGTGGCGGCTTTAGGCTTTAGCCTCAGTTTCCCCGCATGAACTTCCTCACAGGACTGCTTTGCGACTATTCGGGGTGACTCTTTTCTAGAATGAGTCAGTTGAAGCTTCAATGCCCCTTATGACCTAGGTTTGAATTTTAAGCCACCACTTTTTTTTAATTTTAAAACATCTTAATAATATTATAGGAATCGAATTACCATCATGAATGTTTCTGTAGCTTCTGAGTTTGGGCAAAAATAAACATGTGCAGAAAACAACAAAAGAATATTAAGCATAGTCACAATTATATATGTTCTTTAGCAAACTGTTACATTTTTTATGTGGTGTGTCAACATTTTGCTTTCTTTTTCTTAAATTCTATGCCAACAGTCCCTCCCCAATGTCCTAGACCTACACACACACACACACACACACACACACACACACACACACACACTCACACTCACAAAGACACTTCAGGTAGAAGGAAAGGATGTCACTCAACATAAATGAAGAAAATTCAGCCATAACTAAGAGCATCAAATATATATTTATGAGTAATTTCTAAGGGATTTTCACTCATTTATCTCATTTTCACAGCCATATTATTTTTCCTTTTTATTTATTCTGTGTGTCCTTTACATCATGTAACAAGCCACCACTTCTGCAGTACTCTGTTAGTCACAAGGACTAGCCCTGCCCTGAATTGACGTGAGAGGATACAGATGAAGGACACAGATTCTAGACAAGGGTCATCAGACTCCATCTGTCTCAATAGCATATGCAGCTCATACTTGAAATGGCTATTACTTGCAAATGAGCTGCCCCACCCCATCTAATGAACGGCTTCTGTGGTCCATATATTCTGATTAGACCATGAACTAAGGTTTCCATTATGTTTAATAGGACCTAGAATCTCTGAATTAGGCAAGAATGATGTATGGAGAAAACATCCCAGACATTTCCTAAAGAGTTTTGGGTAGAGGTTGAGGATGTCAGATATGAATAGACACATACTAGGCATTCCTGCCTCAGCACCAGCCACACTCTCTTGAGATCCAAGTTCCAATTTTTCATCAATATCAGTAGCAACTATTATTTAGACATTACACTTATAAGAAAATTAAACTTATATCACATTGGCTTACTTCTAGATCTTACTACTGCTGCATTCCTACCTCACTGTAAATAATATTCAAAATGTTTAGTGTCAGAGAAAACGTAAGTAGTAACAGAACATTTTGTTATAACGGATACAAATTTTAAGTGTGAAATGTAAGGTCATGAAGATACCTAGAAACACTCTAATAGGATTGGAAAATGTGATAACCAGCATTATGGGCACAGTCAACTTTGGACTAGGAAAAGTCTCAAGGACTCCAAGTCAAGATACTACAGAAATACTTGCACATCCATATTTATGGCCACAATATTCACAACAGCCATGAGACAGAACCAGCCTAAATGTCCATTAACAGGAAATGGATATATAAGGTGTGATTAAATACACATGGTTAAATTTTGTGCAGCCATCAAGAAAAATTAAGTTAAGACATTTGCAAGAAAATGGAAGTGATTGCAGATTAAGCAAAATAAGCCAGACTCAAAAGACAAATGCCATGTTTTCTCTCGTATGGAATTAAAAGCGCGCGCGTGTGTGTGTGTGTGTGTGTGTGTGTGTGTGTGTGTGTGTGTGTACATGTGCGAGCGCATGCATATGTGTGTGCATGTGTGTTATGTGTGTTTATAATTCATTAAACTAGAAATGAGATCCCTAAGGTGAGAGGAAGAGATCTTAGGGGAGGAGGGGAACAGGGAAATGGGATACATGTCATAGGAAAGTGGAAAAGTCGGGCTAACGTGGAGAAAGAAAGGGAACCAGCTAGAGGGGGGAGAAGAAATGGGGGAAGGCAGTGGGAAAACAAATGTAATGACATGTGTGTTAAGATGTGTTGATACAATACACTACATTGCATACTAAGCTAAATATTAATATAAAAACATTCCATACGAGAAGGATTGATGACATACTGGATAGTCACATCCTTGTGTCCCTGCTTTCTCCAGTAAGCTCAGAAGTGCAAAGAAGTATGTTCATGAAGCATAGTGTTATTTTTTTCCCTGCAATGAAACACCAAGTAAATAATAGGGGTTTTGTTTTAATGACAACAAAAAAGTCCTCTTGAGAAAGAAAAGATACTGCCTTTAAAAATAAATCAGTAAGCTGGGTGGTGATGGCACACGCCTTTAATCCCAGCACTTGGGAGGCAGAGGCAGGTGGATCTCTGTGAGTTTGAGGCCAGCCTGGTCTACAGAGTGAGTTCCAGGACAGCTGGAGCTATACAGAGAAATATTGTCTTGAAAAACAAAAATAGATGATAGATAGATAGATAGATAGATAGATAGATAGATAGATAGATAGATAGATAGATAGATAGATGATAGAAAATTTAAAAAACTAAAAATTTAAAATAAAACAAATCCTGCTGAGTATGCAGAAAAAGAGGAAATCTTATACACTGCTAGTGGAAATATGAGCTAGTACCACCAGCGTGGAACTCCTTATGGAGGATCTTCAAAACACGAAAAATAAACCTACTATGCCTAGGTATATACCCAAGGGAAACCAGTGATCAAACGACAGAGATGCTTGCACACCCTCGAGTCTATTGCTTGACATTTCACCATAACTAAGATTGGAATGTGTCTGACAACAGACAAACAGTGAAAGGAATGTGGCACATGCACATACTGGAGTTTTATTCAGCTGTAAAGAATGAAATCATATCATTTTTTCAGAAAATGGATGAGATAGAAGTTATTATGTTAAGCACAAACAAGCCAGACTCTGATCAATAGAATTATATGGTTTTCTCCTATGTAGAATCTAGATTTAAATGTATATGTATATATACTTAGATGTGATATGCAAGTAAAGGAGGACTAGGTGGAGGTTGGGAGGAGTTCATACGGGAGGGGAGTGAAAAAATAAGAGAAAGTAATAGAATAATAAAGAGAAAGCATCATGTTTTCTTTGATATATATACAAGTGCGAGTGTTTGGAAGAAGGAGATAATTTGGGGGAGTGGGGCAGGGGGCAGACTACTGCAGAGAGGTGACTCCCAGAAAAAGACAGTGACACATATGTATAAAAATGTCACAGTGAAGCCCGTGGTTCCATATGCCAACAAAAAACAAATAAAAAGTCAAAAGAAAGTTAGCAGTGACCGTGCGTTAGTTTTGTACTGTATTAGACAACGTTTAGACTGGGCTTGCTAAGTCTTTCTAAATGAAAGAATGCAAAATACAGCTAAAGCTTCACAATATTTGTTCAGGGTGGTAGGAAAACACTTAGAAGGTATGTTTGTTATCTATTAAAGTACATTAAATTAATCCCAAACTTAGCGTGACAGCATAACAGTAACACTCATCCCTAGGTTTCTTGGAGATAGGCCCCAGAATCCCTGTGGATACTGAAAACCGCCAATGGTTGAGTTCCTCATATAAATAGCATGGTACTTGCATATAACCTATATATACTTCATATAAGTTATATGTCGCCTCTCATCTTTTGAAATCACCTCTAGATGACTTATAATGCAGAATGTAAAATAAATACTATGTAAATAGTATGCAGTAGAGTGTAAATAAGCATAATGCTGTGTTTAGAGATAGTAACAAAAATGACTATACATATTCAATACAGGTACAGCCATCATGGAAAAAAACTAGTACACCAAAAAGGCCCAATATAGGTGCTCCAGAAGTGCTGGAGGTAGACTGAGCTGTGAAATGGTGGGAGGCCACACAAGCATGCCTATACATCACTTCAGTCATATTTACTTGGCAGAGTCCTCAGCACAAGGCAACTTCAACTTTTGCACTTGGGAACTTCCTGGAATTTTCTTCCAAAATATCTTCAACTCAAGGTTGGTAGAACCCACTGAGGCAAGGGGCCAGCTTATTCACTGTTTCTGCAAGTCAGGAATCCAGGTGCAGCTGGACCCTCTGGCTCCGAAGGCTCCAGTCAAGCTGTCAACTGGGTCTGCCATCATCTTAAACAAGACTGGGGTGGAAAAATTCCTGTGCCTTCTCCAGTGATGGCTGGCAGGACCTAGTTCTTCCCAGGCTTTTGATAGGAGGGATCAGTTCCCCAGTGTCAGTAACCATCATGACCACGTAGTAGCTCACAATCCAGCAGCTTGCTTTATCACAGCAAGAGAGTGGGGAGAGCCAAAAATCTCACAGAAGGTGGATATCACAGACATTTACAACAAAGAGACATCTTAGCTCTTTTGCCTAATCTCATGCCCAGAAAAAAAAAAGCCAGTAAATCCAATCAATACAAGTGTTCTGAACTGCTGAGCCATTTCCTTAGCCCCATAAAAAATCATTTTTAAATGGGAAAATGGAGGGATATTATATCACTGTGGTAGCAAGAAATTTACATCTGGGGGTTTCTAATTTATCCAGGGCCTTTCCAAGACTATATTCATATGACAAAATAATTTTATACTATGCAAAATAAATAAATATATTTTATCTTAAGACCTCTTTCTAATCTGAATTCTCCTCTATTTCATATCCCTTCCAGGAGTCTGACATGGGGGTGGCTATGGCATTTAAATCAAAGATGCATTTATTTGGAGATTTATGGAGTATGTCTGTGAGAGTAGCAGTCACTTCAATATATTGAGGTTTTTGCCAATCATCTCAGCATAAGAATGGCTTTCAGAAATTTATCTTTGAGCCAGACATGGTGGTATTCCCAGCACTTGGGAGGCCGAGGCAGGAGAATCCGCAAGAGTTTGAGGCCAGCTTAAACTGTATACTCAGACTCTGTATCAAAAACAAAACAAAACTGGCATCTAGTGGTACACACCTATGATCCCAGAACTCCAGAGGCTGAGGCAGGAGGATCTTGAGTTTAAGTCCAACTTGGACTACATAGCAAGGTCCCATTTTTTTTTAATTAACCTCATTTAAAACACCTTCATAATAAATAATATACCTAATGTGTATGACTAAGGGGCTATGGACAGTAATGGCTTCTGAGAGAAGGAAATCAGTTTTCTTTAAGGGTGTGGCCGCTGGTAGGTCAGCCATGCTCCACTGGATGCCCCCCACCTATGAGTATATGGGCAGCAGAAAGTGGAATCCTGTGGGCTATAAAAATGAATTTTTAAAAAATTTTAAAAGAGAATGTGAAACTGGTAGAGGGTAGGGTAGATCTGGAGCTAAGGTGAAGAGTACAAGGTGAATATAATGATACACAAAATACATGATATACGTATATTAAAGTCTCAAAAAAATAATAAAAATAGAGATAGATGATCTTTACTCTCCCTCCTTCCCTCCAAATCCAATCTCCCTGCCTAATCCTCAGCTCTGTAGAAGACCACCTGCTGTGACCTCTCTTTCCTCTCTGCTCCCATCTACAGATCACACAGATCCATTCCCGCCTCACCACTCCAGTCCCTTATCTCAGCACCAACCACCAAAGCCATTCCCCGGGAAGCCACCAGCCACAATAGCTGGAGAAGCAAGTCAACAATCTTCACTCTGCATCCTCCTCTCCTCCAAGTCCAATCCATAAGACTCACCACCAGCTCTGGAGCAGAACACCTGCTGTGGCTTTTCCTTCATTTCTGACCCCATTTCCAAGGGTCTAAGTAAATCCTGGAGTCACATGCAGTTTTCCTCCCCTCTGTAGACCCCTTCATCTTCCCTTTTAGCCCATCCCATTCCTAAGTGTCAGCTCTCAATACCTATAAAAAAAATTCTACCCAGAACCCCCAGTGGGCACATCTGCAAAGATTTCAGAAGCATTCTCTATGAGGCAACCCATAACTACCACACCCTCCTAAGAATCAGAAAAAGCAACAGAAATCAGCTAATGGAACACTCACCCAACAAAAGTAAGAATTTATCAGCATTGAGAATTACAATCATCCTAAAACCCTGATGCCTAAATACCAGCATAAAAACACAATCAATAACAGCCAGGATAATATTTCTGCACTAAAGCCCAGCAAACCCAACTACAAGCCCTTAGAAATGCAATGTAGCTGAAGTTATATTGGACTTCAAAACATCCTTTATGAATATGTTAGAGGTCCTTAAAGATAATATGAATGCAGCCATTAATGTAATCTATGAAAATTCAAACAAATAGTGGAATGAAATAAAGAAAACAGTTCAATACATAAAAGTGGTAATAGAATCAATAAAGAGGACCCCAACTAGAAGAAACTGGAAAAGAAAAATTTAGGAGCTTGAATAAGAACCTCAGAGGCAAGCCCTTCCAACAGAATGCAGGAGATAAAAGAGAGAACCTCAGGAATTGAAGACAAGATATAAGAAATGGATACATCGGTCAAAGAAATCCATATACAACATCCAGAAAATCTGGACACTATGAAAAGACAAAATCTAAGAATAATAGGGGTAGAGGGAGGTGAAGAAACACAGGTCAAAGATACAGAAAATGTTTTCAACAAAATCATAGAAGAAATTTCCCTAACCCAAGGAAGGGAGTGCCTATCAAGTAACAAAGAAGCACACAGAACACCAAATAGGCTGGACCAGAAAAGAAATTCTCCATGGCACATAATAATCAAAATACTAAACATACAAAACAAAGAATGAATGTTAAAAGCTGCAAGGAAAAAAGACCAGTTAACATATAAAGAGAGACCTATTAGAATAACATCTGACTTTTTATTAGAGCCTCTAAAAGCCAGAAGTGACTGGACAGATGTTCTATAAATGCTAAGAAACCACAGATGCCTGCCCAGAGTACAATATCCAGCAAGATTTTCAATGACAGTAGATGAAGAAATAAAAGACATTCCAAAATAAATAAATAAAATAAATACATTCTATGATAAAACAAAATTCAAGCAGTATCTATCTATAAATCCAGACCTACAGAAGGTGCTAGAAGGAAAATTCCAATGTAAAGAGGTTAACCACATCCAAGAAAGCACAAGGAATAAATAATAACAGACCAGTTAAACAAAAGAAGTAGGAAAACTCCGCAACAAAATAACAGGAATAAACAAACACTGATCATTGGTAACTCTCAATATCAATGGTTTAGATTCCCCCAATAAAAAGAAACAGACAAACAGACTGGACTCAAAAACAGAATCCATACTTCTACTACATCCAAGAAACACACTTTAACACCAAGGATAGACATCGCCTCCAAGCAAAAGGAGAGCAAAAGACATTTTAAACAAATGGAACTAAGAAGGAAGCTAGTGTAGCATTTTAATGTCTGAGGAAATAGACTTCAAACCAAAACTATTCAGAAGACATAGAAAAGGATACTACTCTCTATGTAAATCCACCGAGAGGATATTACAGTTTTTTACATATATGCATCAAGCACATAAGGCACTCAGTTCATAAAAGAAACAGTACTACAGCTTAAATCCATATTAACCTTCACATAGTGATAGTGGGTGACTCAAAACCCGACTCTTGCCAATAGACAGGTTATCCAGATGAAAACTAAACAGACAAATGCTGAAGCTGTCTGATGCTATAAACCAAATGGACTGTGGTGGTTTGAATAGGTGCATAGATTTGAATGCTTGGTCATTAGGGAGTGGTGCTACTTGGCAGGGATCAGGAGGTATGACCTTGTTGGAGTGCATGTGGCCTTGTTGGAGGAAGTGTGTCACTAGGGGTGGACTTTGGGTTTTCAAATGCTCAAGCCAAGCCTAGTGTCTCTCTTCTCCTGCTCCCTGAGGATTTAGTTGTAGAAGTCTCAATCTACTTTTCTGGCACCATGTCTGCCTGAATGCCGCCATGCTTCCTGCCATGAAGACAATAGACTAAATCTTTGAACTGCAAGCAATCCCCAACTGAATGCTTTCCTTTTAAAGAGTAGTTGTGGTCATTGTGTCTCTTCACAGCAATAGAAAAATGACTAAGACGGAAGTTGTTAACAGGAACTGGGATATTGCTATGATAGGCCTGACCATGCTTCTTGTTGGTGGAATGTGGACTTTGGGACTTAGGATTAGGAAAGCAGTTGAATGCTTTAAGTAGGGCTTAATGGGTCATACTAGCAGGAACATGGAAGACAGTGATGCTGAGAGTAATACAGATTATGACAGCCTGGCTCAAAAGTTTCAAAGGAGAAGAATTAGTAAGTGGCTTAGAGATTGTTCTTGTGATATTTTGACAAAGAATTTGGCTGCTTTTTGCCCTTGTCCAAAAAAGACCTGCCTGAGACTAAATTGAAGAGTTTTGGATTATAGCAGAGGAGATTTCAAGGCAGCCTAGTATTGACTCTGCCCTGTAGCTATTAATGGCCAGATCTATAATAAAAAGGAGCAAACTAATGGCCAGATCTATAATAAAAAGGAGCAAACTAAACAAGAAAAAATACAAAATGCACAGTTTGAGGAGAAAAGGGGTACCTGGAAGTATGATGGAGCTAAGTTCTGTGTTCAAGGAGATAAACAAATTCAACAAAAGTCTGATAATAAATAGAATAAAGGGAGTGTGCCAAGGGCTGTGGGAGTATACAGCAAGTGACAACTAGTATTTAACAGGTTGACCCACCAGACAAATAACTCTCTGGTGGGGAGCCCCACTTAGCAAAGCCATGGAGTTACTGACTGTAAATGACCAGTTGCTTCTGTCTGAAATCTTTCATGTGCTACTACATTTATTCCCTAAAAACTGCTATGGGTGTTTTCCCACTACTTGTCTGTTTATTTCATGAAAATATTCTGTCTGTAGGCACACATATAGCTGTTGATGGTCTGGAAGATGACTTCTGCTTAAGCTGTATAATTCTGATAAATAGAAATAACATTAGAATATTTTTCATAACTAGCACAAGAAAGTAACAGTATTCTTAGTCACAAAGACAGCTAATTTTAGACTTCAGAACAAACTCAAAACAGACTATCCCCCTGCAGAGAATATGCAAAGACAAATTCCCAGGTGTTTATTGCTGAATCAAGGTCAGACAAGAAGCAACTTTGGTAGACATAACTCCCTGCAGTAATTCTCTTTCTGCACATACCCCTACCACTCAAGGTTCAGTCAACTAACTGTTATTGTTAAGTCCTGGATTTCAATGCCACTTGCTGTCTGCGGAATAGCTATGCGCACGGCCAAGCATTTCTCACTGGCCAGCAAATGTGACCTTACTAGCCTGAGAGAAACCATGTGATTCCTTATGTGTATTAGTTTGGCTCTGTCTCTGATTGTTTACTCAAGAAATGCTTTGTGACCCTGAAAAACGTAAGTCGTATTTGTGCAGAGTTTGGCTGTGAAAAGGAAGCTGTGTAGAGCTATGTAGAGGGCTGCTGTGAAAAGAGCTGAGCAGAGGTAAGAGTGTGTGTGTGTGCTGAGTGAGGGATGTAGCTGAACGGGCAGAGAGAAAAGTGTGAGAGATGAAGATGTGTGAGAGAGAATTGGAAGAGAACTGAAACTAGAGAGAATTGGAACTAAAGATTTAGAACTACAGAATTAGAACAAGAGAATTAGAGTTGAAGAAGAATAAAAGAGAATTACCCTCAGATTGTGTGTGAATTATTACAGATAAGAAATCTTTCTATCCCCGATCTTGAGAAGTCTTTCTCTGAGTAACCCTGGGTGGCAGTTCTGGTGACCTCAGGGCAAATTACCACCAAGCTAAGCTTCAAAATTGTGAAAAGGAATTAAAGATAAGCTTAGGTCCAGGTGTTCATACCAACAGAACTTGGCAGCTTCAGCCACATGGTTCTGGTTTTAGAGTCAAAGAAACAAGAAAGGGGTTGTGGAATCTCCCTCTGCTCAGCTGCTGAGGCCAAGCATGTGTCAGGGGTATCCCTGTAATGGTGGCCCAGAGAGGCCATTGTATGACACTATAAAAGTAAAGCCTGGATTTCATTGGAGACCCCAAAATACTGGAGATGCCAGAGCAAAGACTAGCACATTGAAATTGGACTAAACAAACAAACTGAAAGGAAGAATCCCCAAGAGAAGGTGCAAGAAACAAAGAATTCACTCACTCATGTACTCGGAAGTCCTATAAAAACACTAAACTGAAGCTGTAAGAACTACATCGTGTATACAAAGGACCTGGTGCAGAACCATGTCAGCCCTGAGCCTGCTGCTTCAGTCTCCGTGAGTTCATATGAGCTTTGCTCAACTGATTTAGAGGGCCTTGTTCTCCTGGTGTCCTCTCTCCCCTCTGGTTCTTATTCTCTTTCCACCTCCTCTCCCAAGGGGAGCTCTGAGGGGAGGGAATTGATGGAGACATACCATTTAGAGCTGTGTGTTCCAAAGCCTCTCACTCTCTGTATAATGTCTGGCTGTGGATCTCTATATTTGCTCCCATCTGCTGCAGGAGGAAGATTCCCTGATGATGGCTGAATAAGGTCCTGATCTATGAGTATAGCATAATATCATTAGAAGTCATTTTATCACTACTTTTTTTAAGACAAGTAGTATTTGGTTTTACCCTAGGTCTCTGGTCTATCTAGTCTCTGGTTCTTGGCCACCCAAGCAGTACCAGGTGTGGATTCCACTCATGGAGTGGGCCTGAAGTCAAATCAGATATTGATTGGTTACTCCTACAAGCTTTGTGCCACCATTGCCCTAGCATATCTTGCAGACAGGACACTATGGTAGCTAAGTGTAGATGTAACCAACCGTCTCATTAAATAAGAAACACAGAGCCAATACAGAGATGAAAGCCAAGAGGTCAGAGCAATAGCTAAGAGCTAAAAACCTTACCCTTCACTGTCGCTGTTGTTGTACCTCTCCAAAAAAGAGACCTACTTCCTGTGTCTCTCTTTTTTATAGAGTTTCTGTTCTGCCTTCTCATTGGTTGTAAGCCCAACCACATGACCTCCTAGTCACTGCCTGTCTGTACAGACCTCCAGGTCTTCTATGGTTGGTATTGAGATTAAAGGTGTGTGTCTCCAATGCTGGCTTTATCCTTGAACACACAGAGATCTACCTAGCTCTGCCTACCAAGTACTGGGATTAAAGGTGTGCACCACCACCGCCCAGCTTTCACTATGGCTTGCTAATAGCTCTGACCCCCAGGCAACTTTATTAACATACAAATCACATTTCAGTACAAATAAAGTATCACTATAGCTAAGAGGGTTTGTGGCTGGGTTGGTATTTATGTTTCTCCTTTGGTAGCCTGCAGAGTGACTTTGCATACCATGAACACTAGTCCATAGGGGTAAAAGCTGGTCCATATAGGCACCAGATCAACTTCTCCATGTTCTATCCATTTGCCTGAAAATTTCATGACGTCATTTTTTTAACAGCTGAGTAATACTCCATTATGTGTGTACCACATTTCCTTTATCTATTCTTCTGTTGAGAGGCATCTAGGTGGTTTCCAGTTTCTGGCTATTATAAAGAGAACAACAATGAACATGGCTAAGCAAGTGTTCTTGTGGTAGGATGAAGCATCCTTTGGATATATGCTAAGAGTGGCATAGCTGGATCTCGAGGAAGATCAATTCCCATCTTTCTGAAGAACCGCCACACTGATTTCCATTGTAGCTGTACAAATTTCCACTCCCAACATCAATGGATAAGTGTTCCCCTTATCTTCTAGAGCATGAGCTGTCACTTGGGTTATTGATCTTAGCCATTCTGACAGGTGTAAGATGAAATCTCAAAGTGTTTCCATTTGCATTTCCGGATGACTAAGGATGTTGAACATTTCTTTAAGTGTTTCTCAGCATTCTGATTTTCCTCTATTGAGAATTCTCTGTTTAGATCTGTACCTCATTTTTAGCTGGATTATTTGGGTTTTTTGATATCTAGTTTTGGATAGTAGTCCTCTACTAGGTGTGCAGTTACTAAAAATCTTTCCCATTCTTTAGGCTATCACTTTGTTTGAATGATGCTGTCCTTTGCAGTTTCACAAAGTCCCATTTAATAGTTGTTGATCTCAGTGTCTGTGTTAATGGTGTCTGTTCAAGAAGTCTTTTCCTATGCTGATGAGCTCAAGGCTATTTCCCACTTAGAAACTAACTTTTTAAAATACCATTTGTGGAGAGCTACTAGTTGAATATGATTAGAAAGAGCTGAAAGAACCAAACAAAAGGCAATAGGTATAATCTGATTGGCACTGGCTGTGGCAATGTCTAGGGGGTTTTGAAATCTCCACAGTGGCTCAGGATGCTAACTCTGTAAAGGTGCATCTGAGCAGGGCCACAGGTCGTGTGTTCTGTTTGAAATTGCCTTGCTAAGGGCTTTTTAAGTGAGGGCTGAGAAAAGGACACTGGGTTTTTTGGAAGACACCAGCAAACAGAGAAGTTTAGCTAGTTGCTATTCAGCCTCTCTGAGCGAGCAAAATTCCACCTCAAAAAAAATTGCCTTGATAAATATGAGGAACTTTTTCCCTAATGAATTAACTTTAATAGGCTTTTCTCTACTTACAAAGAAAATCAGGACAATTTCCATTATTAGAATCACTGGCACATGTTGGGTTTTTTTTAATTGCCAACATTTTACATAAAACTATAGCATGCTAATCTGCTAAGCAATGACAATTTTAAGGATTTGTGTTTGAAATGAGCTGAAATGTAGAATACAAAGCGGGTCTCAGAACACTCTGTTATGAAAAGAGACTTTTCCTCAATTTACTGTGTGTGTGAGTGTGTGTGTGTGTGTGTGTGTTTTTGTGTGTGTGTGTGTAAGATTATGTGTGTGTGAATTTGTGTGTGTGAGTATCTGTGAGTGTGAGTTTGTGTATGCATGTGTGTGAGTGTGTGTGCATGTATGTGTGAGTGGTTGTGAATGTGTGTGTGAGAGAGAATGTGTGAGTGTGTGTGTTTCAGCCATACCCATGGCACAGCACATGTTGTGGAGGTCAGAGGACAACTCTCTGGGGTAAGTTCTCTCTTGCAAGCTTGTGGAATGGGGTTTCACACTCAGCTTGTTACGCCTGTGCACAGGCACCTCTACCCACTGACCCGCCTCACCAGCCCTCTGAACAGAGCTTTTTAAATATTGCTTTTAAAGGGAGAAGAAGGCAAAATATGATGGCAAATTACAATGCAACTAAGTTTAAATAAACTTCTTTAACAGCAGAAGAAAATGCCAGCGGTATTGAGAAACCATTTTCAGCAAGAAAATGCAGAACTGGCGACTCTTACAGAAAACAGGCAGTCTGATTTTGTTCAGAATTTTCAGTCTCTTGCACCTATATTTTGTTATGTTTACATGTAAATGGTGCCGATGAGTTAAAATAGATGGTTGCATCTTGCATTTCTATTTTCAGCACATAAAACTGTAACCTGAACACCACCCCCTTTGTTACAGACAGATGAGGTAGTAAAGTCCGTAGTCCTGAAGTCTTACTGTGGACAAGCCAAGCAGGTGCACAGAACTGAAAACAATAAACAAATTGCTCAGGTTAGAGCAAGGTGTTCAGCCACTGCAGACTCCTCAGGGCCTGGGAAATCCTGCAGGAGGTTCTCTTTTTAACTCCTTCCTTCACATACTAATTTTCCATTGCTCTAATCTGTTACCCCAACACATGGTGACTTAAAGCAAGAAAGATGGATTATGTCATAGTTTCTTTGGGGTCAGGTGTTGAGAGGAACCTCAGTGCTGTTTGCCTCAAGGTCTCTCATGAGACAGTAGAGTACTATTCCAGCAGTAGGCATCTGAAGGCTTGGCTGAGGCTAGACAACGCACCTTCAAGCTTCTTTTGAAAATGGATATTGGAAAGAGGTCTCAGCTCCTCAATCTTCAACCTGATAGGGCAGGCTGAGGGTCCCCACACCATGGCAACAGGCTGCTATAGGCAGGAAGGTCCAATGGAGCAAAGCAGAGGCTTGTATTTTATAACCTTACCTAAAAGATCAATCCCACCATTTCCACTATACTCACCTGGCTACCCAGGTCAGCGCTTTCTAGTGTTGGAGATGACTTAAGAAGCATGAATGCCAGGTAGCTAGAACCACTAAGGGGTCCCCCAAAAGACATGTACCACACCAAACTTCTCCAGTATTTAAGGTATTTATAACATTTCCACAGGACCAACCTAAACACAGGCAATAAGAACTCCACCAAGCCCTTTTATCTCTTCCTTCCCACAGCCTCTACAGCTTTCTCCATAGCTCCATCCTAGTTCTCTTGTGTTGCTGAAATGAAGGACCTGATGGAGACAGGGGAGGAAGGATTTATTTGACAAACGGTTTCAGAAGTGACTGTCTACCATGTGTAGTAAGCTTTCTTGTTGGACTGCCAGCCCCCAAATAAGGACATGGAGACATATTATTAATTGTGAAAACTTGGCCTTAGCTTAGGCTTTTTTTTTTTTTTTTTTTTTTTGGCTTTTCGAGACAGGGTTTCTCTGTGTAGCTTTGCGCCTTTCCTGGAACTCACTTGGTAGCCCAGGCTGGCCTCGAACTCACAGAGATCCGCCTGGCTCTGCCTCCCGAGTGCTGGGATTAAAGGCGTGCGCCACCACCGCCCGGCCTAGGCTTTTTTTTTAACTAGCTCTAATAACTTAGTTAACTGTTTCTATTAATCTACATTCTATTACATGGCTTTGTTACCTTTCCTCTTTCCCGTATGTCTGACTTGTTCAAAGTCCTGCTGGCATCTCCCCCTCACCTAGATTCATCCCTCTGACGTTGTCTCTCTGCCCAAAAGTCCTGCCTATTCTCTTCTGCCTAACTATTGGCCATTCAGCTTTTATCACACCAATCACAGCAGCATATCTTCACACAGTGTACAAACACCCCACAACAACCATGGGAGAACTGAATAGAGCACTTTATGTCATGACAACTAGGAAATAAGAAGGGGATACAGGGGGATACCGGGAAAGTAACAGCCCCAAGGAATATGAGGGGCCTGCTTCTCCCATTGAAGTCACCTCTCGCCTGTCACCACCTCCCCATAATACCCTGGTGATTTTATTGCCTCCCAATAAGCCTTGACAGACACACCCAGTACTTTGGCAAATCCCCTAGGTATCTCTCAGTCCAACCAAGTTGTCAGCATATAACACTAAGCATCGATCCCTATTCTCCTTGCATCCCATCCCATCTGCTGCTGCCCTCTCTAGTTCACCACATTCCATTGCCACATTGCTTCAGGGATGTTTCAGCTGCTGAGAGCAGAAGAAAGAGGAAAAATTCCTTCATTGATGTAGGTCTTAGATGTTCAATATAAAGCCACCACTGCTTTGTAATGCCAAGATTAATATCTTTTCACTTATCTCTGGTCCATTATTATTGTAAAGAATACATGTCTTGGGTCAGTGAGATGTCACAGTGGGTAAAGGTGCTTGCTGCCAACCCTAACAACCTAAATTCCATCTCCAAAACATACATGGTGGAAATAAGCACTGTAGAATAATCCTTTTGTACACTGTGAATATGTATTGGTCTCATTGGTTTAATAAGCACTGTAGAATAATCCTTTTGTACACTGTGAATATGTATTGTTCTCATTGGTCTATTTTTGCCAGGAGGAGGAGGAGGAGGTGGTGGTGGTGGTGGTGGTGGTGGTGGTGGTGGTGGTGGTGGTGGCACACACCTTTAATCCCAGCACTCAGGAGGCAGAGGCAGGCAATCTGAGTTCAAGGCCAGCCTGGGCTACAGAGCGAGTTCCAGGACAGGCTCCAAAGCTACACAGAGAAACCCTGTCTCAAAAAACAAACAAAAAAAATATTTATTTATCATTTTTATGTGTATTGGGATTTTGCCTGCATGTGTGTCCGTGAGCCACATGCAGTCAGTACCCACAGAAACTAGAAAGTATTAAATCCCTAAAACTGGAATTATAGACAGCTGTGAGCCATCATGTGGGCACTGGGAATCAAACCTGCATCCTCTGTCAGGTAAGTGACTGTCGCTTTCCTTCCAGTCCCCCATGGCAAATTGCACAGTCTGATCCCAACCCTGTACCAGGTAACTTGTCTTCCCTCTCCAGCCCTACTCCCTGGGGACTCCACTGAACCCCAGCACCCGGGATGAAGACAGGAGGACCTCAGATTCAGAGTGAAACCCTGGCTCAGTGAGTAAAGTGGAGCATGATAAGGGAGACACAAGACATCATCCTCTGGCTGCTGCATGCATGTGCACTCTCACCTACACGAGTGTTCACATACCACAAATGCACACCACACTAAAAATAAAAACAAACACTCCCCAAAACAAAACAAAAACCAGGGATCAACATAAGCAAGGCTTAGTTTGGTGGGCCTTCTCCCTCAGCACTGGAGACTTGAGGTTGGGCTACACAGGGAGGCCTGCCACAACATACCAAAATAATATGTGTAGTCGGATTTTCTTTGGACCACCAATTCCCAAATAATGACACAGGGACTTCTTACTAATTATGAAAGCGTGGCGTTAGCTTAGGCTTGTTCCTGACTAGCTCTTATAACTTAAACTAACCCATTTATATTAATCTATGATCTGCCATGTGGTTCAATTTCCTCTCCTCCACAATGTATGTCCAACTTCCTCCACATCTCTCTGGCAAATCCCCAGCCTCTCAGATTCCTCCCAGAGTTCCTATCTGCCCAGAAGTCCCGTCTATCCTCTCCTGCCTAGCTACTGTCCGCTCAGCTCTTTATTAATCCAATCAGCAGGTGCCTTAGGCAGGCAGGCAAGGAAGAACAGAGACACATCTTCCCACAGTGTGATCAAATATCCTGCAACAAATATGTAAATTAATATTAAACATGACAAGACAGGTGTTTGCAAATTGTCAGGGGTGGGTGTTCTGTCATTCCTGAGGAAGCAAACTGGGGGGGAGAGGGTAGCGGTAGTGCCCACGCTACCACCACCCATTCACCATGTCCCAGTAAGGGGCTGTGGATCAAAAAACAGAGACAAAAGACAGTGGGTCATTCACCCCAGCAGAATGCCAAATGCCGTTTATTGAAGGAAGGAGGAGGCCTTAAATATAAGCTTATAGCACAATAGGAGAATCCTGGAGGGCAGAAGTTCGCTACTGATGTTCTATATTCTTTTTGTTTTTTTTGTTTTTTGTTTTTCGAGACAGGGTTTCTCTGTGTAGCTTTGCACCTTTCCTGGAACTCACTCGGTAGCCCAGGCTGGCCTCGAACTCACAGAGATCACCTGGCTCTGCCTCCCGAGTGATAGGATTAAAGGCATGTGCCACCACCTCATCTAAGCTGTTAACGCCCAATATGCAGGATACACAGACAAGGAACTTCCTGTAAGCATTCAGGAGGGTGGAAACCGGCAGGGGATTAGCATAGGGAGGACATTAAGGTCAAGGTCAGCAAGCAAGGCAACAGCTACCCAAAATGGGGGCCAGGACCCTACGGGAGGGGGGGGGTGTCTTAGGGCTACTACTGCTATGATGAAACATTATCGGGAGCCATGCAGCCTAGTCTCAGCATATAACTACCTGTCCAACAGGTTTCCTTGGAGCAAGACATCTAAGGAAACACCTTGGCAAGTACCAGTAGTCCATAGGACATTGTAGGAATTTGCAAAATTCATGCAGCCTGCAGACTCTTTTCTCTCTCATTGTATTGGTGATTCTTTGGGCGGTTTTTAGTTTTACTTTGTCAGTCACACATGCAACAGCTGTAATTTCCCCCTGGAAATTCTGTTCCTTCTCAAATATTTTCCCCTAAGATTCAGCAAAGGGTTATTGCTTCTTAAATCTCTTATCTGTAATTACTAACTTCAACTCCCAACTCTGGGAACTTTTCTGACTCAATAGAGGTAGTTAGGTGCATATGAGAAAACAACACTTGGAACATTAACCATGTCTCACAGTTCTGGAAAGGAGAGTAAGGCATGCATACACAGAATAGGGAAAAGGCCTCAGGAGTACACATAGTGTCAGCTGTTGAGAGTAAGGTCCCTGGGCATCAATCATATAGAATCAATGATAAGATCTAGTATATTCTGATGGGAATAATGCAATGTAAAATATGGGATGGATGGATCCACCTTTACCATACATAGAAACTTATATTGGTGGAGGAGGTATGGTAATAATGAGATGGGAAGAGAGTGCTTTGTCGAAGTCTGCCTTTTACAGAGAGATTGAGACTTAGGACCCTCTTGTACAAAAGGGAACTGTATAAAAATATATCTTGTAGACATGAAATAATTGTCTGGTTTTGAATATTGTTGACTTAGAACATTGTACCCACGTCTATTACTTTTTAACTTTGTAACCACAAGTAGCTGCCAACTGACATATGGGCTGCGAGAGCTGGATGTGTCTGGCTCCATATCTACCTAAGCCTGCAAAAATGCTGAACTCTATGTCTAGAAATAAGGTTATGCAAGGGGCAGGAAGGTGTATTTGGGGAAGCATAAAGGGGAACAATGGGGGCTTTTATAATGATCACAATGTATTCCTTAAGTTGTGATATATTTATTAAAGTCAAAAATGGAAGCCAATGATAAAGTTGTTCATGTACCTCAGTAAGAAAAACTCTGTTTAAGTTTAAATAAAGATGACCTGAGCTATTCCAGGTCATTTGAGTGCAACCCACTTGGTGGTCAGAAGTTTTTCTTGCACCTACATCTCTTCCCCTGTGGTGGCCCTTACTCTCAATAGGTCTATATTGAGAGTTTGCTTTTGGATGAAAGCTTGTAAGAATTGTAATTATGTATAGTAATCTTTATTCTAGAATTATGATGTTAGCCTGTTAATGTTAATGGTGATGCTAAGGAGTCTTTAGATTTGATGCGGTTGCATCAGGAGTTTACTGATTTAAAAAAGGGCTTGGTGCAGCTAAGACTGTTGTAGTCATCTTAGACCGATTCAAAAAGACCATTCCATCTTTTTCACCCTCTGCTCCTTCACTAGGAGGCATAGCAGCCAGAACGAGCAGGTGTATTGCTATGATTATTCCAGCTACTCGCAAGCTCTAAGTGGAAAGCTGATTCAGAGCTGCATAGAGTTAAGCTCTGTACCCTCATTTGAGCTTTATATTATTAAGAAGGGGGAACTGTGGTGGCCCACAGAGGCTTCCTAGTGAGACCTGAACCCTAGCCGAGGCTGGACCCCGGCAACACACCATGAACAAAAGCCAGTTAGGGAGGAAAGGAGTTATTTGACCTACACTACCACATTATAGTCCATGAAGCATGAAGAAAGTCAGGGCAGGAGGTAATGCAGAGGCCAAGGAGGGGCCTTTATTATAGAACCTGCTTTATTATAGAACCCAGGACCACCAGGCCAGGGTTGGCCCCACCCACAATGGCCTGGGCCCTCTCCTATCAATCATGAATTAAGAAAATGCTCTACCCTCTTGCCTACAGCCTGATCTCATGAAGGCATTCCCCTCCTCTCAGATGACTTTAGTTGCTGTCAAGCTGACATAAAACTAGTCAGCACGGGGGGGGGGGGGGGGGGGGGATCTAGGGGACACAAAAGGCGGGTTCCCCAGGACTGGCAGAGGACAGGCTGGAGCCAGACTCATCCCTGACAAGCAGTCCCTCCTCCTCTCCTTAGGGGGGCATTCCCTCCGGCTAAGATCCTGGCTCCTGGGTGAAGTCACAGGGCTAATCGGTAGCTGCACTTGATTGAGGGGGGAGTGGGAGAATTGGGGGGTGGTGTGTGTGTGTGTGTGTGTGTGTGTGTGTGTGTGTGTGTGTGTGTGTGCAGGCTGCAGCGGTCACCTCCGAGAGCCGCTGTGGAGAACATATGCTGTGGCTGGAACCCCGCAGTCTTTGGGCCCTGAAGCCAGCGGCTGATACTGCTGAGGTGAACAGGGCAGTTGAGTACAGTGATGTGGTTGTTTCTGTATAACGGATGCCCTGTGCTAGCCGGGGAAGCCAAGCCGCAGAGGATTCTGACCGCGACCTTGATTGGACTCTGACCCTGCTGTATTTGCAGCGGTCAAGCCCTGACTCCGACCCTGCAGATGTAGTATCATGCAGCGGCCGCGTGTAGCTGGTTCGAAAGTCATTCTCACAGCAGTTCACCCTCAGCGATAGCATCCTGCATCCCTACCAAGGGAATCCAGGTCAACCTCACAGCCCATGTGTCAGGTTCCAGGAGTAGCGGCCCGCCCCAGCCTTAGGCCCGCCCACCCTATGGCCCCGCCCCCATGCCATCAGCACCGCCTCTTCTCCAGTTCCCAGAGCCCCTTCCCATGCTCCTGACGTCATCACGTCGTCCAGCCCCCGCCCCGACGCGCTGATTCCGTTCCTTCACGCTCCGCCCACGGGCCGCTCGGCTGCTCCCAACTACACATCGGCTCTTTCCGGCCGTCCTCCGAGCCCTCGGCGTCTGCCCAAGGACCTTCGGATGTCTTCGTCAACGCTCGGCGCTGCCAGCCAATCTCGGTCCTTTCCGCCGCCTCTCGTACACGCTCGGTCGTTCCCGGGAGCACTCGGCTGTAAACGAGCGGAGGTCGGGCGCTGTCGGCTCCGTACGTCCATCTACAGAGACTTCAGAGCTCTCTGGAGCCGCCGTGATGACGGCTGTGGAGAAATGACGGACCAAAAAAACTCAAAAGGCTCCTCCACAGGTGCCAACTCCAGAAGTTTGGACCACAATACCCAGAATGGTTAGGGTCCACAAGTGCCGCCTTCTGGAGACTTGGAACTACAATACCCAGAAGGCTTAGGGCCCACACCGCCACCTTGCGGTGACTCAGGACTACAATACCCAGAAAGCTCAGTCTTCCGGAGAGTTTGGTTAATATCCCCGAGCCTGTGAGAACCCTCTGGGGGGTCGCAGAAAAGCCAGCTAGATAATAACAAACTCAGAAGTGCAGAGAACACAAGCAGGTTCCGTCCTCGCCTGGACTTGTCCTCGATCCCACGACGCTGATCCGAGGTGTAATTTAGACCTTGAGACCATCCGCGTTTCTGGCTCTCCCACATCCACGCAGAGTCCCTGCCAGTCGCGGGGTGCCAGAGGCCACACTGCCCAGCGCCAGCGGTGACTAAACAGAAACCTCCGTAAAGCTGTGAGCACCAAAACGCCGCAAAATTCAGAATATACCAGGGCGCCCAGGCTCCTTAATAAGAGATGCGCAAGCAGAATCGGTTGCATGACCCAAAATGCATGCGAGCCTCGGGCCAGGTGCAAGCCAGAGTATTCAGGACTTGACCGCCACCCCAACCCTAACCGTTCGGCTCCTCTGGGTGGCACTTTTGTAAACAGACCCCGCTATGCTTCATAGAAATCCTCCTGTATCAACCCCCAGATTTCTGGGATTACAACTGCGCTCTTCATGACAAGCTGCGCCAGCGGACCCAGGAGTTTCCGTTTTAGACAGTAGCTGGGTCCCTGGACACAGATGTGCACAGGTGTCAGCGCTTTTTGTTTACTGGGTAGCTGAGCACAGCAGTCTGTACTCTACCTGATTAGCTGTGCCTGAGAGGAGGTTTCTGCGCTGTCCCAGCGTGTAAGCACCCCCAAAACAAGTTTCTGCACCTTTCCGCTTAGTTACACCCCTAAACGCAGGCTTATGCTCTATTCTTACATAGGCACAGCCCTGGGCACAGTTGTCTATAGACTTTCTATATAAGCTTCGAAAAAAATGTGTAAACCAAACTCTACCCCAACACTAACCCAAAACCTATCCCTGACCAAACCCTACCTAACACTGACATGCGCCCTAACCTAAATATCTAACTCTAACCCTAACATAAACCTCTACTTAACCCCAATCTCACCCTCCGACGGGGATTCCGCCGGTTGTTCTGGAGTCGGCCACTAGGTGGCAGCCTCTGCATGCCGTTGTAAGCTCTATTTGGTTTGTCTTTTCGTCTCTGGGAGAGTCTGTCGGTTTCTCCGGTTTCAGCCACTGGATGGCACCGTCTGTATGCGGTTTCCTCTTCGTTTGGCCCTTTGGTATTAAATAATGTCTCCTTGCCTCTCCAGGACCGGAAATTTCCAGTCGTACCGACCTGGAAGTCACTCCGCCCCCAAGACCCTTATTCTCTCTCTCTGTCACAACAGGGGCTCTGTGGCGGGTCTTAGGTGGGGTCATCTTCTCTTCATTGTGGGTGCTGCTGGGGTGGTCATATTAATGTTCTACTTCATCAAGTCTCCTAAATTTTCTCCTAACATGGGGACCACATACTCTAAACTCACCCCCTTCAATGTGTGCTATCAAATTTATCCCGCCGGGCGATGGTGGCACACATCTTTAATCCCAGCACTCGGCAGGCAGAGGCAGGAGGATCTCTGTGAGTTCCAGGCCAGCCTGGGCTACAGAGTGAATTCCAGGACAGGCTCCAAAGCTACATAGAGGAACCCTGTCTCAAAAAAAAAAAAAAAAAAAAAAAATATCCCGAGAGTTTGGGGAAGGCCACAGGGGTGTGTTCTCAAAGAGAAGGCTGACAAAGCTGCCCCTTGAGGCAACTACTTAGAGGAACAGCGTTGCCTTTCCTGATCTATGGTCCTTTCTCTATCTACTTCTGTTCTTTATTTCCAATAAGCCCCAAGCTATTTTTGAGGCGGCTTTCCCATTTAAGTGCCCTGGTTAGAATCTCAATAGTAAGGAGGTTCTCAGGCTCTGAACACTTTTCACCAATGCCTTATGACTGGAATTTGGGGTGCAGCTCGAACCCTACTAATTGTCTACGACTACTCAGGTTCTTCAGGGCCCGGAAGAGTCTCCCAGGACATTTCTTGGAGTGATAACAAGAAGTTTTCAGAATTCATACCTTTTTGATCCACTGGCTCTGGAAAATAAGGCATTAAATTTGGTTTTTGTCATTCAGTCAGCTCCAGATAGCCAAAACTCCAAAAGCTACAGCGCTTTACAGAGATGTATAACGTCCAGCTCATCAGAGTGGCCCAAAAGGTTTATAATAACTCAGACACTAAAATGCCAAAGCAAGCGATCTTGGCTGCTGACCCAGCCACATGCGCGAAGATTGGGCTGGCTGCTTTCCAGTCAACTCACTCCATTTGTGTGAAGAATCTGTGGTGTCTGCTCAGCTGGGGCTGAAGAATCAATCGGCTGTGATTAACAAGAGACAAAGACTAGAGTATATCTTTGTTTTGCTGGAAAAATGGATGCTGGTCAGCTGGGGCTGAAGACTCAGCTGTGATTGAGAAGAGACCAGCATCACTGAGATGGAATCTTCTGGGAAGCGTTTCCTGAGAGTCAGCACTCAGCAGCTGTGTTCCAGGTGTTCCAGAGGTGGCCAAAGTTGCACCTTGCGCTGGCAGCTGAACTTGGTAGTGTAAGAGTCACCGGAGTGGTGCTGTTTTTGAAGGTGTGAAGGGGTCATGGAGAGCAAGCTGACGCTTGGCACTGCGTGGCGGGGCTGGAGTCCCTGAAGAGAGCCCAGGAGAGGCTCTTGGTGAAAGTGCAGCCCATTTGCAGCAGAAGAGCCCAGCATTTTGAAGATGCCAGTGCTATGGGGTGACCATCATGAACAGCAGCAACAGTGGAGTGGAGCCAGCCTGAGCCTAGAACACAAGCTGTGCGTGCCGCAGAGGGCAAAGCTGGAGAAGAGACCCCAGTTGCTGCTGTTTGGTTTTGGGTTTTGGGGTCTTAGGGTTTTGGTTGTTTTTGTTTGTTTGTTGTTGTCGTTTTCAAGACAGGGTTTCTCTGTGTATCCCTAGCTGTCCTGGAACTCACTCTTCAGACTGTGCTGGCCTCAAACACAGAGATCCACCTGCCTCCACCTCCTGAGTGCATGCGCCTCCACCACCCGGCAAGATTGGCTATCTTAGAGAGACTGACTTTTTAAGTGTTTGAGTTTTTAAACTCAAAAGTACTTTTAAAATTTGGAATGTTTCATTGTAATATTGATATTAATGCATGATCTTGGGGAAGAACAAGAAAGGAAAGGTTATGGCTTAACAGTGATATGTTTATGTGTCAAGTTGGCAATGGGTCAATTGTGCTGGCTAGTTTTATGCCAACTTGACACAAGTAGTCTTTTGAAAGGGGGAAACTCAATTGAGAAAATGCCTCCATGAGGTCCAGCTGTAGGGCATTTTCTTAATTAATGATCAATGGGGGAGGGGCCAGCCCATGACGGGTGGAGCCATCCCTGGGCTGGTGGTCCTGGGTTCTGTAAGAAAGCAGGCTGAGCAAGCTGTGGGGAACAAGCCAGTAAGCAGCACCCCTCCATGGCCTCTGCATCAGCTCAGCCTCCAGGTTCCTGCCCTGTTTGAGTTCCTGTCCTGACTTCCTTTAATGATGGATGACGATGTGAAAGTGGAAGCCAAATGAGCCTTTCCTCCCGCCTTGCTTTCGGTCACGATGTTTGATCACAGCAACAGAAACACTAACTAGGGCAGGCCTCCGCAAGCCCTCGGTCACTGCAGCTGTGGGAAACCACTCAGTTAAGTTTCTGGTAGACGCTGTGGCAGAGGGGGCCAGTTACTAATGAAAAGATGCCGGTACCGGAAACCACAAGTACAACTAAGGACAATCACCTCACACCCAAGAAAACAGTTAGTCTTGGTGACAAGCAGGTGACTCACTCCTTCATGGTAGTCCCAGGCTGCCCTTACCCCATTCTGGGCAGAGAGCTTTGAAAATTAGGCACCACCATCACCTTTACTCCTCGAGAGGCGAAAACTTCCTTTGCACCCCCACCTTAGCTTGACTGCTCTTCCGCCTGCAAAATACCTTCTAGCTCTTCCAGACTCAACGAATCTAGGCCCAAGGACCCTGCTCCAGGACTCGCATCAATAGTTACCTAAGGTGTGTGCTGAGACATATTCTCCAGGCTTGGCAGCCTACCACTCACCAGTCATAGTAAGTCTCTTGGCTACAGCCACACCCATAAGGGTCTGGCAATATCCCACAAACCAAAGTCTAGACTGGGAATTGCTCCCCATAGCAAGAGGCTGTTGGAAGCTAACATGCTCACCCCATGCCAGTCAGTTTAGAATATGCCCTTCCTGCCAGTCCATTAACCAGGGAGGGACCTCAGGCTATTGGCCAGTTCAGGATCTCTGGGAGGTAAATGGACTAAAATCATTCATCCTATGGTTCCAAATCCATACACTTTGCTTAGTCTCCTCCCTCTAGACCGCTAGGTCTATACAGTCCTGCTTCTTTTTTTTTTTTTTTTTCTGGAGCTGAGGACCGAACCCAGGCCTTGCGCTCTACCACTGAACTAAGTCCCCAACCCCCAGTCCTGGTTCTTAAGGATGCTTTCTTTGCCATTCCTTTGGTGCCAATGAGCCAGCTATGGGGAGTGGGCACTGTAGTTAAAAGTCTTCCTGTGTGCCAGCCTGCCGGTGGTTGGGACAAATCTCTTCCACTCAACGTCCCCCAAGTAAACACACAGAGGTTTATATTAATTATAACTGCTTGGCCATTAGCTCAGACTTATTACTGACTAGCTCTTACACTTAATTTAACCCATAATTCTTATTTATGTTTAGCCATGTGGCTTGCTACATTTTCTCAGTTCTGCCTTGTCATCTTGCTTCCTCTGTGTCTGGCTGGTGACTCCTGACTCAGCCTTCCTCTTCCCAGAATTCTCCTTGTCTGCTTATCCTGCCTATACTTCCTGCCTAGCTACTGGCCAATCAGCATTTTATTTATCAGCCAATCAGAGCAACACATATTCCCAGCACATGGAATGACACTCCACAACAGGATACTACTTTTCTGTCTGTATTGAGGACAGCTATGGTCCCAACCATACAACTAGTAATCCTGTGTATTTATAAGTAAACAACCCTCCTATATTTTTCTTGGGTTGCTGGATCCTCCTAAGGAATAAGATCATATTCAACTGGGCATGAATGGGGGACTCTGTTTACCATGCAAAGCAGACACCCCTCTGGCCCATTGACCCAATAGCCCAGTTAGATAAACTTCTGATTGCCTTCCTCCTCCTCCTCCTCCTCCTCCTCCTCCTCCTCCTCCTCCTCCTCCTCCTCCTCCTCCTCCTCCTCCATCTCCTCCTCCTGGTAAACCAAATCCAAAAGCTCCTGTGGTTTCTGGCCCATATTTATCAACCTCCAGGGCTGTGTCAATTGACTCCACTCCTAAGGGGGTCCCTGCCTCACCTGACCTTTCCATTGTTTCAGGGAATGCCCCATTGTCCTAGTTAGGGTTACTGTTGCTCTGATGAAACACCATGACCAAAAGCAAGTTGGGGTCCGAAAAGGTTTATTTGGTTTATTCTTCTATATCGTAGTCCATCATTGAAGGAAGTCAGGAAGGAACTGAAGCAGGGCTGGAAC
Organism: Peromyscus eremicus; assembly: GCF_949786415.1. Classification (NCBI taxonomy): domain Eukaryota; kingdom Metazoa; phylum Chordata; class Mammalia; order Rodentia; family Cricetidae; genus Peromyscus; species Peromyscus eremicus. The sequence continues at coordinate 10,388,402 of NC_081429.1, read as the reverse complement.
CTGGAGGCAGGAGCTGATGCAGAGGCCATGGAGGGGAGCTGCTTACTGGCTTACTCCCCACAGCTTGCTCAGCCTGCTTTCTTATAGAACCCAGGACCACCAGCCCAGGGATGGCACCACCCACAATGGGCACTCCCTCATCAATCACTAATCAAGAAAATGCCTTACAGCCAGGCCTTCTGGAAGCATTTTCTCAACTGAGGCTCCCACCTCTCTGATGACTCTAGCTTTGGTTAAGCTGACATAAAACCAGCCAGGACAAACCACCTTCTAAATTGCACCCAGCCTGAGCTGGTACAAGACTGCTGGGTCCATTTAAAAGCCTGCCCTCCTTACTGTGTTCGTGAAGAGCTAAATTCCAGTAACTGTCCTCCAACCTATCTGTCCCCTCCCAGAAACTGCCACTACGTCAGGAGATGTGACTAAACACCTCACATCTTATCACTGCACAATACCCCCTGCTGGTCCCCTCTTTCTGCCTCTGTAGCAGCAGTCTCGGGGTAACTTGTATCTCAGAAGCTCATTTCACTCCCCAGGCACCTGGTTTGTCTGTACACCATCACCCCCTCTGTATGACCTCCGGACGTCTGTATAATAATCCAGTTTCATGTACGGTTGTACAGGCACTCCCCCAAGTGTATGCTTATTCGAGACCAGAGGAAGACCGCCTCTGATTCTCCTCTGGGCTGCCCCACCAGGGGTACAGTAGGGCTGCCCCACTCCTCATCCCAGTGATGATGGGAATGGGGGTGGCAGGGACTGCCGCCTTGATCACTACGGCCCTAATCAGAGGAGAAACAGGCCCACAGCAGACAAGTCATCAGATAGACACAGACATCAGACACCTGTTCTCTCAGTACGCCCCATGCCCAGGCGGAGTCACTGGTAGAAGTTGTCCTCCCAAACCAGCGAGGCTTAGACTGTTCTCATGTCCAGGGAGGACTTTGTGTGATACTAGGAGGGGCTGGTTGCTTTCATGCAAACAAATCAGGAATTATGGAAAAGAATTTTTTTTTTTTTTTTTACAAAAGGTTAGAGAGACTTTAGATAAGAGACAACAGGCATGTGAGTCAAATAATTCCTGGTACCATAAAGTGTTTGAAATCCACGGTTCACAGCTCTCCTCACTGGCCTGGATGGCCCCTTGCTCCTCCTTTGTACAGGATGTGCTGTGGGGCCTTGGATGGTATTAATAATTCAGGATGTGCTGTGGGGCCTTGCATAGTAAATTGCCTTTTAAAGTTCATCAGACAAAGAATTGCCTCAGCCCAGCTAAGGATCCTCAGGAGCCAATATTTGCCCCTTAGCCAGGATGAAATGTGTGGCAGTAACTAAAGAAATGGGCAAATGAAATGACTAAGGCAATGAAGGGGACCCCACACAGCAGGGCCTTCCTCCGGGACCCCAGATGAGGCGCAAACCACACCCAAACACCTGTTTTCACAGAGATCCTTTATAATCGGGAAAGAGAAGTTAAAGTGGCTGCTTTCTGACCCAGGCAGGAAACAGCAGCCAATGACTTTGCAGGTGTGATTGTTAAGAGGAGAAGAAGGGGAGGTCTGTGTTAGAATGGGCTGGGATGTGATGGCAAAGGAGACAGGGGATGAGGGAGAAGGGGAAGGGGACAAGGGAAAGGGGGCAGGGGTGTTTGTCCTGGGGAGACAAAGGACAGCCTCTGGATAGAGAGGAGGCAGACGTGGCACATGGGCAAATGGTGGTTTATAAAGGGAAAGGAGGAAACCCTATGATAGGATGAGGTGTTCAATTTTAATTGTGTGTGGTGATCTTTTGTTTGTGCTCTCACAAATAAAGCTTGCCTGAAGATCCGAGTGCAGAGCTAAGCCACAGAGGCCAGGCAGCGGTGGCGCACACCTTTGATCCCGGAACTCTCAGGAGGCAGAGGCAGACGGATCTCTGTGAGTTCAAGGCCACCCTGGGCTACACAAGATGGATCCAGTCTAAAAGAGAAGCGGAGTCAGGCAGTGGTGGCACACACCTTTGATCCCAGCACTTGGAATCTCATGCCTTTAATCCCAGCACTAGGGAGGTGGAGACAGGAAGTGATATGGCTGGGCAGAAGAGAGGAATGTAAGATAGGAGGAGACCGAACCTCAGGGGCCTTTCAGGCTGAGAATTCGGTAGAGGTAAGAAGTCTGTTTGACTTCTCTGATCTTCAGACAAGCTTGATTGTTAGATCACAAACAAAATATCACCACAGTTGGGCATGTTAATTAGATGAACCAAAGGGAGCGTCTGATTGCTGGTCTTCAATACATTGATAGCTGGACCTTGGTAGTCAGCCTCGGGAAGAAGAAGTGGCCAAATAAAGGAGTGGACTTTGGTGACTAGCTTTAGGAACATAATCTAATGCTTTCTAGCAAGATGGAGGGTCGGGGGAGGAAGCCAGAGCCACATGGTACAGTAGGCTAATGTCCCTTCAGGTAACACCGTCCTGTCCAAACTTTATTTTATGACTGCCTGGTTACTTTTTAGCCTTCCAATAACAACAACAGTGGCCTGTACCTTGGCAGGGCTTTAGGGACTGACCATGACCTTACCATGGTCCAAACATGTTATGCAGTGTCTGGAAAAAACCACTGAGCCCTGCAAAGAAAGCAGACATTACTAGACAACTCTAAATCCCTCACTAATGTACTCACCCCCCAGCACTGATGTAAGTATGTGTTTGTCTTTAAAATACTGTACCCCTGAGCTGGGCACCAAGAGACTTCAGGGGCATGATCTCACTCTGTTTTTAGCCATCAATAAAAATGGACTCGAATTTTTTAATTGACTTAATTGGCGTGGTTGTCAATAATTACCTCACGTGAATTATCTCACTATCGATATCTTCCCTTGGAACTCCAACTTAACACAAGTCTAGCCACATTTGCTTTCAAGTGCCTCAGACAGGACCCCACTGCCTGTTTATCCTTCTCCTCACCCACTCCCATGTGCTTTGGCACCTTACAAACCCAATCCACATGACAGGTCTAGATCACTCAGGTCTGCCAAAGCCTTTCCTACCTCCTCAAGATCCCACCCCACCCCGGGGGCGGGGCCCATGCCCATCTCTAGGTCCCTATTGGATCAACTTTTTCCTTAATTCTTCTGTCATCATAGTTCTGTCAGGCCCAATGCACTGAGGGCCATGCACAGCTTCTCTTGTGCCTGTCCCTATACTGTTTTCAATTCCCAAGTGTTCCTGATGGCTTTGGAATCTAGTCCATTAGGGACTGGCCTCCCTCATACTGTTTCAGGTTGTACAGCCTTTGCCTCAAGGAGGGATGGGAAGTTACATTGCTCAGGTTTTCTTCTGTCTCCACAACAGACAGCCTCGTCCCATCTGCTCCCATGTCCCACAGCCTCACAAGCCAGGCTTCGACTCACTCTTCCATTGCTTGTTTATAAGTCTTCCCCAATTCCAGAAGCTCAGCTACTGAATGAACATTCCCTGATAACACTAGTTTATTTGTGTGCAGGACTGCTGTTGATGCCCACAGCTACATGCTGGATTATAGATTTTTCCCTTTTTTTCTACTTAATGTTGGACCCTCAGGATATCTACTACTGCTTTTACCGTGTTCTCCTCCTCCGTACTCTCTGAATCTTCCCATGGCTTCCAAGTTCTTAGATCCCAGGAAGGGCTTTTGAGCATAGATCTAACTTGTGCTCGATTTTCCCTGGGGGAAGCAGCAAGCCAACACCTCCATCTCATCCTTTTTTTCATCTAATTTATTTGCCAAATGAGAGGCTAACATAGAGGATGCTGCTGAATCTCCCTGTCTTGTTACAATTGCTCCATTATACAAATAAGTTCCTGCTTAGCTAGCATCTCGGCCTCAGTTACATTTCTATCTGCACTCAACAGAGGCCAGGCAATCTCTGCTGTGGCTGCTAACAATCTCAACCCCTGAATGCTAATCTCAAAGACTGCAAACTTTCCTCTAACCCTTTAAGTATCTTCAGAGCATCTCCATATTCGTGCAGTAAACCTCTCTCATCAAGTAGGCATGCCACACTATACCATGCAGGCAAAGAAATTCTTCCCAAGACACTCCCAATCCCGATGGCTCAGCCTTAGTTGCACAGCTCACTAACTATAGCAAGAACCATGCAACTCTCATAGTGCAAAGGCATGGTACAGACCACACAGAAAAGGGCAACTGTATAGGAATTTCATCCATAGGTGCTCCCTGCTTAGGCTGCTCAGCCTCAGTCGCATGCATTGCTGCCCATAGCCATGACCATGCACTCCCTCCTCCCCAACTCATCATTGGTTCTTTGATGTTTCTGTTCAGATGCCAATTATGTTGTGTGACAAAACTTTTCCTGGAGAGATGCCACATACGCATCTACTCACCCCAGATAGGGATCCCACAACAGACCAAAGTACAGATACCACCACAATCCAATTTGGAAAACCAATGAGTTTTATTGGGATTGCTTACAGGAATATGGATGAGGGGTTACTTACAGGAACAGAAATGATGCAAAGACAGTTGCGTCACCAAAGCCCACCCCTGTATGGGTGGCAGCTCACAGCAGCTGGAGCACCCTGCACAGCCTGCTGGCAGCTCAGTAGGTCAGAGAGTGTCCTTTCTAAGTAACTCAGTCATCCTAAACCTCTTCCAGGCAGCTGGTCTGGTCTCAGAGTCTTCTTTGCAGCTTGGCTTGTTTATTCTGGCAGGGAGCGATCTAGTGAATCTGGTTGATTTCAGGAACTTCCTAAAGCTATCTTGTTTACCTTCCTGCTTAAGGAGCTTCCCTGAAAGACAGAATGTTTCAATCTTGGAGGAAACTGTAACACAACAAACCCTAGTCCTCTACCCCTCATCCTGACCCTGACCTTAACCCTAATCCAAACCATAACCTTAACTCCTAACCCTGTTGCTAACCCTAAAGCAAACCCTAACACTAACTCCTAATCTGGACTGGAATCCTTACCCTAAGCTGGAGGGGACCTTATTCTGCAGGGCTTAGCTAGCAAGACTTCATGGCTCATTTCCTAGGGGGCTGAGTGAGCCCCTTGGGAGAAAGGAGACAGGAGTTGATAAGATCAGGCTCTTGGCCAGGTTGTGAGTGGGAACTGATTGGCAGGGACAAGAAGTATAGGCATACTTTTCTGTCCCACCAGCCAATTCCCAAATACCCACACAGAGACTTATTATTAATTATAAATGCTTGGCCAATAGCTTAGGCTTATCTCCAGCCAGCTCTTACAACTTAAATTAACCCATTTCTATAAATCTGTGTGCTGCCTTGAGGCTCATTTACCTCATCTATGAACTTTCCATGTTGCTTCTTCCACATCTGACTCTCAACTCCTCAGATTCTGCCCTTCTTAGCATTTACTCTGCCCCAAAAATCCTGCCTAACTATTGACCAATCAGCTTATTATTAACAATGAGAGCAACACATTTTCACAGTGTACAGAAGGATTATTCCACAGCAAAGAAGAGTTGAGATGAGCTAGGTGATTATATGGGGGGGGGGGGGTGCTTTGGACAATTCTCCATTCCATCCTACGAAGTTATCTAAATCAGGGACTGAATAGATGGCTCAGAGGTTAAGAGCACTGGATGCTCTTCCAGAGATCCTGAGTTCAATTCCCAGCAACCACATGGTGGCTCTCAACCATCTATAATGAGATCTGGTACTCTCTTCAGGCATGCAGGCATACATGCAAACAGAATACTGTATATATAATAAATAAATAAATCTTTTTTTAAAGTTATCTAAATCAATTTATATATTAATATCAGAAGTTTCAGATTTGGGCCAGCAGTGGCTGTTTTCCAATGTATATTGAGGCTAGATTTGGACTAAGAGTTAAATAAGTGTGGTTGTTCTGGGGTCTCCCAAATGAAGCTTTTTAAGATTAGCCCCCAGACAGGCTTAGGATGTGTCCTTTGGTGCTAATAATTTGGACCCCATAGCAGATGTGGGATCAAGCTAAAAGTGGAAATCAGATCCAGCTGCCCATTTGCATCCCCCACATTTCAGATTGACCAAATGTGACTGGGAAGTTGGGGGACATCCTCAGACTCATACCTTCCAGCAGTGAAGAGATCACGAGGGCCTGTGGAGAGTTCTTGGAACTCTCAACCGAACACATCTCAAGACAAGACTGAGAGGGGCCCCCATGAGCCCCTAAGACCTAGCCATATGCCACCAAGTGAGGTCCCATGCGTTACCTTGTCCTGACATTTGACTGTGTTGAATGTGTGATCTGATCAAACGGAGAGCAGCCTCTTTTTTGTTGTTGTTTAAACATTTATTTATTTATTTATTTATTATGTATACAGTATTCTGCCTGCATGTGTCCTTGCAGGCCAGAAGAGGGCACCAGATCTCATTACAAGTGGTCGTGAGCCACCATGTGGTTGCTGGGAATTGAACTCAGGACCTCTGGAAGAGCAGTCGGTGCTCTTAACCACTGAGCCATCTCTCCAGCCCGAGAGCAGCCTCTTATCTAGAGGTCGAACTCAACAGAGCAAACCAAGAGTGAGAGGAGCAATGGGTAGAGACAAGAGGTGAAAGAAATGGCCCTCTTGGGGAGCTGGATGGCCCTACCAGGCGTACCAGTGCCGGAGAGCAGATGAGAACAAGGGAGGTCCAGCAGAGAGCTCAAAGCGGCCTGTGGACTCCAAATGTCTTCCTGTGTTTCAGCACCAAATGTTAGATTTCCAAGGCAGCATAAAGAGCAGAAGGCAGAAGGAGGCCAGTGTCTGACCGGAACCAGATGAGACTGTGTTTATTAGCACACACAGTGAGGGGCAGTCTTCTCCTGAAGAGATGGAGGTGGTCTGCAAAGGGAAAAGCTAGCTGGGGCCCTTTATGGAGGCTTGGAATTGTGGAAATTGATGCAACTGTGGGGGCTACATGCAGGTCTGTGTTCTCTCTTTCTGGGAAGTGTTTACTTCAGGTAAGACCGATTATCTTGGGAAACAGGCTGTCTCTGCAAACACTCCTATCTGTGCTAAGCGAGGTTGAACAAGGTCATCGGTAAACACAAAGGAATCCTGTTTTGTTTGTTTTTGGTTTTTTTTTTTTTTGGTTTTTTTTTTTTTTTTTTTTTTTTTTTTTTTTTTGGTTTTTTCGAGACAGGCTTTCTCTGTGTAGCTTTGCGCCTTTTCCTGGAACTCACTTGGTAGCCCAGGCTGGCCTCGAACTCACAGAGATCCGCCTTGGCTCTGCCTCTCAAGTGCTGGGATTAAAGGCGTGTGCCACCACCACCCAGCTGGATCAACTTTTTCCTTAATTCTTCTGTCATCATAGTTCTGTCAGGCCCAGTGCACTGAGGGCCGTGTACAGCTTCTCTTATGCCTGTCCCTATACTGTTTTCAATTCCCAAGTGTTCCTGATGGCTTTGGAATCTAGTCCATTAGGGACTGGCTTCCCTCATACTGTTTCAGGTTGTACAGCCTTTGCCTCAAGGAGGGATGGGAAGTTACATTGCTCAGGTTTTCTTCTGTCTCCACAACAGACAGCCTCATCCCATCTGCTCCCATGTCCCACAGCCTCACAAGCCAGGCTTCAACACACTCTTCCATTGCTTGTTTAAAAGTCTTCCCCAATTCCAGAAGCTCAGGTACTGAAGAACATTCCCTGATAACACTAGTTTATTTGTATACAGGACTGCTGTTGATGCCCACAGCTACATGCTGGATTATAGATTTTTCCGTTTTTCTACTTAATGTCGGACCCTCAGGATATCTACTACTGCTTTTACCATGTTCTCCTCCTCCGTACTCTCTGAATCTTCCCATGGCTTCCAAGTTCTTAGATCCCAGGAAGGGCTTTTGAGCATAGATCTAACTTGTGCTCGGTTTTCCCTGGGGAAAGCAGCAAGCCAACACCTCCATCTCATCCTCTTTTTCATCTAATTTATTTGCCAAACGAGAGGCTAACGTGGAGGATGCTGCCGAATCTCCCTGTCTTGTTACAATTGCTCCTTTATACAAATAAGTTCCTGCTTAGCTAGCGTCTCGGCCTCAGTTACATTTCTATCTGCACTCAACAGAGGCCAGGCAATCTCTGCTGTGGCTGCTAACAATCTCAACCCCTGAATGCTAATCTCAAAGACTGCAAACTTTCCTCTAACCCTTTAAGTATCTTCAGAGCATCTCCACATTCGTGCAGTAAACCTCTCTCATCAAGTAGGCCTGCCACACTATACCATGCAGGCAAAGACTGTTATCCTGAGATTCTTCCCACAGACACTCCCAATCCCGATGGCTCAGCCTTAGTTGCACAGCTCACTAACTACAGCAAAAACCATGCAACTGCTCTCATAGTGCAAAGGCACACAGGAAAGGGCAACTGTATAGGAATTTCATCCATAGGTGCTCCCTGCTTAGGCTGCTCAGCCTCAGTCACATGCCTTGCTACCCATAGCCACAACCATGCACTCCCTCCTCCCCAACTCATCATTGGTTCTTTGATGTCCCTGTCCAGATGCCAATTACGTTGTGTGGCAAAACTTTTCCTAGAGAGATGCTACATACACATCTACTCACCCCAGATAGGGATCCCACAACAGACCAAAGTACAGTTACCACCACAATCCAGTTTGGAACACCAATGAGTTTTATTGGGATTGCTTACAGGAATATGGATGAGGGGTTACTTACAGGAACAGAAATGATGCAAAGACAGTTGCGTCACCAAAGCCCACCCTCACAGCAGCTGGAGCACCCTGCACAGCCTGCTGGCAGCTCAGTAGGTCTGAGAGTGTCCTTTCTAAGTAACTCAGTCATCCTAAACCTCTTCCAGGCTGCTGGTCTGGTCTCAGAGTCTTCTTTGCAGCTTGGCTTGTTTATTCCGGCAGGGAGCGATCTAGTGAATCTGGTTGATTTCAGGAACTTCCTAAAGCTATCTTGTTTACCTTCCTGCTTAAGGAGCTTCCCTGAAAGACAGAATGTTTCAATCTTGGAGGAAACTGTAACACAACAAACCCTAGTCCTCTACCCCTCATCCTGACCCTGACCTTAACCCTAATCCAAACCATAACCTTAACTCCTAACCCTGTTGCTAACCCTAAAGCAAACCCTAACACTAACTCCTAATCTGGACTGGAATCCTTACCCTAAGCTGGAGGGGACCTTATTCTGCAGGGCTTAGCTAGCAAGACTTCATGGCTCATTTCCTAGGGGGCTGAGTGAGCCCCTTGGGAGAAGGGAGACAGGAGTTGATAAGATCAGGCTCTTGGCCAGGTTGTGAGTGGGAACTGATTGGCAGGGACAAGAAGTATAGGCATACTTTTCTGTCCCACCAGCCAGTTCCCAAATACCCACACAGAGACTTATTATTAATTATAAATGCTTGACCAATAGCTTAGGCTTATCTCCAGCCAGCTCTTACAACTTAAATTAACCCATTTCTATTCATCTGTGTGCTGCCTTGAGGCTCATTTACCTCATCTATGAACTTTCCATGTTGCTTCTTCCACATCTGACTCTCAACTCCTCAGATTCTGCCCTTCTTAGCATTTTCTCTGCCCAAAAATCCTGCCTAACTATTGACCAATCAGCTTATTATTAACAATGAGAGCAACACATTTTCACAGTGTACAGAAGGATTATTCCACAGCAAAGAAGAATTGAGATGAGCTAGGTGATTATATGGGGGGGGGTGCTTTGGACAATTCTCCATTCCATCTTAAAAAGTTATCTAAATCAGGGGCTGAAGAGATGGCTCAGAGGTTAAGAGCACTGGCTGCTCTTCCAGAGATCCTGAGTTCAATTCCCAGCAACCACATGGTGGCTCACAACCATCTATAATGAGATCTGGTACTCTCTTCAGGCATGCAGGCATACATGCAAACAGAATACTGTATATATAATAAATAAATAAATCTTTTTTTTAAAGTTATCTAAATCAACTTATATATTAATATCAGCAGTTTCAGATTTGGGCCAGCAGTGGCCGTTTTCCAATGTATATTGAGGCTAGATTTGAACTAAGAGTTAAATAAGTGTGGTTGTTCTGGGGTCTCCCAAATGAAGCTTTTTAAGATTAGCCCCCAGACAGGCTTAGGATGTGTCCTTTGGTGCTGATAATTTGGACCCCATAGCAGATGTGGGATCAAGCTAAAAGTGGAAATCAGATCCAGCTGCCCATTTGCATCCCCCACATTTCAGATTGACCAAATGTGACTGGGAAGTTGGGGGACATCCTCAGACTCATACCTTCCAGCAGTGAAGAGATCACGAGGGCCTGTGGAGAGTTCTTGGAACTCTCAACCGAACACATCTCAAGACAAGACTGAGAGGGGCCCCCATGAGCCCCTAAGACCTAGCCATATGCCACCAAGTGAGGTCCCATGCGTTACCTTGTCCTGACATTTGACTGTGTTGAATGTGTGATCTGATCAAATGGAGAGCAGCCTCTTTTTTGTTGTTGTTTAAATATTTATTTATTTATTATGTATACAGTATTCTGCCTGCATGTGTCCTTGCAGGCCAGAAGAGGGCACCAGATCTCATTACAAGTGGTCGTGAGCCACCATGTGGTTGCTGGGAATTGAACTCAGGACCTCTGGAAGAGCAGTCGGTGCTCTTAACCACTGAGCCATCTCTCCAGCCCGAGAGCAGCCTCTTATCTAGAGGTCGAACTCAACAGAGCAAACCAAGAGTGAGAGGAGCAATGGGTAGAGACAAGAGGTGAAAGAAATGGCTCTCTTGGGGAGATGGATGGCCCTACCAGGCGTACCAGTGCCGGAGAGCAGATGAGAACAAGGGAGGTCCAGCAGAGAGCTCAAAGCGGCCTGTGGACTCCAAATGTCTTCCTGTGTTTCAGCACCAAATGTTAGATTTCCAAGGCAGCATAAAGAGCAGAAGGCAGAAGGAGGCCAGTGTCTGACCAGAAAAGATGAGACTGTGTTTATTAGCACACACAGTGAGGGGCAGTCTTCTCCTGAAGAGATGGAGGTGGTCTGCAAAAGGAAAAGCTAGCTGGGGCCCTTTATGGAGGCTTGGAATTGTGGAAATTGATGCAACTGTGGGGGCTACATGCAGGTCTGTGTTCTCTCTTTCTGGGAAGTGTTTACTTCAGGTAAGACCGATTATCTTGGGAAACAGGCTGTCTCTGCAAACACTCCTATCTGTGCTAAGCGAGGTTGAACAAGGTCATCGGTAAACACAAAGGAATCCTGTTTTGTTTGTTTTTGGTTTTTTTTTTTTTTTTGGTTTTTTTTTTTTTTTTTTTTTTTTTTTTTTTTTTTTTGGTTTTTTCGAGACAGGCTTTCTCTGTGTAGCTTTGCGCCTTTTCCTGGAACTCACTTGGTAGCCCAGGCTGGCCTCGAACTCACAGAGATCCGCCTTGGCTCTGCCTCTCAAGTGCTGGGATTAAAGGCGTGTGCCACCACCACCCAGCTGGATCAACTTTTTCCTTAATTCTTCTGTCATCATAGTTCTGTCAGGCCCAGTGCACTGAGGGCCGTGTACAGCTTCTCTTATGCCTGTCCCTATACTGTTTTCAATTCCCAAGTGTTCCTGATGGCTTTGGAATCTAGTCCATTAGGGACTGGCTTCCCTCATACTGTTTCAGGTTGTACAGCCTTTGCCTCAAGGAGGGATGGGAAGTTACATTGCTCAGGTTTTCTTCTGTCTCCACAACAGACAGCCTCATCCCATCTGCTCCCATGTCCCACAGCCTCACAAGCCAGGCTTCAACACACTCTTCCATTGCTTGTTTAAAAGTCTTCCCCAATTCCAGAAGCTCAGGTACTGAAGAACATTCCCTGATAACACTAGTTTATTTGTATACAGGACTGCTGTTGATGCCCACAGCTACATGCTGGATTATAGATTTTTCCGTTTTTCTACTTAATGTCGGACCCTCAGGATATCTACTACTGCTTTTACCATGTTCTCCTCCTCCGTACTCTCTGAATCTTCCCATGGCTTCCAAGTTCTTAGATCCCAGGAAGGGCTTTTGAGCATAGATCTAACTTGTGCTCGGTTTTCCCTGGGGAAAGCAGCAAGCCAACACCTCCATCTCATCCTCTTTTTCATCTAATTTATTTGCCAAACGAGAGGCTAACGTGGAGGATGCTGCCGAATCTCCCTGTCTTGTTACAATTGCTCCTTTATACAAATAAGTTCCTGCTTAGCTAGCGTCTCGGCCTCAGTTACATTTCTATCTGCACTCAACAGAGGCCAGGCAATCTCTGCTGTGGCTGCTAACAATCTCAACCCCTGAATGCTAATCTCAAAGACTGCAAACTTTCCTCTAACCCTTTAAGTATCTTCAGAGCATCTCCACATTCGTGCAGTAAACCTCTCTCATCAAGTAGGCCTGCCACACTATACCATGCAGGCAAAGACTGTTATCCTGAGATTCTTCCCACAGACACTCCCAATCCCGATGGCTCAGCCTTAGTTGCACAGCTCACTAACTACAGCAAAAACCATGCAACTGCTCTCATAGTGCAAAGGCACACAGGAAAGGGCAACTGTATAGGAATTTCATCCATAGGTGCTCCCTGCTTAGGCTGCTCAGCCTCAGTCACATGCCTTGCTACCCATAGCCACAACCATGCACTCCCTCCTCCCCAACTCATCATTGGTTCTTTGATGTCCCTGTCCAGATGCCAATTACGTTGTGTGGCAAAACTTTTCCTAGAGAGATGCTACATACACATCTACTCACCCCAGATAGGGATCCCACAACAGACCAAAGTACAGTTACCACCACAATCCAGTTTGGAACACCAATGAGTTTTATTGGGATTGCTTACAGGAATATGGATGAGGGGTTACTTACAGGAACAGAAATGATGCAAAGACAGTTGCGTCACCAAAGCCCACCCTCACAGCAGCTGGAGCACCCTGCACAGCCTGCTGGCAGCTCAGTAGGTCTGAGAGTGTCCTTTCTAAGTAACTCAGTCATCCTAAACCTCTTCCAGGCTGCTGGTCTGGTCTCAGAGTCTTCTTTGCAGCTTGGCTTGTTTATTCCGGCAGGGAGCGATCTAGTGAATCTGGTTGATTTCAGGAACTTCCTAAAGCTATCTTGTTTACCTTCCTGCTTAAGGAGCTTCCCTGAAAGACAGAATGTTTCAATCTTGGAGGAAACTGTAACACAACAAACCCTAGTCCTCTACCCCTCATCCTGACCCTGACCTTAACCCTAATCCAAACCATAACCTTAACTCCTAACCCTGTTGCTAACCCTAAAGCAAACCCTAACACTAACTCCTAATCTGGACTGGAATCCTTACCCTAAGCTGGAGGGGACCTTATTCTGCAGGGCTTAGCTAGCAAGACTTCATGGCTCATTTCCTAGGGGGCTGAGTGAGCCCCTTGGGAGAAGGGAGACAGGAGTTGATAAGATCAGGCTCTTGGCCAGGTTGTGAGTGGGAACTGATTGGCAGGGACAAGAAGTATAGGCATACTTTTCTGTCCCACCAGCCAGTTCCCAAATACCCACACAGAGACTTATTATTAATTATAAATGCTTGACCAATAGCTTAGGCTTATCTCCAGCCAGCTCTTACAACTTAAATTAACCCATTTCTATTCATCTGTGTGCTGCCTTGAGGCTCATTTACCTCATCTATGAACTTTCCATGTTGCTTCTTCCACATCTGACTCTCAACTCCTCAGATTCTGCCCTTCTTAGCATTTTCTCTGCCCAAAAATCCTGCCTAACTATTGACCAATCAGCTTATTATTAACAATGAGAGCAACACATTTTCACAGTGTACAGAAGGATTATTCCACAGCAAAGAAGAATTGAGATGAGCTAGGTGATTATATGGGGGGGGGTGCTTTGGACAATTCTCCATTCCATCTTAAAAAGTTATCTAAATCAGGGGCTGAAGAGATGGCTCAGAGGTTAAGAGCACTGGCTGCTCTTCCAGAGATCCTGAGTTCAATTCCCAGCAACCACATGGTGGCTCACAACCATCTATAATGAGATCTGGTACTCTCTTCAGGCATGCAGGCATACATGCAAACAGAATACTGTATATATAATAAATAAATAAATCTTTTTTTTAAAGTTATCTAAATCAACTTATATATTAATATCAGCAGTTTCAGATTTGGGCCAGCAGTGGCCGTTTTCCAATGTATATTGAGGCTAGATTTGAACTAAGAGTTAAATAAGTGTGGTTGTTCTGGGGTCTCCCAAATGAAGCTTTTTAAGATTAGCCCCCAGACAGGCTTAGGATGTGTCCTTTGGTGCTGATAATTTGGACCCCATAGCAGATGTGGGATCAAGCTAAAAGTGGAAATCAGATCCAGCTGCCCATTTGCATCCCCCACATTTCAGATTGACCAAATGTGACTGGGAAGTTGGGGGACATCTTCAGACTCATACCTTCCAGCAGTGAAGAGATCACGAGGGCCTGTGGAGAGTTCTTGGAACTCTCAACCGAACACATCTCAAGACAAGACTGAGAGGGGCCCCCATGAGCCCCTAAGACCTAGCCATATGCCACCAAGTGAGGTCCCATGCGTTACCTTGTCCTGACATTTGACTGTGTTGAATGTGTGATCTGATCAAACGGAGAGCAGCCTCTTTTTTGTTGTTGTTTAAATATTTATTTATTTATTATGTATACAGTATTCTGCCTGCATGTGTCCTTGCAGGCCAGAAGAGGGCACCAGATCTCATTACAAGTGGTCGTGAGCCACCATGTGGTTGCTGGGAATTGAACTCAGGACCTCTGGAAGAGCAGTCGGTGCTCTTAACCACTGAGCCATCTCTCCAGCCCGAGAGCAGCCTCTTATCTAGAGGTCGAACTCAACAGAGCAAACCAAGAGTGAGAGGAGCAATGGGTAGAGACAAGAGGTGAAAGAAATGGCCCTCTTGGGGAGCTGGATGGCCCTACCAGGCGTACCAGTGCCGGAGAGCAGATGAGAACAAGGGAGGTCCAGCAGAGAGCTCAAAGCGGCCTGTGGACTCCAAATGTCTTCCTGTGTTTCAGCACCAAATGTTAGATTTCCAAGGCAGCATAAAGAGCAGAAGGCAGAAGGAGGCCAGTGTCTGACCGGAACACATGAGACTGTGTTTATTAGCACACACAGTGAGGGGCAGTCTTCTCCTGAAGAGATGGAGGTGGTCTGCAAAGGGAAAAGCTAGCTGGGGCCCTTTATGGAGGCTTGGAATTGTGGAAATTGATGCAACTGTGGGGGCTACATGCAGGTCTGTGTTCTCTCTTTCTGGGAAGTGTTTACTTCAGGTAAGACCGATTATCTTGGGAAACAGGCTGTCTCTGCAAACACTCCTATCTGTGCTAAGCGAGGTTGAACAAGGTCATCGGTAAACACAAAGGAATCCTGTTTTGTTTGTTTTTGGTTTTTTTTTTTTTTTTTTTTTTTTTTTTGGTTTTTTCGAGACAGGCTTTCTCTGTGTAGCTTTGCGCCTTTTCCTGGAACTCACTTGGTAGCCCAGGCTGGCCTCGAACTCACAGAGATCCGCCTGGCTCTGCCTCCTGAGTGCTGGGATTAAAGGCGTGCGCCACCACCGCCCGGCGGAATCCTGTTTTTAAAACTGATGGTCCTCTACCACAGTGCCTGAGGAGTGACAGGTCAAGCTTGATTAAATTGGTTGGGTTCACCGTCACTCAGAAGCACTGACAAGGGCTAGAGAGATGACTCAGCAGTTAAGAGCACTGACTACTCTTCCTGAGGACCCAGGTTCAATTCCCAGCACCTATATGGTGACTTTCAACTGTCTGTAACTTCAGTTCTAGGGGACCTGACACCCTCACACAGACATACATGCAGGAAAAACACCAATGCACATAAAATAAAAATAAATAAATAAATTATTTTTTTTTTAAAGGAGACAATGACAAAGCACTGGCACTCTGGTTGAGGTCTTAAATTCCTGTTCCTGCTTGGGCCCCACCTGTACAACCCCATATAGCACAAATATATGTCCTATCTCTGCTTGCCCACTAAACCAGCTCTCTTCTGTGGCTTAAGGAATAAGACTGTGCTTCAAGGGGTTGGGGATTTAGCTCAGTGGTAGAGCGCTTGCCTAGCAAGCGCAAGGCCCTGGGTTCTGTCCTCAGCTCTGAAAAAAAAAAAAAAAAGAATGTGCTTCAAGATGCTTTGTGGGCCTTTCAGATGCCTATTACTTTCCCAGAACCTGAAAAGCTCCAACTCCAACTCTACTGGCCCCAGGGGTTTCAGATCCTTAGAGTCATGGCATTCACATCAAAGGGCATATTACTGCCCACCCCCACTGCCCAGTGTCCCTTTCATACTGACAAACTGGCTAGCCCTCTGTCTTTCTGCCCTACAAGACCTTTGGTTTTGCTCTATGCCTGTTCCATTCCATCTCTCTACAGAGCAAGAGCTGCCTCTGGGTGTAAAAGCCAGAGGAATCAGTTGTGTCTTTGAGTCAGTCATTAATGGTAGCTATCATCATGATAATAGTTACTCTAACCACCCCAAGCTCTGCTCCACCCCTCTAACGCCAACTAACAGCCTGGAGCAGCTCTCCTATTCCTTAGGCCAAGCATCCTGGCCCCATGAACCCTTCAGCTTCCGCTTGAGGCAAGGCTCTGTCTCTTGGGCCATCTACAATGAGGAGTGCCTCTACTTTCTGGCTCCTGCTTATCAGCAATTACACCTGAGATGCCATGGCAACATTGTGGATATGGAGATGACCCATCTACCCAGGGCAGCTCTCAAGTGAGCCAAACAAATAAATAAATAGGTAAACAGATAGATAAATAAATAAATAAATAAAAACCACCACAATCATCCCACCTAGGCAGCCCATGGAAACCTCAATTTCTCAGTAAAGATGGCTTATACCTAGCCACACCCACGGGTTTGAGACAAGATTAATCAAGCCCCAATTCCAACCCAACAGCATCTACTCGCTACTACAATGAGCTTGGCCTTGGGGCCAAGTCAACCAAGGCCAACAACAAGGCGCTTTCAGCTCCTTCATCTTCCAGAACCCAACAGGAGGCCTCCCAACCCTCTCCACACCATGAAAGCATCTTCAGGTGTTACTGGAGACAGGCACTGTCCAGATGCCCCTAAACCTGGCTTTCCTGGGGATGCAGAACCCAGATGATATGGGGCTTCCTCTCCTCCATTAGCTGAGCAAAGTTACCTGCCCATACATCTGCCTCAGGCCTGTCCATGTTGCTATTGGGCTCTCAGTGCTGCATACACTCAGATACCAAACAAGCACCTCATATCTTAAATGCCAGCCAATTAGCTGTTTTCACAACAGCGTCATCTCCATGGCAACTAATATGCATCAGAGAACCAGAAAAGCAGAAAAGATTGAAGTGATATCCCACCGGAGATCACCAACCAGCAGCACCACACATGCGCATTAACATCCAGCATCATCCCACATCTTTGAACTCTTTATTGATATATACTAGCTGGGTGGTAGTAGCACACGCCTTTAATCCCAGCACTCAGGAGGCAGAGCCAGGCAGATCTCTGTGAGTTTGAGGCCAGCCTGGTCTACAGAGCGAGATCCAAGATAGGCACCAAAACTACACAGAGAAACCCTGTCTCAAAAAACTGAAAAAAAAAAAAAACAACTAAACATTTGCTTTAAAATACTTAAGTCATAAGTGCACAGTTTGTGGGGCTGGAGAGATGACTGAATGGTTGAGAGTACTTGCTAATCTTGCAGATAACCCAGATTCAGTTCCCAAGCTCGTAACCATCTATAACTCCAGTTCCAATCAATCCAACACCCTGTTCTGGCCCCCAGTTCCCCTGATTCCAACCCACAAGAATGAGGTCTCAAATGGCCAAGTGTCAAGTGGGGGGACCAGGGAGGAGAAATAAGGACGAAAGCAATAGCTGGGATGGGGTCAGAAGGTCTCACATAAGCTGGTGACTTACGCCAAGCAGGTTTATTGAAAAGTACAGCGTCCTATATACTATTTGCAGGGAGAAAATGGACCGAGATCCTCAGAGAGCTGAATCAGACAATGTAGGCAAAGAGAACACAGGACATTTCAGACACAGTTGCCATAGGGCTGCTAACCACAGCCCTTCAGGGGAGAAAGCTAGGGTTCCCAGGAGCAGAAGCCTTAATGCCTTAGAGGCCCAGGCTCCAGCCTCAGATTGGACCTTTCCAAGTCCTCTCCTGGACAAGGACACAGAACTAATGTTCCCTTTGTCCTTTCATTGGGGCTTCTGAGAAAGTCTTGGCCTGGGCTGGCTCCCAACACCCCCCAACAACCATGTCTGCCTTGGCAGCACTTGGGATCTCTCATGACCCTGACCATGATTCCAATGTATTAAACAGAATAACTAATGTTTTTACAAACTAAAGTAACTCATGAAGGTGTAAATCAAAATAAGTCGTTAGGCTGTGACTGGAATAACTACCATGGTCTGCCAACACAAATGTTGCAAAGTTATCCTGACCCCCATCTCACACTGATATCACTGTGGGTTTTTCTTAACCTTTAAAAACACTGTACCCCCTGAGCTTCAGTAGAAGAATATTTCTGAGGTGCTATCCCACTCTTGGTCACCAGCCAAGATAAAAGACTCTTCATGCTCTTAATTGGCTTAGTAAGTGTGAGGATATGTAACTTTCTCACATGTATTATTTCACTCACAGGTCAATCAACCCTATGCATTCTCTTCATCTATGGGGGGGGCGGGGGGGGGACAGTGAATTAAAAACTGTGCCCCCTATGAGGTAAATCTCAAGCCTGGATCCAGCTGTGCTGATGTATACACATCAGGACAGGTGTGGGGAGCCATCCTCAGCAGACTGTAGGGATGTTGGCCTCCGAGGACAAGCTTTAGGAGCAGGTTATAGATGAGAATCCTGTCCTAAGAACTGAGAATCCTCCCCAGAAAAAGCTCTCAATGGGCTGGAAGAGGGACAGGGGAGAGCACAGGAATGAAACCAGATCAACTTCAGCACTATCAGCCACCTAGTAAGATGCCCAAGTCCTCCCCCTGCTCTTGCTCATGGCCCTGCTCACACTCACCCTGTGGCTCAGCTTCTAAGCTCAGCTCTAACAAGGGCTGGGACAGCTGACAGCATGGCAGCCCAAGAGCAAGCTCAGGACAACATCTGAGAGCGGACCAGTGTCTTAGGGTTTCTACTGCTAGGATGAAACACATGACCAAAAAGTGAGCTGGGAGGAAAGGGTTTATTTGACTTATACTTCGACACTATAGCCCATCACTGAAGGAAGTCAGGACAGGACCTCAAACAAGGCAGGAACCTGGAGGCAGGAGCTGATGCAGAGGCCCTGGAGTGGAGCTGCTTACTGGCTTGCTCCTCATGGCTTTCTCAGCACGCTTTCATATAGAACCCAGGACCACCAGCCCATAGTTGGCACCACCCACCATGGACTGGGCCCTCCCCCTATCCATCACTAATTAAGAAAATGCCCTACAGCCTGATCTTCTGGAGGCATTTTCTCAGTCGAGGCTCCTTCCTTTCAGATGGCTCTAGCTTGTGTCAAGTTGACATAAAACTAGCCAGCACAACCACCCAGGCAGGTGAGCTGTCTCTTCAGCCCTCTGCAGCTCAGGGGCTATCGGCTTTACAAGCTTTCCCAGAGGGCACTGTGCTCGCTGGGTGTCCAGCCCAGCCCATCCCGGCTTCAGGGGTTTAGTGGGGGCTATTCTGCAGTTGTCTGGGTAATCAACAAGGCCCAGATGAAGCCCTCTGTGGTGGTGTGACAAGCCTGGATGGTGTTCCCACACACAGTACAGACACACAGGGAGCTCATGTGCACTGCACACACATATGCAGCAAACACTTGGAAATGCACACTAGAAATTTAAAATGCAGATGCACATTTAAACCACTAACTACACTCTAAAGTTCAGAGAAAGGGGGAGCTAGAAATCACACGTTTTAAGGAACAAGTACAAGTACCCGATTAAGTGTGAAGTGTGGTGTGTGTGTATGTGTGTGTGTGTGTGTGTGTGTGTATGGTGCGGTGTGTATATGTATATGTGTGTTGTATATGTGTGTGTGTTAAATGTGGTGTGTGTGTGTGTATGTGTGAGTGTGTGTGTGTATGTATGGTGTGGTGTGTATATGTATGTGTGTGTTGTATGTGTGTGTGTGTGTTAAGTGTGTGTGTGTGTGTGTGTGTGTGTGTGTGGACTGTAAATTGGGCAGATAAATTAGCGGCTCTTCCTTTAGCTTCTGGGAAATGTTTCAAAACAGGGTAGAACAGAGAGTTTTTATTTGCAAACACTATTAACCATTTCCTGTTCCAACCTCAGAAGTACCTTTGAATCAGCCCGTCACCTGGGCTGCAGGGCCCTGAGCCCCCATAAGACCTCACTGTGGGCCACACGGGTTTTGGGTCGGTCTGGATTCTGGCCCACCCCCTGCCTCCTGTTTCCCCTGCAGCTGTTTCAAAATGACCCTTCTGTTTTCTCGACTTTCTGTCCCCTCTCCCCACCTGGATGGAAACTTCCCGTTACCTCCAGCGTGTGGGGATCCCCTCTCCCTAACTTTCCATCTGTGCTCCTTTGTGTCATAGTCTTGAGGTCAGCACCCTGGAAACTCATGCTTCTCTGCCCTGTCCAGAAGGAGGGGAGGCCCCCTCAGAGGCGGGGGAGACTTCTGAGGACTTCGTACAGGGAAGCTCGGCTGGTGACCACTGAGCCCAGCCTTGGGTCGATTCTTCCCACCTTGCTCACTGAGCATTTTCCTAGTGAATCCAGTAAGAAACATGTGGATGTAGGCTCTCTAATTCATGTTACCATGACAACCTCACATCCAATGATTGCCCTCATGAAATGATAACTGGTAGCCATACCCAGATCCACACAAGAGTGTCCCTAATAGTTCCTGTCCACAATCACCACCAACTGGGGTCTTCCTACAACTGCCTCTGTTGGAAACAGATCATACTTCCAACCCCAGCTCAGTACTCAAAGGGACTAAAAAGCCGACATGTAACTGGAGGGAATGATGCCCCATAGAAATCTAGAGCAACAGACACCTCCTGTACACACTGTGCAGGTAACCAGCACAGTGGGATAGCATGTGTGTTGCGGATTGTGTGTGTATTGGGAGGTAGTATGTGTGTTGGAAATAAAGTGTATATTGGGACATAGCATGTGTATTAGAAGGTAGCATATGTATTAGAGGAGAAAGCGAGTCTTAAGGATTGTGTGTGTGTGTGTGTGTGTGTGTGTGTGTGTGTGTGTGTGTGTTGCAAGATAGTATATGTGTTTGAGACTGTATGGGTTATATCATGTGTGTTGGGGATTGCATGTGTATGAAGAGGTAGTATTACGCTGGGGATGACTTTACTGGGGAAGAGAGTGTGTTAGGGATTTTATATGTATTGCAGGATAGTATTGTGTTAGAGATCGAATGTCATGCAACATAATGTGCAAGTTTGGGATTAGAAGGATCGGAGGACCGCATGTGTCTTGGGGATTAAATGTGTATTTGGAGATCACATGAGAATTGGGGCATAGTATGTACTTTATACAATATGTGTGTTTGGGGATAGCATGTGTATTTTGGATTGTGGGTTTGGGGGAATAGTATGCATGCTGAGGAGTGTGACTTTTGTAGTGATGATATGATAAGAAGTCAGTAGTACGGCTTGAGGTGTGACCCAGCAATCCCTCTCTAGGCCTGGTCCTCGGATCCTGATGTTCCACACCCAGGACTTCCCTTTCCCTCCTACTATCTGCCTCCTTGCAGGCCCTGGGACCCACAAGGCTCAGCCCCCAGACCCTCTCAGGAAAACATTCCTCTCCGAGGGGGTTGCTATGGCTATTGGTACAGGGGAGCCAAATAAGGCTACCCCAGGCCCAGCCCTGTTCCTCACCCCACTGCTAGGGAGAAGAAAGGAAAGAAGAGAAAAATGAGGCCTGGAGATAAAGGGAAGGAGGAAGGTACAGCAGCAGAGGGAGGGAGAGAGACAGGCAGGGCTCCCTTGCTCTCCACGAGATGTCCCACTACTTCCTGGCCTGGGATGTTGAGTAAACCTCCAGGGATGGGATGACAGCTTGCTGCTCAGACTCCTGCTCCTCTCCAGTCCTCATGAACTGCTGCTCTACACTATAGGGCACAAAGTCTCAGAGTCTACGAAGAGTCTAGATAGAACATCAGAACAAGGAAGGCTGCGTGCGATCTGTCCAGCATCCGCCCTAGGCCTGTAGCCGTTACCTATTCAGCCAGCCTTGTTGGGGGACTTGCTGGCCTGAGCATGTCTGAGAGGGTGTCAGGAGGCTCTGTAACAGCCAGGCCTGGGGAGGGGATCCCCCTTGCTTCTGCCCACAGGCCCCATACTGCGACTGGGGGCGGCCAGCCTGTGCCTCATACTCTTTTTCCATCTCTGCGCTGTACAAAGTAATGTTTCCTTCCCCGCTAAGCTGGTGCCTCTGAACCAGGGTGGCTGCCGCAGCTGCCAGATGGTTTCCAGCCGGGCTGGTTATTTTAGGCTTGCGAGACCTACTCATCTCATTGCTAATGTCAGCAGTTTCGTTTTTTTCCTATTTCCCATTCACTGTGATAAAATGCTTAGAGCAGAACTGTTAAGTAATCAGAGATTCCCCACAAATGACCAACCAGCTGGGGCTGTGCACACAGGTCTGCCCATCCCCCCCCCAACCCCCCCAGGGAGACAGGGACAAGACAGGCAGAGGGTGGGGTGGGACCCCACCACCTAGGGACTGAGGAAGATGGACTGGGAAAGACCTAAAAACAGTGACCACCCCAGCCTGGTGTTAGGGTCTGTCAGGCAAAGAGCAAGACCCAGGGAAGCAGGACCAGCAAACCTAGGACACTGAGGAAGCAGAGAAGTCAGTGATCCAGGCAGATGGGCCCAGTGTCCCGAAGGGAAGAAAAGCCACGAGGGAAAGCCAAACCAGGCCCAGGGGCTTTCTGGGTCTGAGGGTGTGGCTGGGGAGAGAGGCATCTTCTCAGGGTGCTAGGAGAGGTTCACTATAACCTTTCCAGGCCTCCTCTGACCCATCAGGCAGAGCAAGTGGGGGGTGTGGGCTCTTGCTCCCCAAAAGTAAAGGACTAAGCCATAGCTCAGAGGACTCGAGGCCACACATGCCAGACAAGGTAGGGGAAGGTCCAGCTCATCCTCACGGTAGCCAGGGAGGACACCCATCCTCAGAAGGGACAAGAGTCTGGCCCTCATCTCAAGCTCCCCCAAACCTCAGGAACTAAGGATCAAGGATGTAGGGATCGGAAAGGACCGAAACTGCCCACAAAAGGGGTCTGAAAAGGAGAAGACCCCATCGTGGGGCAGGAGGCAAGAGCAGCTGGTCTTCTCTCCCCCCTCTCTGTGGCCCAACTCTCCCGTCTCTCACAAGTCCCTACCTGCTCCTCCTAGGCATCTTTCCCTCCCGCTCCCCTCCCCCTTGCATGCCCCTCCCCCACCCCCTTTGCCTGTTCTCCCACCTCTGTGGAGGTGGAGGAAGAGGGGGCGGGAGCCAAGAGCGGGTCTCCTCCCTCCAACATAACCCAGGACAGTTTCCTTTCCGCTACAGACAACTCTGCCTGAGCAGCTGAGAAGGAGGAGGAGGAGGAGGAGGAGACAGCGGCGCCCTTGAAGGAGGCACAGCCAGGGGCTCTGGGCATGTGGGTCCAGCAAGTGCCCTGGCCACTCACTTGGGCTGTGCTGCAGCTGAGCTGGCAAGCAGGGTGGCTTCTAGGTACGTGGTTCTCCTAGGGACGTGGGATCAGGGTGGGTGGCTGGGTCAGGGCTTGAAGAAACCGGCACCCTAAGTCCCTGTCACTGAAGGAGAGGAGCACCGAATACGGGGACACCTGTGCCCCTGGTTGCTCCGACTGGCCCCTCTTTCAGCCCTCGGCGGGTTTTACAGGTGGAGTGTCTCTCGGGGCTCAGAATCCACGCCCCACTTTCTCTCAGGCAGACTGAACATTTGTCCAATCTCAGCTGATCCTTTATGTCCCTCTCTGTGGGGCAATGGTGGGTCTAGCCAGAGCCCTGGCCTTGGCCACTGTGGCCCTGCTTCAGGATCCTGCCAGGCCCTGGTGTCCTCCGCCTTCCCCTGTTTTTCCTAGAGTCGGGGACATCCCTACATGAGGCCTGCCCTACACGCTAGATAGATGACTGGCCATTTCTTTCCAAGGGGATAATCAGCTCTGTACCCTCGTCGGCACGGCTTCCTGTGCTGCCGTTTCTGGAGGGCTCCAGACTGCACATTCCTGGGCTCAGAGCATCCGTGGTCAGCACTGGGGAGGGTGAAATGGAGGGGTAATCCTGGTCAAATTCCTCCTAGCGAAAACTTGACTTCCTGTACTCCTCACTCCCCCATCCCCCTTGACCTCTGCCCTCTACTCTCCAGACTTCACTGGGAACCCGGGACTAGGGGGAAAGTCACCTAGCTCCCGAGCCAGGGCTACTCCTGTGGAGCATGGAAGAGTGACCCAACCAAGTTTACACCCTGCGCTGCTCTAGAACGTGTTTTGCCTGCAGTGACATCCCCTTGCTCATATAAAGCCTCAGTCACATTCACCCCAGCCTCTTCAGTATCATGAGAGCTGGGTGGGACTGGGAGCTGGGTGCTCATCACCATAGACCCTCTCCAGGTTGCAGGCCACGGCTTGGGAGGCTGGGGATGCCTTCCCTCCTTGCTGGCCTCTGTTCGGAGAGCCTCTGGGTTGCTGTCAGGACTGATGAGGAAATAGACCTGAACATCATAGATGGTCCGAGACCCTATGGATAAAAGATGTCCCTCGGGGGAATCTAAGGACAGAGAACGAAGGGATAAGGACCATGTGTCATCGGAGAGAAGGACCTGAGACAGAAAGGGGGCTGTGACTCACTCTGGTGACCTGGCACGCTGGGCATGTCCCCAAACGCAACTTCGTGACAAAGTATGGAAAGATGGGTGTATCTGTACAGGCTTGCTTTAGGTGGTGTCTGACAGATGTCTGGAAGCTGGCGTGCCTCTTTCCCCATCTGAAAAGCTTTGCACCGAGCTCTTTCCATGGCCAGTGCCCTGCCAGCTGTTCCCATAGACAGCCCCTCTCTAGTTATACATGTCTCCCAGCCTCAACAATGACTGCCTAGGTAAGGAAAATTCAGGCTTGGAAATAGACCATCTTGTATTCAGACTAAAGGCAGGCATAGTGGAGCATGCTGGTCAGAAGTTCAAAGCCAGGCTGGGCTGCCTTGCTGACAGACCCCTTCGGAAAACACTGTAAGTTAGTCCATAAAGCTGTTGGTGAGCACGGTGACCTTTGTGAGCCACTCTGTCTTTACTGTTTTCTCACCTACAATTTTTTTCTTTTCTTCTTTAAATTTTCCATTTCATTATTTTATCTTTTGTGTATGGGCGCTTTGCCTGCATGTCTGTGCATTATGTGCGTGCCTAATGTCTGTAGAGGCTGGGAGAAGGCACTGGCTTCCCTGGAGCTGGGGTTATATAAGGTTGTGACCTTATATAACCGTGTGGGTGCTGGGAATTAAATCTGGGTCCTCTGGAAGAACAGCCACAGCTCTAAACCTCTGAGGCATTTCTCCAACCTCTCACCTACAATTTGGGGAAAACAATTATTGCCTCGTGGGTCATGAGATTTACTCAGACCATTTATGAAAACCGCCAAGCACATCCTAAGACACATTTCTTTTTTTTTTTTTTTTTTTTTTTTTTTTTTGGTTTTTCGAGACAGGGTTTCTCTGTGTAGCTTTGCGCCTTTCCTGGAACTCACTTGGTAGCCCAGGCTGGCCTCGAACTCACAGAGATCCGCCTGGCTCTGCCTCCCGAGTGCTGGGATTAAAGGCGTGCGCCACCACCGCCCGGCCTAAGACACATTTCTTAAAGTCACACTTCCTTTTTTAATCTCTAATTTTGAAAAATACGAATATGTATATATATATATATATATATATATATACATACACGTCTGCATGTTTATAACTTATTAAGTCCATTAAGCTTTGCTCGTATGTGCACATGTTCATATTGACCACTTGACACTGGACAACCTATGTGGGAATTTGTCTTTGGGACCACTGATTCTCCCTCTCTCTTTAGCCATTAACCTCCCATAGCTCTTCCTATGGGGCTAGGACCGTGTGGAATTTCCTCTGTTCACATCAGTGTGGCAAGTGGTGTTTTCATTCTGCTGGTTTTGTGTTCAGTCTGCCATGGTTGAGAGTTTGTGGATGCATTTTCCCTGTAGTGTCTAGGGAACTCTCTATCAACAGGTGTCCTGGCTCCTCCAAAGCTTTCCACGATCTCTTCTGTGATTTCCCTGATTTCTGTGATTGAAGTCTTAGGTTTAGGGTTTGCATTCCAAATATACCAGTTGGGGTTGTGCAATCTACAGCCACTTACCCTCTGCAATTTGAGCAGTTGATTGTCTCTGTAATTGCCTCCTTATGTTGCAAAAAGAATCTTCTTTGATGAGGGGGTATAAGGATATCCCCTTCTATAATTTGTGGATATAAGGATAGGTATTTAGAAAACAGTTATAGATAAATGATAGATGATAGATAGATAGATAGATAGATAGATAGATAGATAGATAGATAGAACTGTGTGTGTATGTGTGTGTTTTATTAGTTTAGAAAACTGACCTCTTTTGAGGCAATGTTCTCATCAGCTTGTCCAGGCCAGTCTAAAACTCAATGTTGCCCAGCACCAATTTCCCAAGTGCTGAGATCACCAGCACACATGATCTCACCTAGCTTATTGGTACTTCGTGGGCTTGGCTGGACCACTTTCACCAAGTACCACAGCTAGTGGAGAGGGGGTTTAGGAAGAATGTCTCGGGCTTGGGGTTCTTAAATTAGAACTCAAGATGGGGGATCCTCAGTGTCCATGGGCCAATATGTTCCAGATCTCCCTTCTGCCTCTGAATTTTCTAGCAGTCTTTGGGTTCCTTGGTACCTAGACACATTCCCCCACCTCTGCCTCATGCATCAGTCAGTGTCCATAATTCCCTTTCTACATCGACACTAGCCCCACTAGCTGAGACCCTACCCTACTCCAAGGTGACCTTATCTTAATTAATCCCATAGCTAGCTCCCACTACTAGCAAAGTTCTATCCCAAGGTGCTGGAGTAAAGATTCCATTATGAGTTTAGGAACAATTCAGGCCCCATCTCCCGTCTCCTCACATCACTGTGATGTTCTGCATCACTAAGCATCAATGGCAGATGTTAGAAAACCCTTCACACCTTATCCCGTGGAGACACATCCCCACCTAGATGCAGCTAGAGCTCTGACATCGTACTTCGGCTGGCTTGCTTCTCGCTGGCTGGAACCCTTGAGGGTGACATGATTTGGGCTGAGTGTCTACAGGTCCTCTGCCTCCATTTCGGCTGGGTTAGCTTGTGCCCTTAGCAGACTAGGCAAGAAACGTGGTGTGTCATCTGGGGCATCTCACATCTACTTGAAACTACGGTCCTGATCGTCTTTGTAGGTGCCCTTCTGGGATCCTCACACTGGGGACATTTATCCAGGTGGACATGGGGGATACAATCCATTTGTAATGAGTAAGGAGACCCCTGTCACCCACCTGACCATGCTTTCGTCATCCCAGATGAGTCTTGCCTAAATAAGGTATTGTATGCTTCTGTGTGGTTATGATTTGGCCTCAGCCCACAGGAGCCTGTGGTCTGCAGTGAGCTTGTCGTGTGGCCCTCCAGGCTCAGGCTCAAGCTCTGACTGAAAGGACTCTCCCTCTCAACCTCCCTGTGCTAACCGGGACATGCCACTCACCCATCCACTCGCCTCTGTACATGAGTTCAAGAACAAGCCCAGGGAAATCAAGAAGACCCCGTCACCTCTGAATTATACCTTGTATACAGAACTTTGCACAGGCTAAGGAGGCCAGGAAGGCTCCCTGGGGGAGATAGCCTAGCTTAGTCCCTTTTCTGTTGTTCTAACAGAACACCACAGGGTGGGTGATTTATGAAGGACAGTGTTTAATCATCTCAGGGTTCTAGGAGCTGGGAGTCTGAGGTCAAGGGGTGGTCTCCAGTGAGTCCTTCTTGCAAGTGGGGAGACTGTGGATTCCCAAAGTGGTTCCAGGAATCCTAGAGGAGGATAGAGCAAGCGCTCAGTCTTACAGCCCAGCCTCTCTCTCCACAGCATACAATTCAACAGTCTGTTGAGTGGACACCCAGTTAACTCCAGGGCTCTCCCTTCCCAGTGTCACTAGTGCATGACTTTGGGGTTAGTGTTCAGGGGTCAGACATCCACCGATGGCATGATTGCAGGGTGAAAACTCCCAAGTAAGTTGGACAGGGGTGGAGCTGAAGAGCAGAAGGCTAAGTTACCACCATTGGCACCTCCACACCGGGCCTCCAGAGGCAGGAGTCCTAGGACAGTTTGGGCAGGGGAAAGGGGCCCTTTACATTACGTTCTGGTACTCACACCTCACCATGTTGGGGGACAAGGGGTGAGTTCAACTAAGCTGGCTCTGGGTGCATCCCCAAAAGGGGTTCCAGCCAGTCCTAGGTTCCCAGATCCTGGTTAGAGGCCCACAAGGTGTGAGACAAAGTGACCTAAACACGGAAAGGGGTCAGATCTCCTCATTGGCATGCACACCGCCAAGTGAAAGGCAGGCTCCTCTGTTGATTTTCACAAATACAAGCAGCATGTGTGTGCATCATTGTACATGCAAACGTGTGTGAACGTGTACGTGGAGACCAGAGGTCAACATCAGGTATCTTCCTCAATCGCTCTCCACCTTAATTTTTGAGACAGGATCTCTCTCTGAACCTGAAGTTCACTGCTTCAGCCAAGTCAGCTTGCCCACAAGCCCCAGGGGTCCCTGTCTTCCTGTCCCTGCCTTCCCATTCCCAGGACTATAGGCATGCACTGCCACCCTGGACTTGTTCGATACTGGAAATCTATCTCCTCACATTTGCTCGGCAAACACTTTAGCAACTGAGCCAACACCAGAGCCCTGGGAAACTTACGGTGTGTCGATGTGGGTGTCCATGGGTGCGCACACCTATGTGCACGTGTGTGTGAGAGCCAGAGGAAGCTATCCTGCCTGATTGCTCCTACTTTTGTGCAGATTATACCCATTAGTGGTTAACTCCGAGTCACCAATAAGGCATCGGTGTCACGTTAAGGAAAGGAATTGAAGCC
Source organism: Peromyscus eremicus (assembly GCF_949786415.1). NCBI lineage: Eukaryota > Metazoa > Chordata > Mammalia > Rodentia > Cricetidae > Peromyscus > Peromyscus eremicus. Next base: position 10,359,357 of record NC_081429.1, on the reverse strand, counting down.
CTTCCCCTTGTGAGTCATTTAACCAGGAGACAGTCCAGATTAGAACTCTCTACTTTGTGCTCCACATGTCTTTCTCCGTCTCTCTATCATGTGATCTGAACCTGTGCCTGTCTAGAGGCTGTGTTGTGAATCTGTTCCTATGTCTGTGTCTTCTGTTCAGTGTGCGTTGTGGCTGTGAGTGGTGTCTGCTGTTGTATGAGCTCTGTGTGTGTGTCTGTCTGTCTGTCTGTCTGTCCGTCCGTCCATTGTAGCTGTCTGTATCTATGAGTGGTGTCTGCTGTTGTATGAGCTCTGTGTGTGTGTGTGTGTGTGTCTGTCTGTCTGTCCATCCGTCCATTGTAGCTGTCTGTATCTATGAGTGGTGTCTGCTGTTGTATGAGCTCTGTGTGTGTGTGTGTGTGTCTGTCTCTGCCTGTCCGTCCGTTATAGCTGTCTGTATCTGTCAGTGGTGTCTGTCTGCTTCATGAGTTGTGCAGGTGTGTGTGTCTATCTGTCTGTCTGTCCCTAACAAAGGACTTGGCACTGTCTCTATTCAACAGCATAAAAAGCTCATACAGCAGAGAGAATGGGGTACTTGACAGAAATCTTTAACAGAGTTTTACAAGGGATGAAGTCACTGGCTCTAATTGACCTCAACTGACCCAGATGACAAGCACCATTGTCAAGCAATACCCATAAATGGATGCTTTCAACCTTTGTGATAGATTTCAGAATATTGGTTTCAACCTCTGTACTTGTTGCTTCCAGCAAATTATACACATGTATTATCTGGGTCAGGGGCATGGAAGAGTATGTAACTTAAGATTTCTGCTATGCCTTGCTTAAGTTCTAAAAGTTGATCACACGGAAAATCCAAGGCATGTAAGGTTGATTGTTACATTGTTCTCTTAAAGGTTCAAGTAAGGCTTGGAGGCACAAGGCTTTAATCCCAGCACTCGAGAGGCAGAGGCTGACAGATCTCTTGAGTTCGAGGCCAGCCTGCTCTACAGACAGAATGAGTTCCAGGACAGCCAGGGCTACACAGAGAAACCTTGTCATAAAAAAACAAAAGAAAAACATTTTAAAGGCAGGTTAAACAAATGGGCTGAGTGCACAGTAGGACAGCAGTCTTAAATCTTAGGTGACACCAAGGTGTATTTTTAACTCTGGCTGTGAGGCCCAACAAAAATTCCAGTCTCTTAAAATGTAAGAGAGATTTTCAAAATATTACATTGCCTCACACGTAACTCCCTTGAGACAGTATCTTCCACTAGAACCGGAGCTTGTGTTTTTCAGCCAAGCTAACTGGCCATCAGTCTCCAAGGATCCTCCTGTCTCTGCCTCCCGTGAGGCTGACATCACAAGCACGTACTGCGACAGCCATCTTTCACACGGGTGCTGAGGATCCAAACTCCCATCCTCAAGTGTCCTTACCCCCTGGGCCATCTCCCCAGCTCTCCTTTCTCCCTCCTGTGAAATTTCCAATTGTGCAGACAGCATCAAAACAGTTTTATGGAAGCCGGGCGGTGGTGGCGCACGCCTTTAATCCCAGCACTTGGGAGGCAGAGGCAGGCGGATCTCTGTGAGTTCGAGGCCAGCCTGGGCTACAGAGCGAGATCCAGGAAAGGCGCAAAGCTACACAGAGAAACCCTGTCTCGAAAAACCCAAAAAAAAAAAAAAACCAGTTTCATGGAACTCCCAGCGCAGGGACACAGGGAAACCTCATCCACTGTTCCCAGAAGTCAGCTCGGCCACAGCTCCTCTCCACTCGCCACTTTTGGATGAATCAGAAGTGTCTGTCTTTATCACAGCAGCTTTATACAGCTCTTGCCTGTAATCAGCACCTAGGAAGCAGAAGGAGAATTGTGAGTTCAAGGCAAGGCTCGGCTGTTTAGCCAGTTCCTGTCTTTAAAAGAGAAGCCACCGTTAATGTGTTTTAACCACAGTGACACTTCACTTTCATCTACCTGTATGCTCTCCCAGGCAGCCACAGCATGAAAGGGAGACTCAGAAGTACGGTCTAGGGCCTCAGCCACTGAAGTATCTGTCTCACTTTCTCAGGACTGCTGGAAAGTCTTGATGCTAGGCCCACCTAGCCATCATCATGGCAACAAGGTGCTCCCAGCCCACTTCCTAGCAGCTCTCTCAGGGGCCTATTCTTTCCTGGGTGGCACTTTACTCCTTTGGATGAACTGAGTGCCTGGGGATGTCCTCCATATGGTATTACTACTTGTGACCTCCAAAGGCAGACACTCTCTTACCTAAGCCCAATCCCTCCTGTACATCCCTATAGCAGGAAGTCTCCACCCCTGTCTTCCCTGGGTCCACCACAGGCACACTGAGGGAGGCACATGCCAGTTCAAGAAAAGAATTCCCCAGGAAGATGGCTAAGAGGAGCAAAGAGGCTATGGGGCACAGAGGGAGCAGGGACACGGGGGCCACCAGGACCTGGACAGAGCCAGGCAAAGCCCTGGGATAGACATAGGCAGAGACCCACAAGAGGACAGAGACCTGGGAAGTCAATGGCCCTGCCACCGGAGGAAAAATAGCAGAGTCAATGAGGAGACAAGTGACTCATACTGTCATACATTTAAGCACAGGACCAGGAGAAACCTGGAAGCAAACAGTTGATGAGGTTCTGGACTCCAGTGTCCACCCACGAACTCATCTGGGGCAACCTAGAGGCCAACTTTGAGAGAGAGGATGGCAGGTGATTCCCTGAGGACACGTCACAGTCCCAAAGCCTAGTGGATAGATCCCATCAGAGGACAGGAAGTGAGAACTGGACAGAGGTGCCTGGTGTGTTCACAGGTCACAGCTGCCCTGGGACAGGTGTGACAATCCTGCCCAGAATACACAAGGGGAACTGTGCCTTTTGGTTCTCTAGGGGTTTTTCTGGTCCTCATGACCCTGGAAAGTCTTGAGAATCTGTTTGGAGATCGGTGGTTAAGTGTGGTTGTGGTGGTGGATTTAGGGGGTCAGGGTAATGCTGTGTAGACTGGAGGTTACCTGGAGTGCTTGTAAAGGGGACACAAGGTTTCTAGTTCCAAGTAGGGAGACCATAGACCAGACCACAGTGATGGAGCCTAGAAGGGTGAAGGTGGGAAAGACATGTTTGCTTTGCCAAATCTGTGTCCAACCTTCCTATGGTTGCTGGAAGTGTTCTTGAAAAAAAGGCTTGTATGTTTCTTGAGTGACGGTTTAAAGAAGAGATCCATTGACACTACTGTGTTGTGACATACTAGCTGTGTGTGGTTTGGACAGACCATCACAAGCCAAAGAAAGAGTATACTGTAGCCCCACGGTGTTTGTATTGCCTCTGAGAAGGGACAGAACCTTCGCTAAGATGGGTAGATCTCACCCTGGCCACCCCCAGCCTGGGCCTGGCCCCTCCAAGGATCCATGACACTGCTGGTCCTCCTGGCCCACACAAACCTACATGGACCACTGCCCAGAACCACGTGGCTTAGACTTTACCAACTGCATGGGATCCAGGGACCCTGACCCCTGAGGAACTCCAGGCCTGGTGCATAGACCACACCCACCCTCAGGTCCACGTGGCACTAGATCATTAGCAGGGCGTGGCGTTGTTCATCCATCATCCATGGGTGGCTAAGAACATCGAAGAGAGGAAATGGTAGTCCTGCTTCTATCCCAGGTGGCTATGGAGACCATTTCTAGGCAAGGCTGCATGCTGGGAATGTCTCAGGGCCTCCCTCTGCTGAAATCTTCTCGATCACTGCAGATAACTCCATCAAATATCCCTGGCTTCCTTTCTGAGCTAGAGGAGGCTGATTGCATACACCTTGTTGGCCGGGTGTTCGGGCCCTCGGTTCTCCTCCCATTCATTTCTCTCCCTATCCGGCCTCTCTTCTTTGCCTCCGACTCCTGCTCTCTCTGTGTCTTCTGAGGCTGAACCTGAGCTGTGGTAACACAGCCTCACTCTTTGCCACCCTGGGAGGGAACCATGCCCAGTAAGTATAGTCAAACGCCTCGCATTGGAAGTGTGTTTGAGGTACAGTGCCCTGGGCCACATAATTGGGTAGAAATCCCTCACTATATGACGCAATCTGTGAGAAGAGGGGGCAGGGGGCTGGAAAGGGGTCAGCTGGGGACAATCTCTGTTTTGCAATGGCTCTTTCTCTACAAGTCCCAGTTGCCAAATGACTGCAGTGGCCAAAGGCAGAGAGAGCTGGCAGCAAAGGCAGGGTTGAGGCCAGAGCATATTCAAGAATGCCTCTGTGGCTGTTTCCTGTGTGCATATCAGTCCTCCCAGCAAGTGTGTGCTCAGCAAGTCTGGGTTCCCTTGACCCTGGGCTTCTGACTGTACCTATGTACTTGACTGTAGGTTCAGCGGCTGGCGTCACGTGGATCCCAGGAGGGGGTGTTTCAGAGTACCAGGGGGAGGTTATATATGTAAGTGTGAAATGTATGTGGCAAGAAGCCTGTCAGTGAGATAGGCACTTCCTGAGAAGAGCCCCAAGGACCTGCATGATGTGTGGAGCATCCCTGACAAAGCCCTGGTAGCCATACCATTCAGATCATCTTTGTTTCGGGGAGTCCTGCACCATGGGAACCTCTCCTCCTGTCCTCTTGAGGGACAGTGACACAGCTGATCTTTGGAGGCTCCTGGCTGTGACCTCTGATATGGCTAGAAGACATGGCTGCCCTATACCTTCTGCTACCCAGGGCAGCTCTGTCATGCTAGATGGTCTCCCTGGTCCAGGACAAAGCCTGGACCCCAAGTTTACTCAAGAATACACTGCCTCGAAAGTCTGGGGTTTTATGGAAGTCCTCACACTCCCACACCAGCATCCCACTGACCCTTCAAACAGAGCTAGACCAGTCAACCAGAAGGCTAGGGCTGAAACATGCAGGTCAGACCTGGGGCACCTTCACAGGAGTGGGAAAGTAAAGACATCTGGGGGGAAAATCCCAAATTCTCAAAGGACAGAAATATGCATGCCAGATAGACACCTCCAGCCTCTAGGTTCAGTTATGCTGAAGGAAGAGCCCTGCTTGTTGGGGGTGGAGAATCACATCCACAACCTGCAAAAAACTACAAGCTCCTTGGCAGGGGGACTGCTTAGGAGATTCTGACCCGAGATGCGTCTGAGAGAACCGTTCCTCTCCCCAGGGTTTTCAGAAAATGGTCAGAGAGGGTGCACACACCCCTTCCTCACAGATCTTTATTCTCATCCATCTCAGAGGTCCCCAACGGGCCCTGGAGGCCCCTCACCTTCTCTCCAGCCTGGCTCACAGTGTCAGAGGGAGCAAATGCCACCTTCACCTGCAGTTTCTCCAACTGGTCCAAGGACCTTATGCTGAACTGGTACCGCCTGAGCCCCAGCAATCAGACTCAAAAACAGGCCGCCTTCTGCAATGGATTCAGCCAGCCCGTCCAGGACAACCGCTTCCAGATCACACAGCTGCCCAACGGGCATGACTTCCACATGAACATCCTCGGCACGCGGCGCAATGACAGTGGCATCTACCTCTGTGGGGCCATCTCCCTGCCCCCCAATACACAAATCAAGGAGAGCCCCGGAGCAGAGCTTGTGGTAACAGGTGCGGCTAGAAAAGCCTGAGCAGGAGACCCCCTCCTGCCTAGGGACCTGCTAGGTTCCCATCCATAGCTCCGCCCAGCACCTTGAGGGCCCTGTCCCTCTCTCTCTCTCTCTGGAAATCCTCAGATGCCCATTTATCTTTAAAGGATGGTGGAGCCTATGGAAGTAGGTTGGGTGGCCAATCACTGCCCATCCAAAGTGGACAGCCCTTAGGACTTGGAGCGGGCAGGATGGGTGCCCCTAAAAAGAATACACTATTGGTGTCCTACAACTCTATCCTTTGTGATCCTGTAGAAAGAATCCTGGAGACCTCGACAAGATACCCCAGTCCCTCGCCCAGGCCAGCGGGCCAGTTTCAAGGCTTGGTCATTGGGCTCATGAGCGTCCTGGTGGGTGTCCCTGTGTTGCTGCTGCTGGCCTGGGTCCTAGCTGCCTTCTGCTCAACAGGGACGTCAGGTAAGGCTCGTCATACCCCTGCCCCTGTCCTACCAAAATCAAAGCCTCAGGCCTTGCAAATATCTGGGCTGGCCATTCTCCACCCACTATGCCTCCTTCCAACACTCTACCTTCAACATTCCTCAGGGCTCCTGACTGTCATGGCGCCTTGTAGTCACCATACCTCACACATACTTTGACCATCGGAAGGGCCTGTGGTCACCAGAAGGGTCTGTGTCACCACACTTCACACACACTCTAACCACTACAAGAGCCTGTGGCCACCCCACCCATAGCTAGCCCCAGGCTGCTGGTTTTACTAACAACTAGTGAGAGTTGGCATTTTGTGTGGCTAGAAGAAGGTCTAAGTCAGCCTTCAGGCCCTGTCACAGATGGACCATTCCTTCAGTGCCATCTCCAGGAGCCCCCTAGCTAAGTCTGGTCATCAGGCAGCTAAGAAGCCACACAGAATATCTGCTGCATGCCGGCCGTGTGCTATGTGCACCAGGGAAGCGGGTGCAGACACGCATCCTTCCCTGTGGCAGGCCCATATTCCACAACTCATGGCCCAAGTGGGAACTCCCAATTACTGAATGGGAAGGGCATGAGTGTGAATAGAAAGCCTGATGCCTGCCCATGGTCTAGAACTCTTCAGGGCCTGAGACTCCTACTCCAAGCACACGCGCACGCGCGTGCGTGTGTGCGCACACACACACACACACACACACACACACACACACACACACGCTGCCAAGACATTCCCCTCCACCAGGGAAGATGGCTCAGCAGCGGCCCTCTAATTCAGAATATCTTTCTCAACAGAGGCCGGAAGAGCTGGAAGCAAGGAACAGTCTCTGGTGAGTCTGGGTCCCCTTTGTTGATTGGTCCGTCACAGTCTACCCCCAGGACATGGTTGGTACAGGCAGAGAGACCATGGAGGCTAGGAGCTGCAGCCTGGAGAACTAAGCTCACACTTCCTACTAGAACTCTAGAGCCATATCCTGCTGCTCTACCCACCCGCTGACCCCAGAGTGCGTAGCCTTGTCATGTCCAGCATGGTCACCGCTTAATCTATTCTGAGCAGAGACGAGTGTAAATGCCACATTTTGGAAGCCTAGACCTTCAAGAAGGCCAGGAACCATTTAGAGGTAGAAACTGAGCTGGAAACAAAGGGGCTGCATCCTGGATCTCAGAGAGAGCACTGGGGAGAAGAGACAGGTGTTAGGGCCCAGCTCCAGCTTCAGTGACTGAGGTCTCTAAGAAGAACCTCAAATCCAGTGATAGGCTAACGCGGCGTAGGGGATGGTTGGATTATGTGATGTGCACACCACCCCCAACGGACTACACAGATGACTCTTGCTTCTTCTTCCTCCCTTGAAGAAGCAGGACCCTTCAGCAGCACCTGTCTTCAGTGTGGCCTACGAGGAGCTGGACTTCCAGGGACGAGAGAAGACTCCAGAGCTCCCCACCCCCTGTGTACACACAGAATATGCCACCATTGTCTTCACTGAAGGGCTGGGGGCCTCATCCTTAGGACGTAGGGGCTCAGCTGATGGTCCTCAGGGCCCCCAGCCTCCAAGGCATGAAGATGGACACTACTCTTGGCCCCTTTGACCAGATGCTTCAGCCATCAGCATCCTGTAGACTCTCCACAGAGAGCATCGGTCCATTCCTCCTTCAAGAGGAATGTGGAGGCTACCGTGCAGCAAAGGCTCCCAGGGTCTGAGCTATCTGGAGTGACAGCCTAGCACTTGTACCAATTCCAACACATGCGTTGTTGAGTGACAGTTCTCTTAATGTTTACCACAAGCTGGGAGCAGCAGGCATGCCTGTTCCCTCTTGTCACAAAGTGCAGAGCTGGCCTGAACCTAGGTCTCCTGAACCCTGCTGCTGGATACTGCCAGGGGCTTGAGTCACTGTAGCCTATGGCCTCTGGGGATCCTGTACCTGGAAATGGGGGAACCCTGATTAGAGACTGCCTGTGAGGCACCCCACACCAAGGAACTTCAGGTACACAGTAGACACAGCACCTAAAGCTGCCCTTGAGAGGCTGGGGGACCCAGGGACCCTGAACTAATCCCAAGAACTGGAGAGGTTCTGCTGAAGACCAGAAACGTCCCTAGCTTCAGGGGGTCGGAGAAGCATGAGCACTCACTGGGCAAAGGCTCTGTGAGCGTCGCTGCTGTCCTTCTGCGCGCACAGGTACCTCAGCTCTTTCTACAGCTGGGAAACTGAGGCAATGAAAGGAACCGACAGAGCTAGAGACCTACCCACACCTCCAGTGAGGCACTTGCCTCTCCCTACTCTCCCCTAGGGACCCAAAGGACAGGTCCCATGTCAGCAGCAGGGAAAGGGAAAGGGAGGCACAATTTTGACTTATACCAACTGTGGCCATCTTGGGCAGCGATTTAGGTGTTGGGGTCCCTCCATTCATCCTCTCCTGGAGTCTAGTTCTGGCTCCCATTCGCACTGTGGCCATGAAGTAGACAAAGGGTTTTAAGGGTCCCCTTGGCACCTCAGACAAGCAAGGTAGCAAGAGCCTAGCTGTCTGGTGGGCACCCATCTGGCCAGGGCTCAGGAGTCCCTTTCCTCTGGTTCTAGCCTACTATAATTAAATGGTCAAAAAGCTTCAAGTTCTGTTCTACTTCTGGCGGTGTTGGGACTGGGGCGGTAAAGGAAGAGCTGTGGGGCCATGCCGAGGCTCCAGATGAAGTAGGGCAGGTCACCACCGTCTTCATGCCCAGCCTGAGTCAGCCCTTGCCGTTACTGAAATACAGTCACTCCCCAGCCCCATCTCCATTCCCCATCCTCACATTTACATGTCAACACCCAGCTATGAAAGCCCTCAAGTGCAGAGGTTGAGGAAGAGGCATGCTCCCCACACCAGGGCTTCCAAGGGTCCCACAGCTACAGACCCCAAGCCTCAGCCCAGCGGGAAGGTGCCCTGGGCTGCTTTGCCTGTGCCCCCCATGCCCTCCTCTGTGAGTCCTTCCGGGCAGGGTTGGTGCCATGTGCTGGGAGTCATCTCAGTAGGGTGGGTGAAGTATAACTGGTTATGAAAGAGGTACCTGTGGGCCCCTCCCCAGGGCACAGGATAGGACGTTTTAAAAAGGATAAATTTGTCCCCAACACATCACTAGCTTGGGATCTTGACTTTTGACCACAGAGGAAGGTGGGCAGCCCTCCCCAGCCTCTCTCTGAAGACCAGACAGCTAGCTGCCTTTGGGTGCTGCAGCAACCCGCACACTCCCTAGCCCTTCGAGTCCCTCCTGAGCTCATTGCCATTGAGCAAGGGAGAAGGAGATGCCATGTCCTCAACAGGAAGTGTCAAAGGAGAGATGCCAAGAGTAAGCCAGGGTTCTAGAAAAACTCATCAGTGCTACAGAAAGAAACCTGGTCACCCCGCTGAAGAAGGTGAACATTAAGCAGCTCTCCACTGTTCAAGAAGCCCTCTTGGGTAGCGGACAGTTGAGTGATGGCCTGCTCCCTCTATCATAGCTACAAATGAGGCTTTACTTAGAGCAGGGGTTCTCCACCTCCCTAGCGCTGGGACCCTTTAATATAATCCCTCAGGTTGTGGTGACCCCCAACCATAGAATTATTCCGTTGCTACTTTATAACTGCAATTTTGCTACTGTTGTGAATCATAATGTAAATATCTGATATACGACCCCTGCGGGGGTCGTGGCCCACAGGTTGAGAACTGCTGGCTTAGCCGTATACGAGATGGCTGCAGAAGAAGCCAGGGCACAGACGTGCCTCCCCACAGGGCACAGGGCTCTGCTTACAATGGCTCCATGCCACAGACATGGTAGCTCTTCCTACTTGATCTATAAATTCAACATCTCAGGCAACATAATCATACAGGAAGGATGAAAGCAGGCCCCACTGCTCGTGCGGGGACCAGCAAGGAGCAGCCTGAAGTCCCTGAACCTATTAGGTGCTGGCATCCCCCTGGCGTGGTATTCAGATTCCCACCACAGACCACACACTTGCACAGTCCCAAACCCAGCAGACCACATGGACAGTAAGTACTTGCAAGAAAGTCAAGTAGGTGAGGGCATGTTCCCAAACAGCAGGGATGCAGGGCACACCCTAGCTATGAAAGAGCTACAGTCAAGGAACAACAATTCAAATTAAGATGGACACATCGGGCTCCCAAAGTGGAAGGCAAAAGCCTCGAGGTGGTGAGAAACAACATACGCAAACTGGTACGGTAAAACTTTCGTACCATCACACAAAGATCCAAATACAAGATAAATGGAGATCTGGAAGTCTGAGGAGGAGAAAACCCAGACTGTCATGGAAAAGTTGGCAGGAGACGTAGTCATCAGTTCACCAAAATGTGTGGTGCACATTCAATCTTTGCCTGCTTATACATGTATGCACATACAATGTGCATGTCCATGCATGTGTTGTGTGTATATCATCTGTTTATGCACATGTGTGTACAGTTGTGCATGAATGTGTTTGCCATATGCAGGTCACATGTTCATATGCATGTTTCGTACATGCATGTGTACACACACCCACCCACACACACCTTAAACACTGAAAGAGCATTAAATTTTACTCATCATCCCCCCAAGCTTACAGCATTCACCTTTGTCCGTCTGCTCCCTGTGAGAAAGGGGGGCACAGGGCTGTCAGTGCTGAGCCAAAGCCACACAAACCAGCCACAGGGATCTGAACTGGCCCGTGTCCTCTGGTCCCCATCAGCAGGCTCAACAATTTGATCAGGCTCAGCACAAAGTGCAATAGGGATGACCAGCAACTCACTGTGTCTGCAGACAACCAAGTTAGAGTTGTGCTAAAAGACAAGGGAGCCAGGTGGGCAGCAAAAAAGACCAGAACTGAAATCTGATAAATACACCTTGAATATGTTGTTACAAGAACATCGTTACGAGTTAAAAGAAGAACATCGTTATGAGTTAAAAAGAATATAGAAAGGATGGAGAGTATGAAGGAGTACTCAAAAAAAAAAAAAAAAAAGGAGGGAGGGAGGGAGGGAGGGAGGGAGAAGAGGAGGAGGAGGAGGCACAGCGGGCGGGAGGAAGTGGTCGTTCACTCAACGGTTCTCTGAACCTCCCGCCTGGCTCTGGGCTGCAAGGCGCTTCTGGGCCAGGCCATCCGGTGGTGGCAGCCCCGGTTCAGATAAGAACTGAGAACAGCAGGGACCTGTCAGCACTTCACATCCGCTTTCCCGGAAAGCAGCCGCTGCACCTCCCCGCACTCATTTTTTCCGTCTCCTCGCTCGGCCCCAGGCACATGTGTCACCGCCTGGCTGAGACCCTGCGCCTACCGCCTCCCACTGTGCTTGCTGTCCCTAACCTCTCACCGAGGCTGCAGCCTCAAGCGGGCTCTTGATGTGGCTGGCTTCTCCACCACAAATCAGAGTTGACCCCGGGGGAGCAGGACCCAGGTGTCCAAGCTACCTACCCACGCTGAGCCCCACCCAAAGGGTTTCTTCGCTTTTCTGTCCCCTCCCCTCCTCTCAGGTGCTGATGCCCTCCCTAACTAGTGGCAGAGGTGGACAGAGGCTGCTGATTCAGACAATTAGGGTCGGCCCTATTGGATGGAGGAGGCAGAATCAACAGGAATCTGCCAGAAGCCTAGCCTCTAGAAGGCAGGACTGGCCCCTAGACCCGTGTGAGGACTAGAGGCTGAGCCCTGGTGGTCTCAGCCATACAAGGTCAGTGGACTGGACCGGTGTGGGTGGGGCCCCTTTGCGTTAGGGGAGCTCTGGATTTTTTTAAGGATTCAAGATGTGGAATTCCTTCGGGGACAATCAATCCATCAAGGCTCAGTGACAACAGGACATCAGTCCCAATCACTGGGGCCACTCAGGGCACCCCTTGCTTCCCTTCTTGAATAAATTTAAAGTTTGTTTTATTTGAGACAGGGTCTCACTAGCCCTGGGTGGCCTGACACTCAGAGATCTGGCTACCTCTGCTTCCAGAGTCCTGGGATTAAAGATGTGCACCACCACACTTAGTACTTAATATTTTGTAAAAGTGTGTGTTCGTGTGTGTGTGTGTGTGTGTGTGTGTGTGTGTGTTTCCACAGATTATGGGCATCATTTATAGGTAAGTGTCTGGAGGATAGAGAACGTTTGATCCCTTGAACTAGAGTTTCAGGCAGATGTGAGCCACCTGGTGTAAGGGCTAGGAACTGAACCTTGGTCCTCTGCAAGAGCCCTGAACATCATTAACTGCTGAGCCATCTCTCCAGCCTTTGGATAGACCTTAGGGTCTCTGACCTGGTCAGGCTCCCCTTCTCACTAACAGGATCCCCTGCATTTGTCCAACCTCCAGAAACCTGACCCCAGGGTGTGGCCAGAGGGGACTGCTACCAGGTAGCAAGCACCCAGGACACCTGGTAGACATTAGTACACTGCTGACCTGCCCACCACATGGTCCTACAATCTATAGCTGTTTTGAGGTTTTTTGTAATCTCGAAACTCCAGAACCAAATCATTACATGGGCAGAATGTTCTTCGGCCATAAAAAAAAAAAAAAAAAAAAAAAAAAAAAGAATGCTTGTGTTCCACATTCACAGGAGCTTCATTCATGAGAGTGAAGAGGTAGAAGCAGCCCGTATGTCCGTCAGGGAAGAAGTGAATGAACCAGATATGGTCCACCCGTACAATGGAACATTAGCCTTGAGAGAGAAGGAAACTCTGACATGCGCTACACCATGAATGAATCATAACGACAGTGTACTCAGGGAAGCAAGCTGTCTGCTTGAAACAGCAAACTGTGACTCTGCTCACAGGAGGAGTGAAAGTCGGAGATGGCAAGTCAAACAGTGGCTACCAGGACCTGGGGGGAGATGACAAGTTCGTACTTAATGAGGACAGAATTCGTTTATTATAACAAGGATCTTTTTCTTGTCTGGAAGGGCAGTTCCTGAGCCCAAAGTGCTGGCAGGAAGATGTGGCCTTCTGCCTAATCCCAGAAGCTGCCTGAGCTAAGCGGAAGGGAAGGATTCCCCATCCGTGAGCATATGAGGATTGGCACCCCTCAACGAAGTAGGGGGAAACTGGAGCCCCAAGAGGGTCATCCTTAGTAGTCAGAGCTTGCCAGGGTAACAGGATCTACAGGATCTAGAAGGAGAGACTTTTAGGGCTCTTGTGACCAGGACAGGCAGCAGGCCACCAGATGTGGGGACAAGGTGAAGCCAGTGCTCAGAATGTATCCCTTCTGGAGGGAAGCTCCTCCACTCAAGACTTGTACAGTTGCAACAAAGTTCACACACTACACTGTCCACAGTGTCTCTCAGTCTGCCACTGTAGTCATTAATCTCATCTGAAAATGAGTCGGAGTGACAGCTGAATGGTTAAAAGCAGGTACTACTCTTTCAGATGGACCTAAATTTGGTTCCCAGCACCCACATCAGGCAGCTCATGACTGTCCATAGCTAAAACTCCAGCAGGATCTAAAGCCTCTAGCTTCTGCAGGTACCTCCAATCTTCCTTCTCTCCCACCTCTTCTCTCTCTCTCTTTCTCTCTCTCTCTCTCTCTCTCTCTCTCTCTCTCTCTCTCTCTCTCTCTCTCTCTCTCTCTGTGTGCATGTGCATGTGTGTCTATGTGTTAAAAAAAGCAAAACAAAACACCTTCCCAGCAGCGCCTGGGCTGTGTGTGACCCAGTGACCCACAGCTGGGTACCACACCCTGACCACATAACCACCTAACCTGGTCAAGTCCCAAGTAAACTAGATGGACGGGGATCAGGTCCTGAGCTCTTCCTATTATTGACAGGCTCTTGAAGGTCAGACAGGAGCCATAGGGCAGGCACACGCCCACCCCCACCTCCCCGAGAGCCGAGGCAGCCCTATGGCTGTTCACATTTTCAAGTTTGTGAGCCATGGGGATGACTCAAGATTATGCAAATATGCTCAAGGACATGCAAAAAATCATCTACTTTCTTTTCTTAATTTTACAGCTTTCTTGTTACACGTTCTTAATGGAAAGACTTCATTTTTTAAAATTGTTTTGAGTGTGCAGAAAGTGGAAAGCTCCTATGTATTCCTCCTCCCAGCCCGGACAGCTAAGTACAGAGTCCCTACATTTAACAGATTTAGGGACAGCTGCTTTTGCTGCTGCTGCAAATCCACACTCACACACGGTCTTACAGAGCGCAGCTTACGTGGGGGTTCCCTTGTTGGTGGCACTGCAGTGGGCTTTGGCAGGTGTGTAGTGACATGTCCTGCCTTTACAGAGCCCTACCAAGTATTTTCACTACCCTAAAAGTCCTCTTGAAGCAGGAAGGCAAGGTCGATGCACACACCTGTGGGTCATAAGAAGATTAACTCCAAGATTCAGCAACCAAGAAAGACCACCCCTTGGACTGTCCCAGAGCTCCCACCTCCCCAGGGAGTGTGCAAAATCCTCACAACAAGAAAGATCAGTCACCTACAACCTACCAAAAAAACACAAATCAAAAATAAAAATAAAATAATTTTTTAAAAATCACCACTTTAAGGGATCCCCTCCTTTTTGTTCTGTTCCAAAACTAAAATATAAAACGCAGGCTGGAGAGATGGCTCAGTGGTTAAGAGCACTGGCTGCTCTTTCAGAGGTCCTGAGTTCAATTCCCAGCAACCATATGGTGGTTCACAGCCATCCATAATGAGATCAGGTGCCCTCTTCTGGCTTGCAGGCAGACTTACAAACAGAACACTGTATACATAACAAATAAATCTTTTAAAAAAATAAATAAATAAAACCCCTGGATGTGGTAATGCAATATTCTAAAAATATCTCTGACATTCTAAGAGACTGGAACTGTCGCTGGACCTCATGGCCAGAGTTAATACACCTTGAAGTACTTAAGACTCAAGACTGCTATCCTACTGTGTGCTCAGCCTGTTTGCTTGACTTGCCTTTAAGAGAATAATGTAGCAATCAACCTTACATGCCTTGGATTTTCCGTGTGATCAACTTTTATAGCTTAAGCAAGGCATAGCCCAAATCTTAAGTTATTCTTCCATGACCCTGACCCAGGTAATGCATGTGTATCATTTGCTGGAAACAGCAAGTACAGCAATAGTCTGAGATCTATCACAAAGGTTGAAAGCACTCATTTATGGGTTTTGTTTGATAATAGTGCTTGTTATCTGGGTCGATTGAGATCAGTTAGAGTCAGTGTCTTAATCCCTTGTAAAACTCTGTTAAAGATTGCTGTCAAGTATTCCATTCTCTCCGCTGTATGATGCTTTTTATGCTGTTCAATAAAGACAGTGCAAAGTCCTTTGTTAGGGACAGACAGACAGATAGACACACACAGAGAGAGAGAGAGAGAGAGAGAGAGAGAGAGAGAGAGAGAGAGAGAGAGAGAGAGAGCTCATATAACAGACAGACACCACTCACAGACACAGACAGCCATGACACACACGGAACAGAAAACACAGACACAGGGACAGAGTCACAAGACAGCCTCTAGGCAGGCACAGGTTCAGATCACACAACAGACACACAAAGGATGGAAAACACAAGGAACATAAAGTAGAGAATTCTAATCTGGACTCTGTCTTGGTTAAATGACTCCAAGGGGAAGTGCTCCAATTTCTTTCCTTAATATGACACCAATGCGTTATTGGTGACTTGGAGTTAATCACTAACACAAATAATCCACACACCTGGACCTGAAAACAGTTCTTGAGTCTCTGGCTTGCTCAAGCCCATTCCCACTCTGTGGAAGATACCTATACTTCCTTCTCTATTAAAAAAATAACTGTATTTTAGCTACTGCATTTCTGTGTCTTATTCAGTTCTTTGTTCAAGACACAAAGAACCTGGAGATCAGATCGTAGAAGACATCCAAGATTTTCCGCAGTCACATTCTGAGTTCTGCATATGCACACACCACACACACACACACACACACACACACACACACACACACACACACTCCTTCACTCAAGCCCTGACCTCTGCACTCCTTGGCTTTGCCTTCTCCAGAAAGCCCCGTGGTTGCAATCACACAGTAAGAGACTTTTCATATGGTCTCTCCTAGCAATGAGCATTTGAATTTCTTCACTGCCTTTTCACAGCTTGATAGCTACTCTGTGAACTTTTCCTGGGAAAACAAACAAGTATCTTCTCACCCCGGATAGGGGCCCAACAACAGAGAAAACTATTTCCCTCAAGTCTAGTTTGGTGAACCAATGACTGTAGTGGTTTTGTTTGTTTATTTGTTTGTTCATTTGTTTTTCGAGACAGGGTCTCTCTGTGTAGCCCTGGCTATCCTAGAACTTGCTCTGTAGACCAGGCTAGCCTCAATCTCACCTGCTTCAACTGCCTCAGCTTTCTGAATGCTGGGATTAAAAGCGTGTGCCACCACCGCCCGGCTGACTTTAAAGTTCTTACAGAATGGATGAGAGCTTTATTTACAAGAGCATGGGAAACTTATAAACAACTATACCACTGAATAAAATGTCTTTCTCAGCAAGTTAGTGGTTTATATAGCCTCAGGGAGGAGTATGGTTGCATAAGCCACTCCCCCATCAATCATTAACTGCATTATAATATGTATATTTGCAGAGAGATAGATTGATTAATAGATGATAGATAGATAGATAGACACATAGATACATAGATAGATAAATAGATAGATAGATAGATAGATAGATACATACATACATACATACATACATACATACATGGATGGATGGATGGATGGATGGATGGATGGATGGATGGATGGACGGACGGACAGACAGACAGACAGACAGATAATCTCCCCAGAGAGGGCCAGGGCCCAGAAACAGTTAACTGCTGATATATTTTCAGAGAAAAAACTACCTTCTAATTCTCTCTCCCCAGAAGCTGTTGAGTGTATATTCTCAGGAAGGGGCAGGGCCTTGTATCCCCTTCCTCTCTTCGATGAAGGAATACCCAAGGGCCCAATCTTCGGAGACCTCACACAGGTAGTCACATCCACGGGGCGCTCAAGTGGCCACTGGCTGCGTCTGGCCTGGAGGACAACTGAAATAATGCTCTTCCTTTTAGTGTTTAGGTTAGGGTTAGCAGTTGCCTCCAAGTTTCATCAATTGTGTATAAAGCTGCTATTAACACCATGTTTAGGTTTTGGTGTGGACACAAGTTTTCAACAACTTTAGGAAGATACGGAGGAGCATAATGGCTGGATTATATGACAAAAGAATGTTTTTTTCTAAGAAACTGTAGGATCTCTTCCCACGTGACTCCACACTCCTTCTAGATATGACAAAGAGTTCCCAAGGCTCGCATCCTCTGAAATCCGGTGAGGTCTGAAGGACTCTAGCAGGCCATGGCATGGCATATGGCACCAGCAGGTTTCGCATTTTACCTTTCTCCCTCTTGCTAAACTCTTAGATTACATTCCTGAAGCTATCCACCAAGGTCTATTCCTTTATTTGGCCACTGACTCATTCCTTAGACTGATCACCAAGGTCCAACTATCAAGACATCAAAGTTCAGCAACCAAAATTCATTGTTTTGATGACTGTCCTAATTAAAATATACAATCAGAACTTATCGACACATCCTAGCTCATTCTAACACAGACCTCTGTTATGGGATATTTGTGCATTGTGTAAAGATATATTGCTGTGATTGGTTTAATAAAGAGCTAAACAGCAATAGCTAGGCAGGAAGAGGTTAGGTGGGACTTCTGGGCACAGAAAGAGGAAGTAGGAGGAGAATCTAGGCATGAAAGATGCCATGGAGGAACAAGATGGACACACAAAATGGGAGAGAGGTAAAAGCCATGTGGTAGAATGTAGATTAATAAAAAAAAAAATATGAGTTAATTTAAGTTATAAGAGCTAGTAAGACAAGCTTAAGCTAAGGCCGAGCTTTCATAATTAATAAGAATTCGCCGTGTCATTATTGGGAGCTGGGTGACAGGACAGAGAAGGACTCATTACAGACCTCCCTTTTTTTCCTCTTAAAATTAACACTTACACTTACAGTTTGCCGCTGTTTCTGCCCAATTCAATTGCCTTGCTTAATAAAGGATCTCTATATTTGGTCTGTGCTTGGAGATTGGTGTTTGGGTGTGATCTGTGCCTAATCCAGGGTCCAGAGAGGAGTACCCTGCAGCACACAGGTTTCTTCTGGGTCAGTGTTCTGTATCTGTGGTAGTTTGAACGTAATTGGCCCCCACAGTCTCATAGGGAGTGGCACTATTAGGAGGTGTGGCTTTGTTGGAGTGGGTGTGGCCTCGATGGAGGAAGTGTGTCACTGTGGGGGCGGACTTTGAGGTTTCCTATACTCAGGATACTCCCCTGTGTCACAGTCCACTTCCTGTTGCCTTCTAATCAAGATGTAGGCAGCGCCATGTCTGTTTGCATGCTGCCATGCTCCCCGCCATGATGATGATGGACTGAACCTCTGAAACCGTTAAGCGAGCCACTCCAATTAAATGTTTTTCTTATAAGAGTTGCCATGGTCACAGTGTCTCTTCACAGCAATAGAAACCCTAACTAAGACAGTATCGTAGCAAGTCTAAGCAGGTAGTTGGCCTTCAATCTGTAATCTCACGGCCTCAAATCTCCCAGGTGTTGGGATTATGGGTGTATACCACCACATCCAGCCTCTACTTCATCTTGTTCCAGTTTTAAAAAGTCACTACTTTTCAAATATTATCTATTTTTATATGAATTATCAAGTTTATTGTATAAAGTTGCTCGTAGTATATACAAATATATATATATAATCTTCAGCAGTCTACAGATCTCTGGCAAGTCCTCTCTCATTCCTGTGAGAAATGTAACAGAAATACAATGTCTTTTCTATCAAAGGGTAAATAAGACAAGAAAAGCACCATTTTAAAAGGAAATTGTAAAAAACACCGTTTGACAAAAACTCTTCCCAAGTCAGCATTTTCTTTAAAATCAAAATACATGCTCAAGGTCGCATTCTGCTTATCAACTACACCACTTGCCTAAGAATGTGAGGCCCACCAAGCCTTTAATCCCTGCACTCCAGAGGCAGAGGCAGGTGGATCTCTGTGAATTTGAGGCCAACCTGGTCTACAGAGCGAGATCCAGGAGCGCCAGAGCTGTTACACAGAGAGACCCTGTCTCAAAAAACAAAAAAAACAAATTTAAAAAAGAATGTGAGACCTAAGCTCTGACCACTCAGAGAGAGACACAAGACCCCTTCGCACAAGGAATAAAGCCCACTGGTTGTGCTTGCTTACTTGATTTGGCATGGCTATGCACCCTTCTTAACTGACTTTCCTCTGGTCTGCTTGCCCTGTCAGTGACAACCGAGAATCTATCTGCCTGTTTGTTCCTGTGAACTGGTACACTTTCGGAGCCCAACACTAACAGAATACAAATTGACAGCTGCCGTGACTGTCTTTTGAATGCTTCCTTTTCCACTGGTAGAGGTCTCTTCCTGCACACCCACTCTTATGAAAGTGTCCAAGTGCCTCTCATAGCTCCCTCCCCTCTGCCAGCCTCTCTTGTTCCGTGTGTCTGTCTACCTCCACTGTCGATGGCATGTGGCTGTTCAGGTCTTTGGTGTCTGCTTCTGGTTTTGCCAGCATAGCCAATTTGTCTTTTCGTTAGAATGTTGGTCGGTCTGTGTGTAGCGTCATTTGGAGAGGTTTGGGCCGGAACTGATGTTTTTGCCTTCTGTCTCTACTTTCCTTTTTTGCCTTCCTCGTCCTGTAATGTAACTTCCCACTCCTTGTATGTTTTAAGCTGATCTTTTTTTCTTTCCAATTGTCACCTGTCAGTATGGGGATCAAGCACCCTTCCTCGGCGTATGCTCTAGCTAACATAATAAGTCACATCAATAGCTTATACACATTAGAGCTGTCAGCTTTTTTGGACATAGGAAGCCCTGAAGACACCTGCCTTCTGTTTGGTGCCCACTCCACCTCACGGCTCTTTGTTTTGATTGATTTCTAAAATTCCAGTCCATTTTTTGTTTACTTGAAAATATAACTCTTTTTTTCTTGATTTTTTTTAATTTTTATTTTATTTTATTTGGTTTTTCGAGACAGGGTTTCTCTGTGTAGTTTTGGTGCCTGTCCTAGATCTTGCTCTGTAGACCAGGCTGGCCTCGAACTCACAGAGATCCGCCTGTCTCTGCTTCCCGAGTGCTCTTGATTTATTTTTAAGATAGATGTTGACTATGTAGCTAGGCTATCCTTGACCCTTGGATCCTCTTACTTCAACCTCCATGAGTTCTAGGCTTACAGGCATGGGCTTTTGCCTTTGTTCTTGAAGGGTATTTTTTCATGGCTCTCAAGTTGATGGTTATTTTCTTTCCACAGTCTCTAAATGGCCTCTTTGTGGCTTTTTTCTCATGATTTAGCTCCCTGGTTGACTTTCAGACTTCCCAGCGTTTTGGGTTCTCGTGGTTTAATACAATGTGATCAGCTGTGGTTTTTCTTTTGGTCTATTCGACTCAAAGTCACAGGCGACATCAAGTGACCACAGCCACTCCCTTAACCACACCCAAAGAAGACGGTGGGGCCTGGGGGATCAAGCCATCTACCCCTCAATGAAAGCTCTTGCCTTTTGCTCCAGCCACCATCCTAGACCAGGGGACCGGTTCTGTGAAGTTACATGGTCATCCTGCGAGGCTTTCCTACCGGGTCATCTTGGGCTTTGTACCTGGCACTTCTATCCTCAGGTCAAAGCCCTTTCTGCTTTTCATCAATACAGTGAAGACCCCTGTTCTTCCTAGACATCCTAGAAGAGACCTACCAGTCCCTCCTACGCCCCTCTGCCTGGACTCTGTCCTGCAGGACCTCCTCTCTCCACCCTGGCTGGCCTCCACACGATTTTCGACAATGACTCCAAGTTTGAAGCAAAATGAAGAGAACCCCTCTTCTCTCATTCATCTAAATTTTTGTCCTTATTCAGATTTTCTTTTTTTCTTCTTTACTTTTTTTTTTTTTTTTTGAGACAGAGTTTCTCTGTGAAACAGTCGTGGCTGTCCTGGAATTCACTCTGTAGACCAGGCTGGCCTCAAACTCACAGAGACTTTTTTAAAAAAAATTTGAGGCACCACCTAGTAAGGACACCCCCAAACCCACAGTACAGGAACATTTCCACTGTGTGGAGCCTAACAGAATTGGGTCTTCCAGCAAGGAAGACGTAGCAGGGATGGAAGGACAGTTAAGATCACTGTTTTGTGATGTCTGCTGCTTTTGTGATCATTACTGTCAACCTGACAGGATCCAGAATCACCCAGGCGATGAGCCTCTGGCCACATCTGTGAGCCATTATCTAGACTGGGTTAATTGAAGTGGGAAGACCCACCTTAACTGTGGGCAGCATCAACCCATGGGCTTCAGTCCTGGACTGAGTGAAAAGGATGAAGCAAGCTGAGAACAAGCATGTGTTCCCTCGGCTCTCTAGTGCTGATG
Source organism: Peromyscus eremicus (assembly GCF_949786415.1). NCBI lineage: Eukaryota > Metazoa > Chordata > Mammalia > Rodentia > Cricetidae > Peromyscus > Peromyscus eremicus. The sequence goes on along the minus strand of NC_081429.1, from coordinate 10,338,001 downwards.
CAATGTGATCAGTTGCTTCATGGTCCTGCGGCCGTGACTGCCCCTCCACGATGTTGTGTGTCCTCAAACTGTAAATCAAAATAAAACCCTTAATTGGCTTTTGCCGGGGTATTCTTGTCACAGCAACAAGACAAGCAACTGAAAGAGCTATGAAGTGCTCTCTCATTTTCTCAGGAGTCTGCATACAGCACCGAGAGAAACCATGAGAGGTGTTTGGCATGGACATGTGTTGGATTAAGCAAATTGCTGTGTAGGTATTTGCTCTGAATGAAACCGTTACCCCGTAGAAGTGCAGTGTGTGGTGGCACATGCCTTCAGTCCCAGCTCTTTTGATACAGAGGCAGGCAGATCTACCTGAATTCAAAACAACGCACAAGCCTTGGGGCTAGAGAAATCTCTCAAGAGGTGAAGTTCTTGTTTGCTGCGTAAACATGGGGCAAAGGGTTTGTGCTTCCAGCATCCACACAAAAGCCAGAACAGGGGTACGCATGTGTAACCCCAGCGCTGGGGAAATACAGACCAGAAGATCCTAGGGACTCGCTGGCCAGCCAGGCTAGCTACAGGTTCACAGAGAGACCCTGCAAAGCCCCTTACCAAGGTTATATGAGCAGTAACGAAGACTCTCTGAGCTAAGCCATGCAGGGATCTCAGGGGTCTCATGCAGCTTTCATGAGTTGTCACCCATACTGGGGTAAGCTTTTCTTTTCTTTCTTTTCTTAAACTCATTTTGGACTGTGCATGTGTCTGTGCGCCATATTCGTGCAGTGCCTGAGAATGCCAGAGGACCCTAGAGAACTGGAGTTAGATTGTTGTCAGCCTCTGTGAGTTTTTGGGAATCAAACCAGGGTCCTCTAAAAGAGCAGCCAGTGTTCTTAACCACTGGGCAATCTCTCCAGCCCCTGGAGTAGGCTTCTCAATGATGCCACTGCCTTTGATTCACCAAGGTGTCTATAAGCCACTCCTCATCTATGTACCAGTAAGTAATGACAAAAATATAGTTTGTTCAACAAGATATGCTGGAATAGGAACATTTCTGCGGTCTGTCCCTGGTGCCCTCACTGGGGCAAATAGAGACTTTTCACATCTCCCAGAAAAAGTCACGTAACATAAATCTTCTCACCCACTCTTCAGAAGCTGTGTCTGGCTATTCCTTTCAAGAAAGAACTACCAGTTAAAATTCTAGAGAATTTAGCTAATCCCACATTTGGGAATCTGACCTACAGAAATGGACGTCTATTTGTAAGGCTCCAAGTTCCAGGGACGTTTTTAAGAAGAAACACTAAAAACATTCTGAACACCCTTGAATGAGGATGAGGACATGCTGAACGATTACAGTATGTCTATACTATAGAATGTAGTGTATATAGAATGTATACTATAGAACACTATACTGTGCAAGCTCTCCCATAATTTTTTTAAAGATTGATTGATTGATTGATTGATTGATTGATTGATTGATTATACAGCATGTATTCTGCAGTCCAGAAGAGGGCACCAGATCTCATTACAGATGATTGAGAGCCACCATGTGGTTGCTGGGAATTGAACTTAGGACCTCTAGAAGAGCAGTCAGTGCTCTTAACCTCTGAGCCATCTCTCCAGCCCCTCCCATAATTTTTTATTGTGGTAAGATACACATAAAGTTTACCGCCAAAATCTGCCATGGTTTGCATATAAAATGTTCCCCGCACTGATGTGCCTAACAACATGCCCATTGCAATGTTTAGAGATGGACTCTGGGAAGTGATTGGATCTTGGGGACCTGGCCTTATCAATGGATTGATAATCTAATTGCTGGGACATGGTAGAAAGCAGGAGGCGGACATAGTCGGAAGACGTGGGTCATGGGGGTGTACCCTACAAGGCCGCGGTCTACCGTCTCTCTCCTTGGTGGCTGCCATCGTGTGCACAGCTTTCCTCTGCCATCCCTCCCACCATAATGCTTTGCCTTGCCACAAGCCTAAAGACAATGGAGCCAGCTGCCTTTGGGCCAAAGCGTGAAACCGTGGTTCAACACGAATCTTCCCCTTTGAGCGGACTTTCTCTTACATTTTGTGACAGTAATGAAGGGGACTGGCGGCCATTTTCAGTGCACAGCTCAGCAACATGCAGCCCATTTGCACAAATTTTTGTGTGTGTCTTACTAATTTTGAGGAAAATCTGCAGGGTAGCCATCTCTCACTGATCATCCCCAGAATGTCCGGTCTAAACAACTCAAAGTCAGCCAGGCAGTGGTGGCACACACCTTTAATCCCAGCACTTGGGAGACAGAGGCAGTTCAGTCTCTGAGTTCAAGACCAGCATGAGTGAGTTCCAGGGCAGCCAGGGCTACACAGAGGAACCCTGTCTCAGAAAAAAAAAAAAAAAAAAAAGCCTGAAACTCTGTCTTCATAAACACTATGAGAAAATGGAAATGATACCCACTTACCAGGGCTTTCTTGTTTATTAAATGTAATGAAACATGTCAGGCACAGCACATGGGAAGCCTCCAGACAGATCTTACCCCAGAAATAAGCAAAATAACAAAACAGAACTATCCAGACATGTCAAAAAAAGAGAAATACAGAAGCAAAAAAAAGATATATAGAAAGATGGAGACACAGAGATACAGACAGATAAAAGGATGGGGAGGGACCCAAGGAGCAGGGACCATCCCAGCCAACCAGAGAAACCGACCTGCTTGAAGCACAGAGGTGTGAAACGACAGTCAGAGAGAGATGAGACTCATCCAGGGAGACGGCGGAGACCCAGAGACAGGAGCAGGGCTGGGGGCTGGTGTGAGAACCAATAATCCTCACTTTATAACAACACTACTGGAGACTCAGTAGTGAAAGTGAAGCAGTTAATTTTACAATCTTGATAAGTCGGGAGGCTATAAAAAAAGAAACGGCTCACATGCTGATTTGGCACAAAACAGTGGTATTGTTTCATATTTCTCAAACAGCATTTCCGTGCCCATTGAATTTCTCATTGCTAAGTTCTTCAAAGAGATACAATCTTTTCTGCTTGTCTAGCATAGTCCCTACCCTAAATTCTCCATCCTTCTGAGGCTCCAAAGCCCCTCCCCTTTCCTGACACATGGGCAGACTGTCCATAACTTTTTAACCCAAGATAAACTAAACAGCGCCCAGGCAAACAGGCACCAGCTTCTAGCTAGGGAAGACATGGGAATAGTGCCTCCTCATCTGTGATTCATGAGGAGGTCTAAATGCACCTTGTGCTGAAAACAGACAGTGATGATTTATTTCTGTCTACCTGCAACTATATGTTGTGGAATATTATTTTAACCATGTAAAGGTGTGTTACATTTGTTCATGCTGCAGATCATTACTTTAACTGTGTAAAAGTGTATTACATTTGTTTCTGCCGCCTTTGTTAATGATGCAAAGATATGTTGCATTTGTTTTTGCTGCATGTGTTTAACTGTGTAAAGATGTGTTGCTGTTTCACCTTGCCTGCCTAAGGCACTGGATTGGTCTAATAAAAAACTGAACAACCAATAGCTAGGCAGGTTAGGGGTAGGCAGGGCTGTCAGGCAGAGAGAATAAGTAGGAGGAAAAATCTAGGCTTGGGAGAGAAGAAAAGAAAGAAGAGAAAGAGGAGAAAGAGAGGGACATGCCCAGGGCCAGAAGGCAGGCAGCCGCCAGCCAGACATAGAGACAGCAAAGAAGTAAGATATATAGAAAGAAAGGTAAAAAGCCCCAAGGCAAAACATAGATGAGAAGAAACAGATTAAAATAAGAGCTAAGATAAGGCCAAGCATCCACAACTAGTAAGACGTCTCGTGTCATGATTTAGGAGTCAGTTGCTGGCCCAACAGAAAAAGCATGTCTCATGGCCACTGCTTCACAAGTCAGAAACACAGTTGTGTTCCAAACAACAGACTTACTCCACATGTTGAACACCGGAAGTCTGACACGGGTCCCATGGGCTAACACTAAGGTATCAACAGGGATGGCTCCTTCCGCAGACTTGGGGGTGGGGGCGGGGCTAGCACTCAGCTCCTCCCCTATCTTCAAACCCAGCTCCAAGTTCCCTGTTCTTTGTCCGCCTGCCCCTTTTATTAGAGCCCTGTGATGACTCTGGATCCATTTAGATCGCCAACATGATCCTCATCTTCCCTTCAGCTTTCTGAAAATCGTTTGGTCTTTAAGATCACATTTCACAGGTTCTGGGGTCAGGGCAGGCTGTCTTCAGGGGGGACATTATTCTACCTACCTAGACATCATGTCTATGTCACACTGGAGCTGATGATCCCAGGAGCTAGAAAACTACATATCACCCGGGACACTCACAGAACATGCAGCGCCAGGGAAGCCTGGGCTGAGGAGAGGAAGCACTATCCCAAGGCATAGCTTGCCCCATACAAGAGCCATCAAATGCCCTGAGCCGTGGTGATGGGCCAGAGTTGGGGTAGGTGGGAAGGCAGGACGAGAGGCCTTCTGTAGGAACAGGTGTATCCTCTCCACACTGTAAGGGACTCAAAGAGTGGAAGCATAGTCTGCTGTGGGGCTCAGAAAGCCCAACGGGAGGTGATGGGAACTAGATAGTCTTTAAAGCATAACAACGCCCCCCAGCATAACCCCCCTCCCCAGGGCTGAGACCTGGCGGCTTTATCAGAATAGAGAGAGGGGGCTGGTAAGACTGTGAGAAGGCTCAGCAGGTGACACAGACTTGGCAGTCTGAGTTCAGTTCCTGGAACCCACATAAAAGTGGCCACAAAAATTATCCTATGGCCCTACATGCATTCTGGGGTGTGCACGTGTGCACATGCTACCCCCAACACATCATCATCATCATCATCATCATTATAATAATAATAATAAATTTTAAAGACTTTTTTATGAGTATGGCTGTCTTGCTTGCGTGTGTGTCTTTTACCACTTGGATGTAGTACCCATGGAAGCCAGAAGAGGAAGTTGGATCCCCTGAAACTGGACTTATGGGTGCTTGTGAGCTGCCATGTGGGTGCTGAGACCCAAACCCAGGACTCTACAAGAGCAATAAGTGCTCTCAATAGCTAAGCCATTTCTCCAGCCTCTAAGTAAATAAATAAGACCAGGGACCACAACACACACACACACACACACGCACACGCACACGCACACGCACACGCACACTGTCTCTCACCATGCCATACCTTCAACTACCTCGGGATCTGCCATCAAGACAGCCACCATCAGATCTGGCTGCTCAACCATGACCCCTAGAACTGTGGGCCAGTACCACTCTTCTTCCTTTAAAGCTTGCCCAGCCTGTGGCACATGGCACAGTGCTACTAACAGTGAGCACGAACTAAAACAGGACCCTGCCCTAAGCCTAGACACTCTCAGCACATCCTTGCTCCCTACCTCTGGGGTGCCACACAGAGAAACCCTGTCTTGAAAAACAAAATAAAAATGTACTGCTTTTCTCTATTTTCCAATTGTCTGAAATGGCCATATACCTGTTAGTTTGTTTTGTTTTTTTAATTTTTGTAGGGAAGTGTGCATGCATGGATGTGTCTTATATACCTCTAGAGGTCAGAGATCAACTTTGAGTCATTCTTCAGAAGCCATCACTTTGTATTTTAAGACAGGGGCTCTCACTGAGACCTGGAGTATGCCAGTTAGATTAAGCAGTCTGTCCAGGGAGTCTTGGGATTTACTGATCTCTGCCTCTCCAGTACTAAGATTACAAGTGTGCCACGAAACCAAGCTTTTTACATGATGCTAAAGATGAAACATAGATACCCATGATTCATTGGCAAATGCTTTATTGAATGAGCCGTCTTTCCAGCCCCCACAGACTGTTTTTATGATTAGAAATTAGGACTTTAATAAGAAATACAAAAGGGTACCAGGTAATGGCTCATGCCTTTAATTCCAGCGCGAGGGGGGCAGAGGCAGGCAGATCTCTGAGTTCGAGGCCATCCTGGTCTACAGAGCGAGTTCCAGGATAGCCAGGGCTATGTAGAGAGACCCTGTTTCAAGGGGGAAAAAAAGAAAAGAAAAAGAAAGGAAGGAAAGAAGGAAGGGATGGAGGGAGGGGAGAGAGAAGGAGAGAGGGAGAGAGAGAGAGAGAGAGAGAGAGAGAGAGAGAGAGAGAGAGAGAGAGAGAGAGAGAGAGAGAGAGAGAGAGAGGAAGTACAAACTGGCTTCCCTGAGGGAGCAGCTCTGATAGAGCAAGAGCCCTCTCCAGAGAAGTGTGAAGAAGCGGGCACTTGGAGCAGACCTAGGAAGTAATCCTTCCTCAAATCAAGCTCTGTCCCCACTACCTGGGGAGGCTGGCTCCCCAACCTGCTTCTCCTGCTGGAAGTTCAGAAAGTGACCAGACTTTAGTCATCAGCAAACTTCAGATTGATTGGACTTGGCACACAGCAGGTAGTGGAAAGAGGGACTATGATGTCCACTGTTCCTGTTGCCTTCACCCCTGCCAGCCACCCCTGGGATGTGGGAACTGTGCAGGGTGAAGGTGGGAAACGTGTGTGCTAATCAGAGCAGTGAACTAGAGCGCTAGGACCCAAGGCTTTGATGTGGGAAGAAACAGACACAGCGCAATCCCTTTATTTCTCACTCATACTCAGAAAGCAGCCAGGCCCTCCAGTGACTCATCCTCCAGAAGCAGTGAGGAGACTCTGTCCATCCCAGGGTCACACTGACCTGCCCCTAGCCTCCTCTATACACTCTACCCTTCCTTCCCAGGTGCCTGCCAGAGGATCGGGCCATCAAGAGGGCCAGCAATGCCCCTGAGGCTTGTCCCTGAGACTGCGGATCTCTAGGCCAGTGGGCACATTCTCCAGGACATCACCCAATGAGAACAAGCAAAAGGAGATGTCTTCATAGGAGGCCCTGGTCCCGCTCTCAAACAGACAGGCAAAGGCCAGGGATGCCCCGGGCACAGGCCCAAGGAACGCTAGGTCGGAGTAGCCACTGGGACCCTCATAGATCACCCAGGGCTCTGTCCAGCTGTGGGGGTCCAAGGGGGACCGGCTCAGGTAGATTCCCATGTGGAGCCGAGCTCTACGCCCTGATGGGTGGGAATACAACAGCCAAGTGGAACTCTGAAGCAGGGAAGCAGAGGACATAGGGAGTCCTGGGGTCCGGGCTGTCTTCTCTCCACCTGTCCCAGGTTCTAGGCCATAATTCTCTGGACCCCAGGACTGTGGGGAGCAGAATGACCCTCTGGAAGCCCAACCTTCAATGGGACCCCTAGCACCTTGCCCTGAAGACTCCTGTACTCTGAGATAGAAGCATGGGTTATGTGGGGTATTCCCAAGAACCATTGGCCACCGGTCATCCTGAGGCCTGCTGGAGGGTGGAGCTGGGAAGCCCACAATGCTACCCTGGCAGCCACGGGCAGTTTCAGCCAGTGTAGGCACCAGCTCCCCTGGTAGGAAGGAGGTGCCCTCGTCAGCACTCAGGGCCTGCACACGATTGCCCAGAGGGCTCCGGGCATTGCAGTAGAGGAAGTCTCCGTCCACTGCAGCCAGTTGGCACTCTCCAGAGCGCAGGTTGGGCACAAGGCCTCCACAGTGCCAGGAGATTCCATGGTCATCACTATAGAAAGCCAAGGAGTGGGGACTGGTCCAGCAGATCCTGCCAAAACACTCCCGACGGTCCACATGATAGGTGTAAGCAGGAACAAGCAGGCGACCTGAGCGTAGCTGAACTCCATGGCCTGGACCCACAGCAAAGGTGGCCCAGTCTAGAGACAGAGGCAGCCAGAACCTTAGGTTAGCTCAGCTGACTGCCTCCCTATACTGGACCCCGAATGCACCCGGACTGGAGGAGCCTGCCAAGGCTGTCCTCAGAATCCTAGAAGCCTGCTTAGTCAAGTGCTTTCTTAACGGTTTTTAAAAAGACTTATTTTTTAATTACGTGCACATGGAGGATATGCACGTGAGGGCAGGTGCTGAGAGAGGCTAGAGGGGGCAGATACCCTGGAGCTGGAGTTACAGGCGGTTGTGAGCCACCCAATGCAGCTGCAGGGAACTGAACTCCAGTTCTCCTCAAGAGCTGTAAGTCTTAACCTCTGAGTCATCTCTCCAGCCCCTTGGTCACGTGTGTCTTAACCTCTGAGTCATCTCTCCAGCCCCTTGGTCACGGGTTTTGCTGTTTGTCGTGGGGTGCAAAGCACAGAAACCAGGCCAAATAAGTGGTCTACCATTGAGCCACTCCCCAGCCATTGGCCAACAGAGGTTTAATGATCTCCAACAGAGCTCTCAACCTCTGGGGCGCGTGCTACAGAGGAGCAGTGGAGGGAGGGGACCTTGGATGAGGTTTTAGGATGAGCCCTGTTTTTTGTCCACCTCCCAGAAACCGCCACATCCCTCTATGGAGCACTCATGGGCCGGGTCCTGTAGCCCCTAGGGCCACTGCCTATCAGCAAGGGTCAGGGTTGTGAGAGAGCAGTAGATCCGTAGGTCAGCCCCTGTGGAGTGGGGACTGCAGAGGTGAGAGGGAAAAAAAAGAGTGAGACCCAGAGACCAGGGCTGGAGGAGGAGGAGGCCAAAAGGGAAAGGAAGTGATAAGAGCTTGGGTATGGGAACAAGAGACTTAACCCTCTTCTCTACGGACCAAGACAAGGACAGCCCCTGGTGGGCTTAAGTCACCAGCCCTACCAGCACCTATGGGCCTGGCACTGAAGGTGTTTGGGAAATGCCAGACAGTCCTGAAGACAGTGTTAGGAAGTCACTGCTTGTGGACGATGTGGGGCAAGAAGCTGGGGATAGGAAAGGCGGAATGAAGATTTCCAAGCGATTGCTGGACCTATGTGAGGGACGAGCCCAATCCCAGTTGAGTCCACGCCCCTCTTGCCCTGTCCTGTCCCTACCCACTCTATTCCTCCACCCCACACCACCAGCCCATCCCACACCAGGCAGGCGTCACCTACCCTGCAATGCTGTACCAATGGCCTCCTCAGTCAGGTCTCGCACACTGCCCCAGGTAAGGCCCGCGTCACAGCTGGTCACACAACAGAGCCGAGCAGCGTTCTTGCCAGTGGCGATCTGCACGGCCTCGGGTGTGTGGCCCAGCACCGCAATGAAGAAGAGGAAGATGGTACCAGAGTGTTCGTCCAGCACCGGGCAAGGGTTCATAGACCTGTGCTCCTCCAGCACCGCAGTCTCCAGTACACTCAGGGTGCCCCACTGAGGGAAAAGAGGCAGCTGGTCAAGACATCCGGAGCCTGACCTCAGTCTCCCGGGGGATCAGCAGAGCTGCCCTTGAGTTTCCACTCTGCGACTAGCACTCACCCGCACTGAGCCCCGAGCCAGTGTGCCCCTCCGGAGCACCAGGCGGTGGGCATGGGAGTCATCAGGGCTAAGTCGCTGTTCAGCGAAGGCCAGCAGGGTAGGCCGGGGAGGCACACAGAGCAGCGCAGGCACACGGTAGGTCAGGCCTGTCCGCTCCTGCTGGAAGAGCACGGTCCTTCTGGGAACACGCGGGGCCCCCATGCCCTTCAGGTAGGAGCAGGGCACCTGAAGTCTGTTGGGGAGGAAGCTCCACAAGTTTACATGGCCAAAAGCCAACCCCACAACACCCACCTGCCCGTCTCAATGACACTTTCCATCTCCCTCACCTCAGTTGTCTCACAACCCATCAGCAGGCCCCTCACAGCCACTGCACCCTAAATCTCTGTAGAACTGCCCCCTCTGTCCTCTCCAAGCTGCTCCTTTGCCAGGCTAGCTGGTGCTGAGATGCTGGGGAGCTGGGCAGAGAGACCCCACATCCTGCCAGCTGGTGTCTCTTGGATGCATATCACCACAGAACTCACCCAATAAGAGTACAGGCAAAAAAGGTGGGGGAGGGGGCTCATTGTCCACAAATACGGTGTGTGAGACCAGAGAAGGCACACCACACAGCAGAGGAACACTGGAACCTACCCACACGGAAGCAGAAGGCAGGTCCAGAAGTCTCCACAGAAAATAGCTTCAGACACAGGGGATGAACCCACTGGACCCCTGGGCTGCCCCGTGGTTTGGAGAAGAACAGCAAAGCTGTCTTCACCTGCAGCATAGGTACCAAGTGGCTCTCACATGCACCAGAGAGAGCCAGGCTCAGGGCTGATCAAAGGCGGCAAAGGGACAGCCAAGAGCCCGGAGAGGTCCTGGCTTGATTAAATTGGTTCCTCCCTGTCAGAGCAGGGTCAACGTGAGGCTGAGAAGTGGGGGAGCAGGTGGACAGCATTCCAGAGCCAGGAGGATGTACGGAACAAGGACAGACAAAGGCCTCTCCTCGTGGTCATCCACTGTCCTGTCTCCCACTCGATACTCTGCCCCTGCGATCACTTCTTAACCTCACCCACAAGCCAAGGATCAGGCAGCTTACAGTCTCTGTGTGATCAGCACTGCCTATGAACAGCTTACCCCTTTTTGTCTGGACCTCCACCTCTGCATCCTCATCTTTGGGGCCCTGGACTGAGAGACAGCTGGGAGAAACACTTCCATGGAACCGAAGCCACAGGAGAGTGGCCAGGTAGTCCCAGAGCATGTTTCTTCCCACTTAGCCTCTCAAAGAAAGACCAAATGAGGGATAGGTTGAGGGCATGAACTGGGCCTGCCAGGGACCACTCACTATCCATATTGCGCAATGGCAGACCAGAAGGTAAGTGTATATAGCTGATGTGGGGGTCGATGGGAAGGCAGGGCCGGGGATTCATTACCTGCAGGACATGAACAGTCAGAGCCCACAGCCATCTAGGCCAGACTACCACCACCAGCCAAACAGCTCACAGCCAGGCACCGTAGTCCAGACTAGAGCCAGACACACACATAGCCCACACCAGCCACTCCTGACCAGCCTACTATAAGCCATACAGAAGTAACTAACACAGAGCACTGAGGGGAAGTAAAGAGAGCAGAATGCTAGCATGGCCCCTGGACAAAGCTCAAGCCTCAGGAGGGACTTAGCATGACTTCACAGGATAGAGAAGTAGAGGACCGTCACTCACATAAAGCAACAGCAGGTTCCACAGACCACGGAGGGCTGTGCTGACCACCACTAGCTCCACGCCTGAGGTCCTCTGAGTCTACCAAGCACAGTCCGGGCCACAAGCTCCGTGATGCACACTGTTCTGCTCACCCACTACTAACTCTGGGGCTACTGAGCAGCTTCCCGTCTCCTGGAAGCCCCCCAGCTCTGCACTCAAAGGGCGATTGTGCCCAAGTAGAAGCAGGTGCAAGGAGCCACGTGTCCTTTCAGGCTGAACAGGCACAAGAGAGACATTTTCTCTATATTTGGATGGCTTCCCAAAGCCTAGGACCACAGGAACTGTGAATACAGCCTGCAGAAGCTGGGAGCCTGGACCCATTCCACAGCCTATAAACACGACAGGACCCAGAGAGGCTCCGAAGACCATCAGGTCACTCCCATTGTACCTAAGGGAAACTGAGGCTTACAAAGAAGACAAGGCCATCATCCATTAGAGGCACCCTTTCCTGAGCCAGCTCTGGGTTTCCATGGAGGCTCACAGTCCCAGGAACACCTCAGTTGAAAAGCAGAAGCCAGACCTCCCCCACACCAGCTGCCCATGTGGCCCATTCAGTAAGTTCCAGGGATTGTCCAGGAAAGCTGTGTTTCAGCACAGACACGTGCCATCCCAAACAAAGTCTTTCTCCGGTGAAGAATCACAGACAGGAAATTGAAGCCCTCAGCTCTGGCTGAGATGGCTGCAGACTTCCTGTTATAACTTGACCTGGGCAAGCTGCTACCCCAGAGCACCAAAGCCAGCCCACATCTTTGCCTCATACCTTCACAGGCCACCCCAAGTTTCGATTTGTGGCTTGATACCAGGGAAATCAGAGTCCCTTTTTAGGATATTTAATCTTAATTTTTTTTAATGATTACCTTTTTTTGTTTCACTTTGATTTGGTGATGTGTATCTATAAATAACTTAGGTCTTTTACACAGGGATGGTGGCACACACCTGTTGTCCCATGGAAGATGGAGCCAAGAGGTGTGGTAATACTTCTAACCTCAGAAATAAAGCTTGCCTAAATATCAGAGCACAGAGCTAGCCACAGATTTAGCCACAGAGGTCAGGCAGTGGTGGCACACACCTTTAATCCTAGCACTCAGGAGGCAGAGGCAGAGATCTGTCTGGATATCACCAAATTCAAGGTCACCCTAGACTACAAGAGATTACAAGAAACAGAGCCTGGCCGTGGTGACACACACGTTTAATCCCAGCACTTGAGATTTTATGCCTTTGTTATCAGTATTTGGCAAACACACACACACCTTTAATCCCAGCACTAGGAAAGTTGAGATAGGAAGCGAAATGGCTGGGTGGAGAAAGGCATATAAGGCGTGAGGACTTTTGGCTTTTTGGCTGAGGACTCAGGAGTGTTCAATCTGAGGATTCCTGGAGACAAGGTGGGCTGAGGAGTTGGCGAGGTGAGAAGAGGCTGTGGCTTTGTTCCTTCGTCTCTCTGATCTTTCAGCATTTACTCCAATATCTGACTCCACTCCAATATCTGGCTCTGGGTTTTTACTATAAGACCATTTAGGATTCCAGCAACAAAGAGGATTTCCTGAGCCTAGGAGTTCAGAGCCAGCCTAGGAAACATAGAAAGACATCCATCCCCAAAAGAGGATGGCAAAAATAATCAATGTAACTGGTAAATGCAAGATGGACAATTAGAAACCACCAGAAAACAGAAATTTTCTCTCAAATGCTAAAAAAAATTTTCTTAGAGCTTCCCTCTAAGTCCATTATTAAATTCTTTTATGAAATTTTAATTCAATTTAGTTAATTAATTTAAGAGTTTTATAAATTCTTTTAATGAAATTAAATTAAACTAATTAATTTAATTTAAAATGATTTCATAAATTCTTTTAATGAAACTAAGAGTTCAACAAAGACATCCCAGTTTTCCCAGTAACATGACAATCGTGAAGATACCTTAAGGATGTTCCTTGTGATGTACTTACATTAGTAAACTGTGATTGGCTGTTTGAGCTCACTGAGAAACTGGCTCTAGAAGCAGGTCCACCCCTCATTTCAGGAAAGAAAACAACAAAACAGGCTAAGAATAAAAACATCATTGAAAATAGCTAGAAGGTCAATTATTACCAACTGTGGTGGTTTGAAATAAAATGACCCCCAAAGGGAGTGGCACTATTAGAAGGCGTGGCCTTGTGGAGTGGGTGTGGTCTTGTTGGAGGAAGTGTGTCACTGTGGAGGCGGGCTTTGAGGTCTCATATATGCTCAAGATACCGCCCAGTGTTTGAGTTCACTTCCTGTTGCCTTTGGATCAAGATGTAGAATTCGCCGGGCGGTGGTGGCGCACGCCTTTAATCCCAGCACTCGGGAGGCAGAGCCAGGCGGATCTCTGTGAGTTCGAGGCCAGCCTGGTCTACCAAGTGAGTTCCAGGAAAGGCGCAAAGCTACACAGAGAAACCCTGTCTCGAAAAACCAAAAAAAAAAAAAAAAAAAAAGATGTAGAATTCTCCAGCACCATGTCTGCCTGTATGCTCTCATACTCCCAGCCACCATGCTCCCCGCCATGATGATAATGGACTAAACCTCTGAAACTGCAAGCCACCACCTCAATAAAGTGTTTTCCTTTTTAAGAGTTTCCATAGTCATGGTGTCTCCTCACAGCAATAGAAACCCTAAGACACCAAGAGAGGTTACTAACTTTTTAAGATTTATTTTTAATTATGTATATGTGTATGCTTATGTGTGGGTATATGCGCATGAGTGACAATACATATATAATCATACATAAATATAGATTTTTAAACTATATATTTATATATTTCATTTATATTTATAATTTGTCAGGTTTTTAAAGATTTATTTCTATTTTTTTTTTTTATGTGTGGATGCCAGTGGCCATGTCAGAGGAGTAGCTGGTGGAAATTGAAGTTCAAAGCTGACTCAGATCCCTTTCATCTTAATGCTGAAAGATGAGGTCATGGGTTTTGGTGTGCATCATTAGCTGAAACAAAGCCTTATAATAAGGAATTTGTGTAGGGAGTTAATCATTAGTCTGTGTTATCAGCCAGACTTGGCAAGAGAGACTGGCATAGTAATTTAGGTTGCTTTGTGCCTAATAACCTTGGTTCAACAAATCGGATATCTGGTCACTCTGTCCTTGTGCATTATCTGTGAAAGTTTAACTTACAATCCATTTGTAGAGGCATTTGGTCTAGTCTGAATTTGCTCTAAGGTTTTAAATCAGCTAATTGTATGTAATTGTCTTGTCAGCCTGAGCTAAGGACATAAAACAGATTTCTAAGTTTCTCACAGTTTCCGTGGAACAAAGGCCTGGCTATGAAAGTATATTTTATTTACCAAAATTACACAGTGTAAGAAGGAATCATTTTTCTGTCGATCCACAGGAATAAATGTGCCCGACAAGTAGAGAACACGCTACCAATAAGCTGTGGGAAGAAGCCCATAGCTGTTTTAAGGGAGAATTGTGGTAGCACACAAGAAAGTTACAGACAGAAGCAGACAGCATTCACAGTCTGTGGGCCCGGTAAGCCTTGCTTGATGAGGTTCCTCTATCAGAGAATTATTCATCTGGTTGGTTGACCTTATGAATATCGGTTGTCATCTGCTGCATATTCTGATGGCCTCTGGCAAAAGGAACTCAAGGTAACACTCAGGCCATGCGCAGCAGGGCTGATCAGCCGAGCAGCAGTCAGGCAAATTCATCAACGATGCTTCAAGATGGATCCTGGCAAGAATCCCCAGAAATGTTATCAGCATGGGAACCAAGACATAGCTGTACGTTATCATCTTTAGCAACCTGAGGAGTTCTCCTATGCTTTTAGGGACCTCAACATGGAGGCCAAACTGGAATTTGGGCTTTCACACTGACAGGAATTTTAGGACTAGCTGGTATAATGAAGATATTTTTAGCACAGACTTAAGCACCAGGGTTTAGAGAAAGAGAACCACTCAAGAAGAGTGAGTACAGCTTCCAAAACTAAAGTAGCTTTACAAATGGGAAAATTTTTATACTTTATTTTTACTTTGTGTGCATTGGTGTTTTGCCTGCATGCATATCTGAGAGGCTGCCGGATCCCCTGGAACTGGATTTGCAAACAGTTATGAGCTGCCATGTGGGTGCTGGGAATAAAACCTGGGTCCTCTGGAAGAGCAGTCAGTGCCCTTAATTGCTAAACCATCTCTCCAGCCCAGGAATTTTTGATATAGCACAAAATACTTTTTCTTTAGCATTTTTATTTAAAACAAACTGTAATAACTTTTATATAGAGAATGTATTTCCTAAAGATTAAGAGCTAAGAAGCAAAGTTAAAGAAAAGAAAGGAGGGAATGTGATCAGAAGTTATCTTTAGTTCTGACATAGCCTCTAGATACTTTCTAATATTTTATTAAATTTTTATTTCTTTTCAATGTCTCCTAACTTAGATGTAGTTTTTAAAGCTCTTATTAACTCTTGTAAATTACCAGTTTTATCATTTGGGAGGTTTTCTTTTTTTCCCACCAAAACAAAAGTCTAGTTTATTGAAGCTGGAAAGCTAGATCAGGGGTTAAATTCACTTACTGCTCTTGCAGAGGACCCTGGTTCAGTTCCCAGCACCCATATGTCAGTTTATAGCCGTCTATAACTCCATGCCTAGGCCATTCAGCACCCTCTTCTAGCCTCTTTGGGCACCAAGCTCCCACATAGTAGTACACACAAACACACGCTCGCACGTGCGTGCACACATATGTAAAATACTAATACACGTAAATAAAAATAAACAAATATTTTTAAAAGAAAGAATACTTTTAGTTTATTATCTGAGATTGTCTCAAATACACATCAGACTAAAAATTAAATAACAGTAACAATATACAAAAATTAAGCTTTCATGTTTGTCTTTTCCACCATTTTATATAAACCAAGATAGCACGAATTCTAATTAGTCTTATTAGTAAAAACCCAGAGTTAGATATAGGGGTAAATGCTGAAAGATCAGAGAAGCAGAGCAGCCAGCCACTAGTTCTTACCGCTACAAAATCCTCAGCCTGAAAGAGGGCTGAGCTTCTGTCTCTACAAATCCTCAGACTGAATTCAATGAGTTCCTGTCTCCTCCTGCCTTATATTCCTCTCTCTGTCCAGCCATATCCCTTCCTGTCGTCACCTTCCTAGAGCTAGGATTAAAGGTGTGTGACTGCCAAGTACTGGGATTGAAGGTGTGTGCCACCACCACCTGGCTCTGTTTCTCTTTTACACTGGATTAATCTCGTGTAGCCCAGGGTGGCCTTGAACTCACAGAGATCCATCTGCCTCTGTCTTCTAAGTACTGGGATTAAAGGTGTGTGCCACCACTGCCTGGCTTCTGTGGCTAACTGGTGGCTTCCTGATCTTCAGGAAGCTTTATTTGTTAGATAACAAACAAAATATCACCACAAACCAACCACTTATAGTATAGCTAGTGTTTGACTTTTCTCACTATTTCACACTTACATTACAGCTACTTATATTACAGTACGTGAGCCAAAAAAGGTTACTGGAATGCTCAGAATATGATTCTGTTGTTGCTGGTTTGCTTTCTTTTCTTCGAGATTTTTTTTTTCTCCTTTGAGATTATAACAAGCATGGTTACACCACAAGTAACATCAAAAGTAGGGCTCAGAGCTGGGCATGGTGGCGCATGCACTTAGTCCCAGCACTTGGAAGCAGAGGCAGGCAGACCTCTGTGAGTTCAAGGCCAACCTGGTCTGCAGTGTGAGTTCCAGAACAACCAGTGCTGTGTAGAGAGACCATGTCTCAGAAAGCCAAGGGAAAAAGGGGGAAGACTTAGAATGCTCCTAAGGCTAGGTTGGTTACCTATTATCATTAAAAGTGGCTGGTGCCTGACAATATGTACAAAAATATAAAATGTAGATAAAAAATTTACAAAATTTCCCTTTAAAATACCTTTTTAAAGGTGTCTTTATTTTTATTTATGTGTATACGTGTTTTGACTGCATGTATGTGCACCATGTGTACGCCTGGTGCTGACTGAGTCCAGAAGAGGGTGTCAGATCCCCTGGCACTGGAGTTACAGATGTTTGTGAGCCATGTGAGTACTAGGTACCCTAAAACTGGGTCTTCTGCAAGAGTAACAAGTGCTCTTAACCTCTGAGCCATCTCTCCATCCCCCTTTTTTAAAAAACATTTGTAGAAGAAAAAAAATATCAGGTCTTTGGAAGTTTTGGTTCTTTTTTCCTCCCTGTTGCAAGTTCAGAGTCTGGTCACCTGTGGGCAGCACTGCCCCCTACAGGCAGGCAGCTGGCTCTGCCCCTCTAATCAAAGGTGACCACATCTAGGTTCTGAGACCAGCAATGGAGGGTTGACTAGGTCACAGTGTGGCCTTTTAAATCTAACATTTCCTTTTTTGCTGTCTAGTCACCCTCATAGGTCTTTTGCTTCTTGGTCACCTTCAGCCGCCACTAGCCCACAGCTTCCTCGGCTTCCTGGGCGTCCTGTTTCACCAACACTGTCCTCCTCTTCCCACCACCACCACCCTCTTCCTCTTCTTCCTCTGCCTCACGGTCAGCCTCCTGCTCCCCCATTTTACTCATTAGCATCCTATTGGCAGGGCCATCTCTTCTCTGCCGCTCCCACAAGTCCTTGGTGTCCATGAGCTTACCTCAGAGCTGGTGTCCGTAGTCTGACTTGGGCGGATGGGGGGGGGGGGGGATGCACCAGCGATCCAATGCAGAGGCTACAACACAGAACGTGAACTTGAGAACTCTGGCGAGAAGGCTGCTGGGTGCAGGCGGCTGCAACAAGCAAGGAGCCTGACCCCAAAACAATCCATCCAGAAACGACTTTCTGGAGCATCCGGTCGTGATTTTAAATCTTAATTCAAGTAGGCTACACATTTATGATCGCCCAGGATGTCTAGACTTCTGTTTTGTTAAGCACACAAAATCAGTCAATTCAGAAACTGTGGATCTTATTAGATTTTTTTTTTCATTTTTTAAAATATTTGTGAGTTGACACACATAGGAATCTAACATAAAACTAGCTGGAAGCCAGGCAGTGGTGGCGCACACCTTTAATCCCAGCATTTGGGAGGCAGAGGCAGGTGGATCTCAGTGAGCTCAAGACCAGCTTGGTCTACAGAGTGAGTTCCAGGACAGCCAGGACTGCTACACAGAGAAACCCTATCTAAAAAAAAAAAAAAAAAAAAAAAACTGACTGGAATACCAAATAATCTGTTTTTCTCCACACATTTTCTCTTTCTTTAGAAAGATGGGGGGGTGGGTATGGAGGTACTGATAGCACAAGTACAAACCACATATTTACTAAAGTCTATAACCAAACAAAGAACAAACTGAATTATCTGAAATAAAAAACACTTGCAAAGAAAATAAATAAAATAGATAACGTCTTAGTTACTGTTCTATTGCTGTGAAAAGACACCATGACCAAGGAAACTTTCTTTTTAAAGCGTTTGATTGTGGGCATGCTTACAGTTTCATGTTAGTCCATGATCATCATGATGGGAGCCTGGCTGCTGCAGCAGTACCTGAGCGCTTACATCTGATTCACAAGATGGAGGCAGAGAGAGGGAGGGGAGGAAGAGAGAGGGAGGGGAGGAAGAGAGGAGAGGAGGAGAGGGGAGACTGGTCTCGGCATGGGCTTTGGAAACCTCAAAGCCCACCCTGAGTGACATGATGTTCAGTTGGAAACTCCAGATCTCCCCTGCACGATTCAGAAATCCCATCCCCCCCATCCCCCGCCCCCGCCCACTCAGAGTCTCACAACAAAGGGAAGGTGCCAAAAGGCCCAGTTGTGCAATCTTGGCAGCTACTGCAGCTTCCTCCCCTGGAGTTGCCAATCGCCCAAGTCCCCACTTAAGCACTCAGCTTTCGACCACACTTGAGCATAAACCCAGCTTGTGGTGGACACGTCATCACCCCTCACCTACAACCCATAAAACCTCCCTGCCTTCTTTTGGGCAAAAAGCACCTAATATTCAAATAACCAAATATTCAAATATACGAGCCATTCTCATTCAAACCACCACAGAGAATGTAAACCAAATGTTTTGAAAGAAAAAAAGAAGGTATTTTCCAAAAAAGATCCTAAACAACCAGCTCAGAACAACCGACAAATGGATCGAGAGAGCCCCGAGTCACAGAAAGAACTCACCAAAATCCACCTGAGTGATCCATGTTGCCAGTACCTCGCTCTCATCCAGGTGATCCTTCAGGGGCAAAGTGGATAATTCTTCAGGCTTAATAATCGTCAATACAAAACTCACACTTTTCACCTTGAATGACATAGTTCGGGGCTGGAAAGATGAATTAGCAGTTAATAGTACTGGCTGCTCTCCCAGAGAACCCTGAGGGCACCCACATGGCAGCTCACAACCATCTATAACTCCAGTCCAATGGGATTCCACACCCTCTTCTGACCTCCTCAGACACCAGGCAGACAAGTGTATGCACAGACATGCAGGCAGGCAAAACACTTATACATAAAATAAAAAACTTTTGAAGAGGACTTAGTTTATCTTGAAGACAAATATGAGTGACCATGCCTGAAACACAGATTTAGGGTACCCCAAACTGCATATTACAATGTGATAATAGTTTGATAAAACTTTTAGAGTGACAGTACAAAAAAAAAAGTCATAAATTATGTTGCCAGAAGCAACTAAGAATATACAGCAGATGACAACTAATATTCAACAGGTCGACACAGCCAGATATTGATGCCTGGAGAACCAACCTCCAGCAGCACCCAGGGTATGCAAAAAAAAAAAAAAAAATCCACAAATGTGATGAGATCTAAATTTTTTCTATCTGAGGGGTAAAGAAACACACGCTTTCTGATAGTAATTTACTCTTTTACTTCATCTTGAAAATCTCTTTCTGAAAATCTCTCTCTGAAAATCTGTCTCTACACAGCTACATATCTCTCTCTACACAGCTCTCTCTACACAGCAGTTCTCTCTACACAGCTCTCTCTTACACAGCTACACATCTTTCCACACAGCTACATCTCTCTCCACACATCTCTCCTACACAGCTACACATCTCTCTTCTACACAGCTCTCTTTTACACAGCTACACATCTCCCCACACAGTCTTCTCTACACAGCAGCTCTCTCTTCACAAGTGTCTGTTTATTGAACCAAAGTCAGCCATGAAGCAACTTTAGTAGAAAAACTCCTTGCAGCGATTGACTCTATGCATGAACTTCTAATCTCACTTTTATGATACAAGGCTCAAGGTTCAGGCAACTAATTGTTTGTTTATTTGTTTAGGTCCTGAATTTCAATGTCACTGTCAGGGAACACTGACCACTCAGAGATATGTGCTTGCTTCACAGACTGCATATCAAGGAACTTGGTTGATAGCCAAGAGTTGCCATGTTACTTACTATTCCTGGTCAGTATGACATCTCTAGCTTGAGAGAAACTGTGTGGGTTTCTCATGTGTTACCAGAATGGCTCTGTTTCTTATTGTTTACTCAAGAAATGCTATGTGGCCCTGAAAATGTAATTCATATATCTGTTCAGAGTTTTTTTCTGAGAGAGAGCTGGGTAGAGATGTGTAGAAGAGAGATGTGTAGTGGTGTAGAAGAGAGATGTATAGCTATGTAGAGGAGAACTGTGTAGGAAAGCTGTGGAGAAGAGAGATGTAGCTGTGTGGAGAGATGTGTAGCTGTGTGGAGAGAGAGAGATTTTTCAGAAAGAGATTTTTTAAGATGAAATAAAAGAGAAACTTACCATCAGAAAGCATGTGTTTCTTTATTATCCCTCAGATAGAAAAAGTCTAGCCCTTGTCACATTTGTGGTTTTTTTTGTTTGTTTGTTTTTTGTTTTTTTTTTTTTTTTTTTTTGCATACCCTGGGCTGCCAGAGGCTGGCCCTCCAGGCAGCAATATTATGGCACTTTTCAAATACATTGATAGAAACATTAGGTAAGCAAGTTAGAGCAAAGTGAGGAAATCTCCTCTATAGGCTTAAAAGGCTATCTGATGACACTCTGCGCCTGTGTGTTGGTAAAAGCCAGTGGTCTGTTAAAAGATTCCAAAGGAGCCGGGCAGTGGTGGCACACGTCTTTAATCCCAGCACTCGGGAGGCAGAGGTGGGTGGATCTCTGTGAGTTCGAGGCCAGCCTGGGCTACAGAGTGAGTTCCAGGAAAGGCGCAAAGCTACACAGAGAAACCCTGTCTCGAAAAACCAAAAAAAAAAAAAAAAAAGAAAAGAAAAACATTCCAAAGGGTCTTACCTGTTAGTCACAGGATATTAGATTAGACAGAGATGAGCATAAGGAAGCTAAAGACGGGCCAAGATAAAGTGTGACTAGGCTCTGAAGCCACAACATTCAAACCTCCCCACAGTCGATGATCCTAATCTGTTCATCAGCTTTGTAGAAGATGCAACAGAGGATGTAGACACTTTCTTCTTTCTTGTGGAACTTACATTCATACTATTCCGGGGGGGGGGTTGTTTGTTTGTTTTGATTTGATTTTTTTTTTTTTTACTTTACTCTTTGGGACCCACCATCTAGCTCACAAATAAATACACAGAGTCTTATTCTTACTTATGAATGTCCAGCCTTAGCTTGGCTTGTTTCTAGCTGGCTTTTCTAACTTAAATTATCCCATTTAACTACATTTTGCCTCTGAGATTTTACATCTCTTTATTCTATATATCTTGCTTTCCTTCTTACACTGTGGCTGGCTGGGTGGCTGGACCCTCCTCTCCTTCTCCTTTTCTCACTCCTCCCTATTTTCTTTCAAGTCTAGATTTCTCCTCCTATTTGTTCTTTCTGCCTGCCAGTCCCACCTATCCTTCTCCTACTTAGCTATTGGCCTCTCAACTCTTATTAGATCAATCAGATGTTTTAGGCAGGCAAAGTAACACAGCTTTACAGAATTAAACAAATGCGACATAAAAGAATGCAACACATCTTTGTATCTTAAACTAATAATCCACAACACTGCACTAAACTTTCTTCCTTATAAACTCCAGTTCTCCTTCAAACTGGCTCCTCATGAAGGGTTTTTCTTCAGGGACATCAACAGTTCTGCTTTACCTGAGTGGAACTCCTTGAAGAGTAAAAGAACTCAGAATTCTGCTGGAGAAAACTATGGGCTGTGTCTCCTACTTTACCATTGCTAACAAAGGGACCATAACACATCCAACAGAAGCCCTGGGAAGGGGACCTGTTGTGGGATAATCTTTTTGTACACTGTGAATATGTGTCTCTGTTTCGCCTTATCTGCCTGGGGTGCCTTCTGATTGGTTTAATAAAGAGCTGAACAGCCAATAGCTAGGCAGGAGAGAATAGGCAGGACTTCTGGGCAAAGATAGGAACTCTGTGTTAGAATCTGGCAGGAGTGGGGAGGGGGTTTTGCCAGTGAGACGGAAAGGGAGTCAGACGTACAGAGTGGAGGAGAGATAAAGAGCTATGTAACAGGATGTAAATTAATAGAAACAGGTTAAGTTATACGAGCTAGTTGGAAACAAGCCAAAGCTAAAGGCCAAGCTTTCATAATTAACAATAAATCTCATGTCATTATTTGGGGGCTGGTGGTCAAAAAGAAAGTCTGACAATAGGAACCATCTTCTCAGGCTTTAGTATTTTATCTGTTTCCCAAGACCAAAGAAAATCACACAAACCTTGCCTGGGAATTCAAATTATTTAGGTAGAGCTTTGTTTTGCCAGGAGGATCTGGCTCAGGCTCTTTTTCACTAGGCAGACAGCTTTTGCCCTGGTTTGTCCCAAAATCCATACAATTATAAAATACTTTAAGATTAATAGCTGTTTTTTTTATTAAAGTAGATTCAATAATCTACCCTTTTTTCCTAACATTCCTTTCATATCTCCATTTTTTTCTTTAGAAAGAGATCTTTGAATTTAACTCTTTTGTTTAACTTTTTTCCTGACTATGACCATTAACAACTTGTAACCAACCCACTTTAAATGATAACAAATATCCATAACCCATCTTTTGGGAATGTGGGCACTGTTTTCTCTAGACTGTTTCCTGTTGTCTGTGGGTGTTAGAATCTTTTGGGGAACCTTGAGAAAATCAAGATAATGATTAAGTCTTGCCTGGGGTAGTCTGTGAGGCTGGATCATCCCAGTGAGCAGCCTTGAAGCTATTCTGGATACAAAACTCTGAAGAAGCTGTAACAGACATTTTGAGATGCTGGATCACCTGGGCCATTCATTTTCATTGGTATCTGGTCCTCTTGTTCTGAAAATAAACTTTTAAAGGTAACATACATATCTGCATTAACACAAGTATGGAATATGTGTTATACACAAGTTAGCCAAAGATGATTTTCTGTTTTATGTTTGAGCAGGTAAAATATACGTCACATGTTTTGCAGTTTTCCTAGGTTTATTTTTTTATGTCGGTAGCTAGGATTTTCAGGGGATCTTCCTCAATTAAACCTGATCCATATCAACCTGGAATGAATTCACAGCCTCTTATTTCCTGTGGAAATAAAAGCATAACCTCTTCCCCAAAGCAACACACCTTTTGACTTCCATTTTTGAAGTCAAGATATTTTTAAAATATATAGGCTGGTTTAATCTAGCAGCTTTCATAATCCAATGTCTCTCAGCAGCTATTGATCCTTCATAAGCAGTCAAAAATTCAAAGACAACACAATAACACACAGGATTCAGACTCTCTGTGTATTTTCCTTCTTTATGTAGCTTATTTTTTTATTACTTTATTCTTTTTTAAGGACTTTATTATTTTTAAACTATTTTTTAAATCGATGACTGTATAACTCTTTTTTCTTTTCTTTCCCAAGGCTGTGCATATTTTTAAACACACTGTAGCCGATTTAGAGGTTCTTTCCATCTGGATCTGTATTTACTGAGCATCTATATTTTTTTTTATCATATGAGACAAATCTTAAATTGTTATGTCAGACACCAATACTGCTCAGCTTAGTGAATGGTGCTAACAAATAGCAGCTGGAAGCTGGCTCCATCCCACAGGCAGCTGCTGGGAGACGCATCTCTGTACTGCAGCTGGCATGAGAAACACAAGACTAAGAAGCTACATTTGGCTCCATTTTGTGTGTTTAGAACTTTTTTTAAGCTTTCTCAGGTCTTACGTGGATGTAGGTGCCCCACATTGGAACACCATTTATAGGCAGAGTTTTTCATCATGAAAGTCAGTCAGCTCTGTCCTGCCAGTCACTCCCAAATAACCACAATGAGATGTATTTTTAATTACAAATGCTCAACTGATAGCTTAGGCTTCTTACTAACTAGCTCATAACTTAGCCCATTTCTATTAACTTATGTGCTGCTGTGAGGCTCACTTACCTCATCCACATACTGCCCATGCAGCTTGCTCTGCATCTCATGGCATCTCTCTGTGACTCCCTTAACTCCACCCTTCCTCTTCCCAGTGTTCTCTCTGCCCCCAAAATCCTGTCTAGCTATTGGACAGTCAGTTCTTTATTAGCAATGAGGGCAACACATCTTCACGGTGTAGAGAAGGATTATTCCACAGCATACCCTAGGAGATTATAAAATGAAAAGCAATCTTTCTTCCTGGTTCCTTCCATCCTCCACTTCCTCTTACATCTTTGCCCTTAAGGGCAACCCAAAACCACTTTTCAAACGTATTTTCCTTCAAACTAGCATGTCAGTGACTTCAGGAAAGCATTCTGAAAAGCAGTAAGAAAGCTTTGTGATTAGAATTTATACACACACACACACACACACACACACACACACACACACACGTACGTGAGTGTGTGTTGTAGGTTACCAAATGATAGGTTCTTCCAATGAGGTTTGTCCACATTAGTAAATGCTTTGACATTAGCCTTTCATTTCATAGATGAATGACTGATTCATTTGGTTATTTCTCAACAACATAAGACAACCTTCATGATCGCTGGTTGACATAGAAGGGCCTAGCTCACTGTGGAGGTACCATCCTTAGGAAGGTGAGTTTGCCAGTATAAGAAAGGTAATACAGCAAGCCAGGGCAAGCAAAATCAAGCCCCAAAGCAGCATTCCTCCATGGTTTGTGCTTCAAGCTCCTGCCTTGGTGTCCCTCGATGATGGACTGTGACATAGAAGCACCAGCCAAATAAACCCTTCCTCCAAGAGATTGGTTTGGGTCAGTGTTTTATCAAAGCAGCAGCAACAACAACAACAAAGCCAACTAATACACAAATCTAAAAATGTAAGTTAATTCTTCTTATCCGAATTATACAAAAGATGTCAGTTTCCAAAATTAACAACACTCGTGATATTTTATACCATCAAAGGCAGATGTTTCTTGATTAAATGAATATTTAAGGTATCCTATAGCACAATTAGTTGGATTAAAAAATCATTAAAATATAATTGTATTCTCCTAGTAAAAAGGAAATGAATACTATGCTGATTCCTAATAGAGTCTCATTTCATTTTATAATTATTAAAATAATCAATAAGATTTGGTTATGAGCCAGATGGTGGTGGTGCATGTCTTTCCCAGCATTCAAGAGGCATAGACAGGTGGGTCTCTGTGAGTTCAATGCCAGCCTGGTCTATAGAGCAAGTTTCAGAACAGCCAGGGCTACACAAAGAAACCCTGTCTCAAGAAACAAACAAAAAAGATTATGTCTACAAGGCCTATAAAATTCTGATTTATAGCAGGGCTGATCTCTTTTTCTATCACTGTTCTTAGTAATAACAAAAGTGCACAGGAAAAGACAATCTTGCTAGAATTTTTTTAAAAGAACACTATATTCTCTAATTTCTTCTGTGACTTTTTTTTCACTTACTTTCCCAAATTGAAACCTTGTACAATACTAAGTTTTAAAATAAAGTCTTATCAAGTCAGTCCACAAATAAGAATTTTGATAACTTAGATACTAAAGATTAATCTTTCTTAAGAATTTAAGTTTAAGCCAGGTGTGGCGGCACACACCTTTTCCTCAGCACCTGGAAGGCAGAGACATGTGGATCTAGGTGAGTTTGAGGCCAGTCTGGTCCACACAGTGAGTTCTAGGCCAGCCAGGGATACACAGTGAGACAGTGCCCTCCTCTTAAAAAAAAAAAAAAGAAAAAAGAAAAGAAAGGAAAAAAGAATTAGAGGAAGCCACTTCAATGAAGTTATAACTAGATCAAACCAGTCAAAAGAAAAACTAAAATTAAAAGGTATTTTTTTGTCAGGGACAAGGATAGAATCTCTAGTTAGTGGAAAAATACAGACCCCCCATAAGACAGGGAACTAGATCATCTTACAGTCAGGTTGCCTAGCAACAGGACATTGAGGCAGAGCCCTTGACACTTTCACCCTGTAAACATCCTATGCAAATATCCTTAGCTTGCCCCACCTTATGCAGATGACAGCTTCTTGCTCCCCCCACCCTGCAGAAACTATATAAACCCTCTTGGAGAAAAATAAAGTTGCACCTTGATCAGAATCCAGACTTGGTGTGTTTCCTTGTATCTCCTGTCCCTATCATTCCGTCCTTAGGGTGGTCAAGAACCCGTTGAAGCCCTGCAGGCGGGGCAAACTGGCGCCCAACGTGGATGAAACCACCTCTTGAGGATTCGGAACGTCGTCTCCCGGAGGAAGACCAAGGCCTTGGTGAAGTTGTTGGATCCCCCTGAAATCGCCCGGTTCAGGACGCGATCCCGGAGGAGGGTGGAGACGACGCAGGTAAGAAAGTGACGAGCCATGGGACAGGCAACATCGTCACAGGATTTATTTATTTCTGGCCTAAAAGAGGCCCTCAAGATACGAGGAACTAGGGTAAAGAAAAAAGATCTTAAAGCCTTTTTTGATTATATTATAGACACATGTCCTTGGTTCCCCCAAGAAGGAACCATAGATGAAAAAAGTTGGGCACGTCTCGGGGATTGTTTAGATGATTACTACAGGACTTTTGGACTAGAGAAGGTTCCCGTCACCACATTTTCTTATTGGAAGCTTATTTATGACATTTTTAGGGTCTATACATATTCCCCTGACATACAAGAGCTTATTAATATAGGAGAAAAAATCTTCAAAGAAGCCTTTCGCTCCCCCTCTACCTGCCCTAAGGCCCCCCGAGCGCTTTCTGGTCCGCCTTCAGTCTGTCCCTCGGTTCACGACCTGCGCTCTATGGAAGAGGGGATGCTCACAACTTTTAAACCTAGGAATCCCCAGGAGTCTGCTTTTGCCCATCCTCATGCCTCTGTTAATAATTTGACCTCTAACTCCCCTCTAGACCCCACCGAGGAGGCTTCCCTAGAGAAAGGGGCGGCCCGCTACCATAATCCAGACTGGCCCCCCTGCAAAAATCTCCCCTTAACACAGGAGTCCTTGGGCCCTTTTATACCACCTCAAAAATCTCCGGCAGTTCCCCCTTCCGCAATGCCCCCTCCCTATATTTCTCCGTCTTCCCATTTTTGCGGGCCTATTCTTGATGAGTTGGCTCCCCCTGTCCCAGATCTCGGCTCACTGAGACGGGCCCTCCAGGCTCGCAGGGAACATGTTGAGCTTTTAAGGGAATTGAAAACTCTTGACAAAGAACTTAAAGATCTTGCCCTTGAAGTGGTGGCTCCCGGTCCGCTAAAACCATCTCAAAAATCTAGTAAATCAAAGAGTAAGCCTCAGCCTGTCCTGGCATTTCCTGTTACCAGGAGCCAGACCTCTGGCGACTCATCCGAGGCGGCCGCCCAGAGCGGCCCCTCAGGGGGTTTGGAAGATCAAACTGAGGGGGAGGAGGAGGAGGAGGAAGAGCCATCACCAGAGGACCCCCCGCCAGGTCAGACTTATCACAAATTAAATTTCCGCCTAGTTGAAAAGCTGAAATCTGCCTGTGCTCAGTATGGTCCTACGGCTCCTTTTACATTAGCCTTGGTGGAAAACCAGAGCGAACATTGGTTGACCCCTAATGACTGGTATTTTCTTGCCCGTGCGGCTCTTTCTGGGGGTGACTTTGTCCTCTGGAAAACAGAATTTACAGAAAATTGTCGGGAAGTTGCTCAAAAAAATACTGAACAGCCGTCCTCAAAAACTTGGACATTAAAGAAACTCCTTGGCAACCCCCCTTACGATACAAATGCAGCACAGGCAAAATTCCCTCCTGGCCTCCTGGCCCAGATTCAAAATGCGGGGGTCCGGGCCTGGAAACGCCTGCCCCAAAAGGGCTCGGCTACCACCTCATTAGCAAAGATTCGTCAGGGCCCTGATGAGCCTTTTAGCGATTTTGTCTCTCGCTTAAATGATGCAGCTGAGAGACTTTTTGGGCCGAACGAACATGAAAGCACCTTTGTTAAACACTTGGCCTTTGAAAATGCAAACCCTGCCTGCCAGGAAGTCCTCTGCCCTCATAAAAACAGAGCGGACCTCTCTGAATGTATGAGACTCTGTTCAGGTGTTGGCGCCGCCCATGCCATGGGATTAGCTATAGGTGCTGCCCTCAGGGCTTCACAACAGCCTGGATCCCACACCTGTTACTTCTGTAAACAACCCGGACATTTCGCTAGGGAATGTCCCCAGAAAGGTCACAGCCTCCCGCCCTTAGCCCAGCCGGCTCAGGAGGCCGCCTCTATGAGGCCCCTGCCTTCCACTCTCTGCCCTCGCTGCAACAAGGGCCGTCATTGGGCTACAGAATGCAGGTCAAAAGTCAATTATCTCGGTCAGCCCCTTCCTCCGAGGGTGCCGGGAAACTTCCAAAGGGGCCAGCCCCTGGCCCCAATGCCTCCAAGAATGCACCCTGGGGCCTTGAGGTCCGCTCACCCCCTAACTCCCCAGCCTCAACAAATTCTCCCGCCCCATTTCCATTCTCCTCCCTCCGGAGAGCAACTCCAGGCAGTGCCGGATTGGACTTGTGTGCCGCCACCGAAACAGTATTAAACTCCCTTGAAGGGGCTCAGGTCATCCCTACAGGGGTAACAGGGCCCCTACCTCCTAATGTTTGTGCGCTTGTCCTTGGCCGTGCTTCTGCGGCCCTCCGAGGGGTCCAGGTCTACCCTGGCATAATAGATAGTGATTTCACAGGTGAAATTAAGATTCTGGCCTCTGCTGTAAACGGCATGGTCACGATTCCTCAAGGTACGCGCCTGGCACAGCTAGTTCCTCTACCCTCCTCTGTCTGTGATAATCCCTCAATTACAAACACCCCTCGGGGGTCAGCTGGATTGGGCTCCTCAGATGCCTACTGGGTCCAGCCTGTTACTCAGGATCGCCCTACTCTCACCCTTACTATAGAGGGAAAGAAGTTTCAGGGTATCTTGGATACAGGGACAAACACCACAGTCATTTCACAGTCTCACTGGCCATCTGCTTGGCCACTGGTTCCATCCTTCACCGATTTAAAAGGAATCGGGCAGTCTAATAATCCTTTAATTAGTCTCACCTTAGATGCTGCAGGGCACTCTGCCGCTGACAGGCACTGGCACCCTTCTCCAGATGCCACCCGGCCACTAGCCATGTGGCGAGATCCCCTCATGGGGCGTTGGAAGGGCCCCGACCTGGTCCTTATTTGGGGACGAGGTTCGGCCTGCATTCTTGACAGGATACACTCTGCTCCCAGATGCAGAATGCCTGGTTAGAGCTGTAAATATACCTGATCTGCCCAGGACAGATAGCCCCTCTCCTGAGGAAACTTCTTCTGTTTCAAATGCTGTCCCTCCAGCAAGCCCTCCAGGCTATTGTCCTCACCCACAGCAACCCCCACCAGCCCTTTAGCTCTGTTATCACTCTGCTCAGAGTTCCTGTGGGGGGGGGGGGACAGTGGGAACTTTACAGCAAATTGTGTTTGAGACCTTTCACACAGTATACAAGTCCCATAGTCAATCATGTTCTGGGCTGTGACACTGCTTGTCACAAATCCAGTCTGACAGCAGGGGTCATGTTTCCAAGAGCAGTGCTGAATTTTCATCCAAGGTGTCAGAAAGACTTGTCGGACCTGCTGGCCTTGGTGTCACAGGGTGGTCATAGCCGTGTTGAGCCAGCTTGACACAGCCTATGGCTGGCAGGTAGCACAACAAACAGGGTAGCACCAGAGATGCCACTCAGGGCACTTAGGTCCCTTCCACCTAGACTAACCTTTTATTCCTCAGATCAATTCCTAGATCTCTAGGAAGAGAAGCCGCACTGAGACGACTGCCTTGACGGGAGCCTGTTACTGCTATCACCTTAGCAGTCCTTCTGGGGGTTGGAGCAACGGGAACAGGCACAGGAATTGCCTCTCTGGTCCTGTCCAACCAACATTAATCTGAGCTTTGACTGTCCATAGACGAGGATATTGCTCAATTTGAACAGGGAATTTCAGCCCTCCAGTCATCCCTTTCCTCCCTAGCTGAGGTAGTTTTATAGAACAGGAGAGGCCTGGATCTCCTCTTTCTACAACAGGGTGGTCTTTGTACTGGGCTCAAAGAGGAATGTTGCTTCTTTACAGACCACACCAAGATAGTCAGGGACAGTATGGAAGGTTAGAAAAGGACTAGAAAAAAAAAAAAAGAGAGAGAGAGAGAAAAGGAGAATAAGAGCTTGGGTGGTTCTAGAATTGTTTTTCCAACTTCCTTTAGCTAACAACCCTCTTTCCCTCCCTCCTAGGACCTGTTGTAGGCCTGCTCCTGGTCCTTGCCTTTGGGCCATGGGCACTTTCCTGGCTCACTCCGTTCATCCGAAGCCAAATAACAGACCTGCCAGCCAGGCAGATCCAGGTTCATTACCACTGCTTTGATATGCAGGACTCCAGGGTTGAAATTTCCCCTGATGAGAGATGCCCCACACAGACCCCTTCACTCGGGGGAGGCTGCACCTGTGTGTGGGAAAAAGGCTCGCTCAAGGCATGATTGGAGTGCAGCTGGGACTGCACAGGCTGGGGACCATGGTACCCCAAAATCCCGAGAGCCTGGATTATATGCCCTGTTGCATAGCGGTTGTGCAGTAACAGCCTTGCGCTTACCCATTTCCGCTCCCTCAAAAAACTGCACGGTCCATTGATTCCTGCACTATGGGGACGCCTGTGGTGCTTGAGTCTGGAGAGACATTCCCTCTCGGACCTTTTTTCACAACCTTTAGAGGGATAGGGCCTCTGTAATCCTCCATGCAAAGCCTCTTTCAGAGTCCTCCTTTTAGACCATTCGAACCTGGTTTATGTTGGCCCTTAGATTTATTACTAAAAAGGGGGAGATGTCAGGGACAAGGATAGAATCTCTAGTTAGTGGAAAAATACAGACCCCCCATAAGACAGGGAACTAGATCATCTTACAGTCAGGTTGCCTAGCAACAGGACATTGAGGCAGAGCCCTTGACACTTTCACCCTGTAAACATCCTATGCAAATATCCTTAGCTTGCCCCACCTTATGCAGATGACAGCTTCTTGCTCCCCCCACCCTGCAGAAACTATATAAACCCTCTTGGAGAAAAATAAAGTTGCACCTTGATCAGAATCCAGACTTGGTGTGTTTCCTTGTATCTCCTGTCCCTATCATTCCGTCCTTAGGGTGGTCGAGAACCCGTTGAAGCCCTGCAGGCGGGGCATTTTTTAATACTCTAAATATAAATGGTTTGTAGAGTATAAATAATTGTAAATACAGGAGGAAACACATACTCAATCTAGAGTTTTTTCCAAACATAATATTTTTATTAATAATTTGGGAATTTCATACAACGCACCTGATCTCACCTGATTCCCTTTCTGCCGGGTACATCTTACCACCCTTGAGCACCGCCCCCCCAAAAAAAACCAAAACACCGAGTCCAATTTGTATTGCTCATATAGTCACTGGAGCATGGTCAAACTCCCAGGGTCCAAGCCCTTAAAGAAAACGGGGTCCTTCCCCACTGTCTGCCGGAAGCCACCAACTGTGAAGGGCCACCCCTCAGCATCTTTATCACAGTTTTTAAAGGACTCTCTTCAGTAACTTCTTCTCTGGATTTTTGGGGCGGGTTTGGGGTTGTCACAGAGGTCTTCAAAGTCTCTCATTAATCTAGTTTTAAAATATGTAAATTTTGGTTGTTTAAAATGCCTATTTCCCTTATCTGCTACCTTCACTCCATTAAGCCAGGCAGTGTTCCTGATTATTTTAACTTTTGTTATGTTATTCTTATTATATTTCACACATTAGGCCAGACAAATAGATGTTTTTTTAAAACCAGAACTGGGTCAAAATAACTAGTAGGTTCTAATGCTATACTCCAGTTCTTGCTTAGTGGCTTTCCCTGCTATTCCTCTCTCCTGACGCCTGCCCTCCTGTCTACCACTCAGCTTCCTCTACGTCAGATCCTAGGGGTGGGAGACATCAAAGCTATGTGGCCCCTAGACATGCAAAATGTGATGGTTGGCAAAGAGAGGGACTTGTAAACGAGTTTCTGGAGAGAACCGTATCCAAGTCCGATTAACTGGTTAGAATCTGTTGCGGAGAGGTTGGGATGCTGCAACTTATCCTGAGCTATCTTCATCCCCTGTAATAATTAGGGTTGCTGCTGCTGTGATGAAACACTGTGACCCAAAAAGAGCTGGGGAGGAAATGGTTTATCTGGCTTGCACATCTTGAATTGCAGTCCATTCAGGGAAGCCAAGGCAAGAACTCAAACGGGATGAGAAGCTGGACCAGGAGCTGATGCAGAGGCCATGGAGGAGTGCTGCTTACTGACTTGCTCCCCGTGACTTGCTCAGCCTGCTTTATATAGAATCCAGGGCCTCCAGACCAGGGATGGCACCACCCCCCATGGACTGGGCCCTCCCTCATCAATCACTAATTAAGAAAATGCCCTACAGGCTTCCCTACACCCTGATCTTATGGAGTCATTTTCTCAGTTGAGGTTCTCTCCTCTCAGATGACTCTAGCTTGTGTCAAGCTGACATAAAACTGGCCAGCACAGGCAGGCCAATTATCCACTTCTTGCCCACCTCTGTATCTGATCTAACATCCTCGTGACTAAGAGGTAAAACCTGTAGGGATGTGCTAAAACAGACCCCTGGCTTCCTCACTACAAAGGCTCAGAATGTCATCTGACATCATCTGAGGCTAGAGCAGGGATTACCTCGCTTTTCTGGAACCTGTCTTCCTAGTACTCCCACTGATGTACTTTTAAAGTGCCTTCATTTATGACTTTCTTTGTTACGCTACTGTGAAAATTTGATCAAACTGTTACGTAGGAGCAGGGATTCAAGGTAATCTAAATTGGTGTCCTGGGCCACGATCACTCACATTTTGGCTCCAAAATAAACTATTTCTTATCCCCTTGAGGTGAGAACTGTGTTTTTGTGCGAATGGAATATAGAATAAAGTGCAGGGGGTGCCCATTATTGCGTCTTGTATATTAGAACAATGATTAGACCTTGGGTAGGGTCTTTAATAAGAAATAAATTATTATTTTGCTTGTCTAGTAACTTTATTTTCATGTGTAATCTAGGTATGGTTGTAAAAAATAATGTATGAATGAAATGGGATCCATGTTTATGAAATTTTTATTAAGTCGTAGAAACTCATGAGTCATTCCTAAGTACATTAAAATGATCCATTGCTGACTGTAATTCAAGTACTCTTGGCTTCTTATATTCTAAGTACTGTATGTGTATGTGTGTGTCTACCAACAAATATATCCTATTCTACATAAAGAACATTTTTTTTCCTGAGAGAAAGCATGTGTTTCAATAAACAAAACATTTACATGAATTGCTCACACACGTACATATATTCAATTGTCACATATACATATATGTCATATATACATTCAACTGTTTCTTTCTATATGAAAGAAAGAAACAACTGAATGTTGCTTTCTTTCTGAGTAATTCCTAGAACTTAAGGTTTCAGGGTTACGGACATGGCTCAGTGTTAGAGCACTTACCCAGCTCACTTGAGGTCCTGGAATCAATCTCCACAACTGACAAAAAGAAAAAGAATGAAGTCCACTAATAATGGAAAGCTCTAATTGAGGAGCCAGAGGGATGGCTCAGAGGCAAAGAAGAGCACTTCCTACTCTTCCAGAGCCAAGTTATTAAGAGTAATTTCATCTAAATTCAGAGGTTTGCTTTTGGTTTTGTTTGTTTGGTAGGGTATTTTTGTTTGTCTGTGGTTTTCTGTTTTGTTTTATTTTGAGACAGGATCTTGTTTTGTAGCCCTGCATGTCCTGGCACTCACTATGTAGAACAGGCTGGCCTTGAACTCAGAGATCTGCTTGCCTCTGCCTCCCCAGTGCTGGGATTAAAGGCCTGTGCCATCACGTCTGGCATTCTTGACTAGCTCTGTTCATTTTGGGAAAGCTGTTCTTCAATTCACACTCTTCTTTTTGGGTTGATAAGCTCATTCATTGTACCATCTCTAAACTCACTGACAATTACTTTTCCTAAAGTGCCCGTATGAAATTGCTGTCCAGAGGAGCATGGGCCCTCTTGCGCACAGCTGGGGGTTCTGACACAGAGGAAAAGCCTCCACTCATGCTCAACAGACGTGGCTCACACTGAGGCTCTGGGCTGAGTATGTATGTGACAGCGGTAACTTTTCCAGACCCCAGACACCTTGCTTTTCCCAGGCTACCTGATGTTAAGATTCCCAAGTAACCAAGTTCCTCGTCCTGCCAGAACTGGGGGCTGGGGGCTCAGTATCTTCCCATGAATGGAAAAGAGAGGCACAAAAAAAAAAAAAAAAAAATCCCAAAGACTATATACAACATGGTTTCCAAGGCAACTAAAGAGATCTGAGACCTTCTGAGCACTTTTGTCAAATCAGGCACTTTCTCCCTCAGGATTGTTCCCTGGGAAGCTATAAAGTGGACCCAGCCGTGTTCAGTCCAACCAGCAACTTTCCAAACTCTCAGTCTACACCGTACTTCATAAAGCCAAAGATGGGAGGCTGCCTATTCACCCCATCTCCCCTGGGCCCCACTTGGAACTGTGTACCCTGTACGGGCATGGCTCCTCTGGGACCAGTGCTGAATCCATGAGGCTGGAAAACCCCTGGGAGCTGTTCTGAGTCTCTTCATGGATGGCCAGGCCCACCTGCCTAAGTCCCTGTGCTCTCCAAGGCTGGTGGTCACCTGATGGGCTGTTTAGAGTGACTCCTTGTGGACAGATAATTAAAGGGTCGGTCCTAGCATTCTCGCCTGTCCAAGACATGTCTCTACAACGGGTGGGTTCAGCTATGGTCCAGCGGTGCCTGTTGTCTCAAGTGTAGGGCCCTCCTCCCAGAGCTGGGGGTGGGTGGGTCTCTATACACAGGTTTCACTCTGTTTTTCACTTTGGAAAGGTAGGTTGGCAAAGTCCAGGGCTCACAGGGAAGCCTGGGGAGAAAGGGTCACTTAGCTGAACCTCTACTATTTCTGGAATGGGATGTTCTTGGGAGGCTCGTTGGGAAACTGTAGCGAGTACAAGTGGGCCATGTACTGGAGCTCTGGCATCACCATCCTCTGACAGATGCGCAGTGTAGTGTTGTCCAGATCATGCCTAAGGCTGTAGCCCAGAATTTCAGCATTTCCAGACTGGTAGGGGCGCAGATTCCGGTCTTTTATCTGTGTCTTGTTCTTGGGCTCGGGGTCCTGAAGACACAGGTTGGTGAGCTCACGACGCCTCGCCCGCAGCTGCTCCAGCTCTTCCCTGAGCTGGCGCGGGCTCACCTCGGCGTGCAGATGGGCCCAAAATGTGCGGTTGAAGTGCTGGTAGAGCTGCCAGTCCAGCTCACACCAGTGCTTGGCACGCTCCTGGCTCTCCTGCGTCAAGCGCGAGACGGTACGCTGGCTGCGCGCATTCAGCTTGAAGGATACCACGTCATCCAGCTGCCAGCCCAGCTGCCTGCGCAGCAGCACCATGGACTCATCAAAGTGGTCCGCAATGAGCACCAGGTGGAACCGGCGCTCCGCTTCTGCGAGGCACGTGCGGACATAGTCCCCTTCAGCCCTCGCGTTGTTGTCGAAGCCGAAGTCAAACCACATGTTGTTTCTCGCATAGACATTGCTCAGGCCCTCGCTGACATTGTAGTACCTCCACGGATCTGCCAGGAATTGGTCCAGGCTCTTGACTCTCTGGAAGGCAGGCGCATAGTCCTTGTAGTAGATGAAGGCAGACTCCAGCTGGGAAACGGGGTTCCGTAGGATGGAAAAGTAGAAAGTGTCATTGGGCATGACTTTCTGCACCTATTTGGAGAAGGAGCAGGTGGGACATTGAGAGTCCCGTGTTAGATGGACTATGCAGCTGCCCACAGAGCCCCCACCTCCCACCTGTGGGACACCACAGGAGCGAGCGCAAAGGTTCCGGGGCAACAAAGGCTCAGTATGTTCTTCCAGAACCAGAAACGCCGGGATGTGAGAGAGGGTTGGGATGCCTTCAAGAAGACATTGGGGCTACGAGTCTCATGCCAAGAGCAATTACAGGCCTTTGGTGTTAACAGTCAGGAAAAAAGTTAAACAAAGGAAATTAGATTCAAGGTTCTCGTCTGAAAAAAAAAAAAAAGAGGATATAGATAAGAGGTAGATTATTGAATCTAGTCTGAAAAAAAGGACACATAAATGATAGAATAAAGGGTATATTCTGAAAAGAAAAAAGAGAGAATATGATGTGATAAGATAAAAAAGGTAGATTATTGAATCTACTTTTAGAAAGCAACTACTAGTTTTAAATATTTTACATTGAATTGGCTTTTTGTATATTGTATACAAATTTTGTATACTGATACAAATTTGAGATTGATTTTGTTAGAAAATACTGTACATATACTTCTAATCTTGTTCAAGGTATTGTACTTATACAGTTCATTTAACAATGTAGTGCAAATAGCTAGTCCTTGAAAGTTATTATTACCAACTAATTAGGATATAAAGAAATGAAAGTTAGTAGTCATTACAACCAAACTTGTAGTCATATTAGGTATGTTTTCAAGGTCAAGTAGAGATATATTTTAGATAGACAGGTTATCTTCAAACACTTCAGAGATCAACAGAATATGGCATTTAAGATGTTTTAATAACATAGTTTTTTTTCTTGTTTTTTCATGACTATGAGATATGTCTGCTCATGGTAGCACCAATCTACTTTAGAGAAGATGGTGGGCATTGAAGAAATTCCATATGGAGTTTACTTTCTTTGTGGCAAAAGTTAGCCACTGGGCAAGAAAGTGCCCTCACATGGACTGCTGACAGTATGCTGTCCAAAATAGACAAGCAGGACACAAAAGAAAGGACTGCCAGTCCTTGCCAAGGTAGGAAGGCTCTTTAGAAAATCCTGCTTCACAGATGAGTCTGTCAGATATGCTAAGCCTCTGAGCCAAAGATGGGTGCCCCAACATTGCAGAGAAACCTCGGGTGACTGTCCAGGCAGCTGGCTGTTTCTGTCATAACTCACATTTTTTTGGAAGTCACTTGTTTGCACTTCCTGTTTAACTAGGGAATATTATTCCTTCTCAGGTCTTTGAAGGAGTTGAAGATTAGATAGTTATAGTTTTCCTTGTTAACAATTTCAGAAAAGAAACTCACTAAAGAGGTGTAAAGTGTATAAGTTTGAAAGACATCAAAAGATAGTTTTGGTAAAGCAAATAAGGATAGAAGGTAAATCAGATACAACCCTTTGGATTCACAAAGATAGAATTGATAATGGAATATTTTCTCTGAATTTGTCAAATGCAAATGGACTAGACATTGTTGATGTATTTATTGCCTGTATATATTGTATATAGTTATAGTACTTATTGTATATAGTTTTTCTTATATTAGTTATAACTTTTTTATTTTAGACAAAAAAGGGAAAATGTGATATTTTATTTGTGCACCCCAATAAAGCTTATCTGGGGATCAAGGAAAAAGCCAGCCACTATATTAAACATAGAGGTTAGGCAGTTGTAGCACACACCTTTAATTCTAGCATTCAGGAGGCAGAGATTCATCCAAATCTCTGTGAGTTCAAGGCCACACTGAGTACAAAGCCAGGCTGGTGGCACACGCCTTTAAGCCCAGCACTAGTTAACTACAGAGGTCTGGAGGTTTATACAGACAGGAAGTGATAGAGGTTGGCAGAAAGAGGAAGTGATGAAGCTGGGCAGAGAGAGGAAGTAAGATGGCAGGACACAGAAAGGTGTATAGGCCTGAGTATACAGGAAGTAGCTCTCTGTGGAGGCCGAGGAGTTGGTAAGGTGAGGTTGGCTGTGGCTTGTTCTAGTCCTCTGATCTCTCAGTTCTCACCCTAATATCTGGCTCCAGGTTTTTTATTAATAAAACCATTTAGCAATTCGTCTTACACCCTGGTGACTTGAAGAGAGCGGCCTGGCAGGGTCTACAGGCAGGCCTCTCCAACACTACAACTTCAAACCACTCCTCCACTGACTCTACACCCCACCCCACCCCACCCCACCCCACCCCACGGCACCCCTGTAAGCACCATATTTACAAACGACCACCCATTTCCCCACCTCCATCTTTCACACCTCAGGAAAGTTGAACCTCAGGTGGTTGCACATGATGTTGAAGTGATGATTCAGGTGGCCGTCCTGCTCCATGCCCTCCACATACCGAGTCACAAAAAGCCAGGGGTAACCCAGATGGAAGCTAGAGCCCTTGGGCAGCGCTACAGACAGGTTGTGAGATTCTGAAAAGCGGTAGAGGAGATTGAGTATTGTACTGCTGGCTGTCTTATGCGTCTTGAGGAACATGATGTTGGTGACTGGTGGTTCCTGGGCCTCGTCCCTGAGCAGACTAGGAGAGACAGTGCAGGTCGCCATCAATAAAGGGGCCACACACCCCCAACAGCATCCCCCAAGTAGCACCCCTCAACCTGGGGTCCCTCTACCATCTCCTCTCACTATCTGCCGGTGCTGTGTCCCCACACCAGCTCCACCACTCGGCAATCCTGCGATCCAGGAGGATTTTCTGTGACAGGTATGATTTTCCCCTTGCAGCAAGATGTCAACAGCTGCACTTTCTGTTCTCATGTAAGCCATAGACTCAACCCCAGACCCCAAGCATTCCCCTAGCCCCCAAAACCTGCTCTCTGTCTCCCAGGTGTGGCAGTGGCCCAGTGACCTCAGACAAGGTCAGCCGGCCTAACAAATGCTGGGATGCACTCAGATGGCCTGGGTCACAGGGCATCTTTTCTTTCTTTCTTTCTTTTTTTCTTTCTTTCTTTCTTTTCTTCCTTCTTTCTTTCTTTTTAATGTGCAATGGTGTTTGGTTTGCATGTACGTCTGTGTGGAGAAGTCAGATCCACTGGCACTTGAGTTACAAACAGCTGTGAGCTGCTATGTGGGTGCTGGGATTTGAACCCTGGTCCTCTGGAAGAGCAGTCAGTGCTCTTTGAGCCATCTCTCCAGGCTGCACCTTTTTGTGTTAATGTAGGCCAATAAGATTGACAAGGCAGGATCCAGTGGACCTCGGGACAGTGTGTTTTTTCAGAGGACAATTTACTCCTCCCCGTCATACAGATCCAACCAGAGGATGCATGAAGGACAGGAAAATAAGACCCTCCCAGAACCCTGGGGAATCCTTGGCCTGGGAGGCAATTGGTTGTACAAGTGGACATAGATGTAAACTCTCTGGATGATGTAGTCCTGGCAGGCAGCAGAAAGCGTGCTTTGGGGCCTAGTGACAAAGGAATTGAATCCTGACTTCACCACCCAGAAGCCAGGGTGGTGGCTAGAAGCCAGGCCATTTCTGTAGGCCAGAAGGTAGCCTTCCCAAGGCTCCTCCTACAAACCCAACCCTGCTCAGTCCTCTTCCCAGTCCAGGCTGGCCAGGCCAGGCCTGCTCCCCAGAGCTTCCTCAGAAGCTTTCCCAGTGGGCTTGTCATCACAGGAGACAGGCCCAGGACAAGCATAGCTCACCACTTTCTCCCAGAGAGGGCACTGACACTCAGTGGGGAAGTGAGTGCTGGTGCTCTTAGGCAGGGTGGGGTCTCGGCACTGCTCTTGGGGTCACAGGGGGACGAGAGCCGCATCCCAGTGCATGCGGCACCTGCGCAGGACTTACGGTGTGAGCAGTCTGAAGTCCACATGCAGGAAGCCAAGCATCAGGAACACAACCAGCAACAGCAACAAGAGTAGCACCTGGAAGAACCTGTGGGCAGTACCAGCTTAGTGCCAACTGGATACACAGCCCCACCCACGGCTCAACCAGGAGCCCTGTAACAACCTGCAAGCCCGGAGCAGGGTACACAGGCCTGTTCATGTTAGAACCTGGAGCACCTACAGCTGGGGGCTTACAGGCCCTCCCCAGCCCCTGAGCTGCAAAGGGGAGGTTGTAGGGTAGGTGCATGGACTGAGCCCCATGCTAAGGCCCCAGCCCCAATAGAAAAGCAGTTTGAGATGGGCATTGGAAAGTAATAGTTAAGAACACTATTACCAACACTAATGGGAAGATTGGAATTAGTGTCCTGATAAGACAGGTACAGAGTTTGCTTCCTCTCTCCTCACCGAACCCTATCCTGTGAGGACAAAGAGAGTTGCTGTCTTCAAGCCCAGGAGAGATCCTTCCCCAGGAAAACACACACACACACACACACACACACACACACACACACACACACACACAAAGAGTTGCTGTCTTCAAGCCCAGGAGAGATCCTTCCCCAGGAACACACACACACACACACACACACACACACACACACACACACACACACACTTCCTCTCACAGTCTCTAGCTTCCAAAGCACCAAAAGGACTGCTCTTGCTTAGGCCTCCCCGTGTGGGAGGGTCTACATCAGGCAGCTGACTGGCAAGTGGACATCTTGGGACGGGGAGGGAGCGGGCTGGCAATCCACCTGCTGAAGCGGAAGCAGAAGCATTTCAGAGGATTAGCTGCGGCTCTGCCCCTGGCTCTGCTTCAAGCCAAGCCACAGTGAAATGCTAGTGCCAGAGCTGCCCGGAGGGCAGACCTCTGCTGGGTCCTAATTCATAGGCTGTGTCTACCCAAGACACAGAGCCACCACATGAGGCACACCCACTCTGGCCCAGGACACCCCTGCAGTAGAGTATTAGAAAATCATCCAGATCTTCCAGGCCTTCTGCATACATACAGCTGGGGCTCCATATACAGCAGAAACCCTCTTGAGGCTACACCTACACGTCTAACTAAGAGACTACAGCCATTAACTGAGCGTCTTCCAGTCATATGTGTCTCCTGTCTTCCACACCCACAGTGTGGCTCCCAAAGACACAAGCTATGACAGATGTGTGCATCCCATAATGACATTATCTACTGTATCTGTACCAAACAGCACAAAAACCCCCTTAGGACCCCAGTGTGGCGCCACTACCCACCGCCACCTCACTGTGACATTTCAAGTTCTACCCTAGCCAGGATGGGACGTGTCACCTCTGTGTGTCAGCCATGTCCCAGTGTCACCCAACACTCCCAGGAAGTCTGTACAGACAAAGAGCTCGGGAGCTCCCCTGAGGAGGTGCCTCGGTGCCTCGACGGGATGCAGGAACTGAACAGACATCACAGCTGCAGAGGACCAACATGGCCAGAGAGCCTCAGCTTCAGGGTCCTCTCTCTCCCGGATGAGCAGTGTTGACACAGAAGCAGGTGACGAGCAGGAAGCAGCAGTGAGGTTGTGGAGTCTCCACCGAAGACTCCTCACTGAGTTAGAGGGAATGAGTCTGCCCAAGACCAACCTAGGCACCACCTCAAGTCAACAGCTTCCTGTGTCATTGTGCTTAGCACTCCCTGGAAAGGTGGCTGCATGGGGTCTGACAGTTTACAGCCTTACGTGGTTAGAGTGTGACCTCCACCTGATAAGGACAGTGAGGA
Source organism: Peromyscus eremicus (assembly GCF_949786415.1). Taxonomy (NCBI): domain Eukaryota; kingdom Metazoa; phylum Chordata; class Mammalia; order Rodentia; family Cricetidae; genus Peromyscus; species Peromyscus eremicus. The sequence goes on along the minus strand of NC_081429.1, from coordinate 10,296,387 downwards.
GCACAGCCAGATAAGAGCTCACCTTCTACTCTTCCCTGCCACTGCTTTGTTCTTCCACTCAGAAATTCTTCCTTGAACATGTGGCAGTGCTGGCCTCCTCTCAGATTCATAAAACTGCAGCACCCTCTAACCATCTGTCTTACGGTTTGCCAGGAATGAGCCTTTACGGGGACAGCACAAGGCCCGGGGCTCCCAAATCACAAGCTGAAGAGGGCACCAAGTCCACCACCTGTCCCTGCTTCAGCACAGCCCACAACCTTCCACACACCCTCCATGCCTGAGCTGGGGGCTAGAAGGCCATAGTCCAAGACCCAGAACCTAGCCCAGTTCCTCTGCATGAGGATGATAAATGTGTGCACCACACACCTTTCCAGATGCCCAGACCTATGCTTTTCCCAACTGTGACACCTCTACTCTACCTTCAATCTATCAAAGACGAACTGTCAGCCCCAGGGGACCCTGCCATACTAGTCAATGGATAACCTGACCTATACCCACCAGTATAGGAGGTAGACAACCTAGGACAACCTGGAGACCCAGAGCATGTGTCACACTGGACAGTGACCCAGAAGGATGGGCATCCCTGGACGAGTGAGTTGCATGTGCCACACACGAACATCTTCTAAAAGGTAGGCAGATAGATCTGTGGACAGTAGTTAACAGTCTCTGAAATCCTCTTCCTGTAATTCTTGCAATGGGTGGTTGCTCCACAAATGACATGGGAACGCCAAGGATTGTCGCTCCGATCACAATGGGTCCCATACACCCTCTCCATGTCTCCCCTGCCTCCCAGACCTGGCTGTGCCCTGGAGGAGAGGTCATTTAGCTCTCAGCCAGCCAGCTTCTACAGACACAGGTCTACAATATGTCAGGTGACCTCCACAAACAAAACCATAGAAAATCTACTTGGGAACTAGCCATTGAACTCCAGGGGCTGTGTGAATCACAAGCCAAGCTTTTCTATGATTCCTGGAAAGGACACGCTCCAAACTGTTGAGCTGCCTTCAGGCTGTGCAGTGTGCTCCAGGTCCCCAGCATTGTGAGCTGCCACCCATGCTGGGGTGGGCTTTGGTGATAGAGTTGTCTTTGGGTCATTTCTGCTCCTATAAGTAAACTCTCACCCATATTCCTGTAATAAATTCCTGTAACCCCTATAAAACTCATTGGTTCACCAAGTTGAACTTTGGTGGTGTCCATACTTTGGTCTGGCGTAGGCTCCATATCTAGAATGAGTAAACATGTATATTGTGTCTCCCCAGGAGAAGTTAGTCACCCAACGGGCATCTGCCACCACACTCAGCCTCACTTCTCATCCCACCCTCACGTGGCCCAACGTGGCAAATTGTAGCCAATCTCCCTTACTTTACCCACTCCTCTGCAAAGACAGCCCCCAGACTGGGATCCAATTGCCGGTCTTGAGTGACAGCTGACCACAAGGACACACAGACTCCATGGTCAAATCAACCCCCCATGGAGATACATACCATTCACAAGGTCACACAGGCCACCCTGGGCAGCTCTGTCCCTGAAGGAGACTTCCCCTGGACTCAACCCTCTAGGAGCACAGGTTTTCAAGGCCTTCCACCATCAGACTAGGGTCCCAGGAGGCAACAGGTACCTGGAATGCCCCTAAGCTAAACGTTACCCTGATATTGCAGAGGTTTATGCTGCACCCCACAGTAACTAGGAAACCTCTTCTTTACAATATGCCTGCAATATCCATGTAAAGGAGGGTTACAAGATTCAGAGCAGAGAACAACCTTCTCCCTACGACTGTGAACTAGGGTAACACTGTCAGAGGCTCACAGTCGAGACATTCTTACAAAACAGGGGCCCAGCCATGGGACAGGACAGAAGTCACTGAAGCAAACCAGTAAGTCCCTGACCCCAGTGCCTCCCCACCAAAATCTTCAGCTCAAGCAATCCAGGTAAGTTCAATACCTCTGTGCTTGGGGTACAGCTTTCTCATGCATGGGCTTCCCAAACTACAAAATGCTCTCCTGTGCCAAGGGAAACAGGGCCTGGGTATAATTCTATGGCTGAGTGCTTGCTTCAACCACAACTTGACGGGAAATTAAAAGGTTGAAACAAAATCTAAAAAGATTGATTTCAAGGAAGTCTCAGCACTGATTTCCCCAAACCCAAGCCAAGTTCCTTTTAAAGGCAAAAAAGCCATCAATATATTTTGTCAGCTTCTTGAACTACTCTAGAAAGAAAGCAAGTTACCCCCCTATGCTGACCACCCACAGCGATACCATCTTACCTTTGTGTGCCTCCCAGGACAAACAGCATCCTGGCTCAGAGCCTCCAACAGAAACGAGCAGGGAAGCAGCAGTCTAGAGTTCCGACTGCCTTGTGTATGAGACAGCCCGCTCTCAGCATGCCAGGAAGGGCACAGCTTCAGTGAAAACTGAACTTAAATCCCTAACAAGCTCACCTACTGGCTCAGGTGTAAAGCCCCATGCCCCACCCTCTACCCCCCAACCCCACCCCCAGTGACCTGGCTTAAGTGCTATATTCTAACGAGGAACCAGACTTCCCCTAAGCTCACTAGGCCTCCTCCTCCTGTATCACTAGGTGGGGCCCTGACAGCTGGGATGTCTGACCCAGGAGGATTTTCTTGTTCAGGCTCACATTTTCTCCTTCCTCCCCACCTTCCATGTTAGTCCTCCCAGAGTGGTCTTAGAGGGAGCTGACCCAGGGACGATGGACCTATGAGGGTGTCTAGACACATGTTCCCTAATTTTTGTGAGTAGTAGATATTTGGGAATGGGCCAATAGTTCTGCAGATGGGTAATCAAATGCCAGAAATATTTTCTTCTTCAAAGCTCTCTTTATACTGAGGGGAGAAAAAAAACTTTTTTTTTAATCTTGGGGTAAAAAGGAACCTTTGAAAGAGGACAGTGATGTATGAAATAAAAACATTTATTTATAGATTTTGTTGCATGAAAATTTCTTTTCTAAGAAAATATAGTTTAAAAAAAAAGAACTTTTGATCCCAGCACTCAAGAGGCAGAGGCAGTTCCTGTATGGTGGCCTTTAATCCCAGCATTTAGGAGACAGAGACAGGCTGATCTATGTGAGTTCAAGGCCAGCCTAGTCCTCATATAAAGTTTGAGATCAGCCAAGACTACATAGAGAGAAAAAAAAAAAACAAAAAACAGGGGTGGAGCACAGAGGCAGGTAGATCTCTGTCAGTTCCAGGTCAGTCAGGGTTACATATATAGTAAGACCATATATCAGAATTACTTACTAACTTAATTAATTAAAATTCTGAGAAATGCTTAACATATTTAACACTTAAAAGGTAAGTCCAAGCCAGGTAGTGGTGACACATGCCTTTAACATGCCTTTGATCCCAGCACTCAGAAGTCAGAGGCAGGCAGGTTTCTGTGAGTTCAAGGCCAGCCTGGTCTACAGAGTGAGTTCCAGGCCAAGGGATACACAGAAAAACCCTGTCTCAGAAAAAAAAAAAAAAATTGAAAAAAAAAAGAGGTAAGTCCGTCAAGACAACATCCTATACAAACTGATAGGATGGTGAGAGCTGTCCCACAGAGACACAGCAATCCATGGTAGTGGCTCTGACCGCATCCTTCACAGCTAGCTCTGGTTCTTAACCTTGAGAAAGCCTTGAACACTGCCCTCCTTATGTGCCTTTAGACATCAGAACACTGGACACCTTGCCTCCTTGCTTTGGCCGGTGACATGCAGGGATTACTGTAGGCCAGGGTAGGATGGGTGCTCAGAGGACAATATCTTGGGACCTCTTACCACCCAGAGGGCAAGAAAGATATAAGCACTGGAGATGCTGTCTTCGTTACTGTTCCATTGCTGTGAATAGACAACATGATGAAGGCAACTTATAAAAGAAAGCAGTTGGGCTGGAGAGATGGCTCAGAGGTTAAGAGCACCGACTGCTCTTCCAGAGGTCCTGAGTTCAATTCCCAGCACCCATATGGTGGCTCACAACCATCTGTAATGAGATGGTACCCTCTTCTGTATACATAATAAATAAATAAATCATTTTTTTTAAAAAGGAAGCAGTTAATTGGGGGCTTGCTTATACTTTCAGAGGGTTGGTCCATGTTCATCATGGTGGGGAGCATGGCCATAGGCAACTAGACACTGTGCTGGGGCAGTGAGATTACATCTGATTCACAAGATGGAGGCAGAGAAAGGAGAGTGAAGGAGGGAAGGAAGGTAAGGAGGGAGGGAGGAAGAGAGGGAGGGAGGGAGAAAGGAAGAGACTGGGCTTGGTATTGGCTTTTGAACTTCAAAGTCTACCCTGAGTGGCACACCTCCTCCAACAAGGCCACAACTTCTCATCTTTACCAAACAGTTCTATCAACTGAGGACCAGGCATTCAAATATATGAGCTCATGAGTACATTCTCATTCCAACTGCCTCATATGCTTGAGTAGATTCATAGAGATCAGAGACTGTAATGGAGGCAGTTGTTAGCCTTTTCCACTGAGGGTCTTGTCCATTGCATAGCAGCTCCTTCTCAGCTCACCAGTGTGTGGCAGGGTCCTGTGCTATTGTTCCCTTTGGGGGGAGGGGGCCAAGTAGGTGCAGAGTCAATGACACATACTCCGGGAGAATGTGGAAACAACAAGCTCAGTTTATTCAGGAAGAAGCAAGCCTTATATACCCTCCACCCACCCTGGGGAAAGGGCTGATGAATATGCAGCTGCTTGTGTGATATGGCTGCTTCTCATTGGTCCAGGTCATCTCCAGATCATGTCTCAGCTGCTGTTGCTAAGGCCCTTAAGTAGACCCAGGTTGGCTCTCAGAAAGTATCGTTTATACTGGTTCATCATACATGAGTCATCCCATACCAGTATATCCAATTGTTAATAACAGCTAGAGGACCCCAAAATTGTGTTGTCTCAAGAAACAGTGGCCAGGGGCATCTTGGCTGAGAAACTGAATTATAGGTGTGGTGGAGGCTCATATATCTGAATGCTTCATCATTACGGAGTAGTGCTACTAGACAGAGATTAGGAGGTGTGACCTTGTTGGAGGAAGTATGTCATGGGGGTGGGCTTTGGAGTTTCAAATGTTCAAGCCAGGTCCAGTGTCACTCTCTCTTCCTGCTGCCTGCTGATCTGATGTAGAACTCTCAGCTACCTCTTCAGCACCATGTCTGCCTGCATACTGCCATGCTTTCCACTATAACAGTAATGGACTAAACCTCTGAAATTATAAGCCAGCCCCAATTAATACTTTTCTTTAAAAGAGTTTCTATGGTCATGGTATCTCTTCATAGCAACAGAACACTGGCAAAGACAATAGGTAAGGAAGAGATGTCACCACCAATGAGGGCAACAAGTGAGCTGGCTAAGATGGATCCCAAGACCACGCAGAACATCGCCTTGGTGGTGGAGACATACTTGCAGCAGAAGCAAGATGAATTTCAGACCATTCCCAACTAGAATGGATATTAAATAAGTAGTCATATTGACAATCTGGAGAAAAACATCACTGTCTTCATGACACAGGCTGGGGTAGAATTTGAGGGCAGAAACAAGATACTTGCCACAAAGAAGTGAAGCTGCAGTTGATTTACACTAAAACCCAGAACATCATTTTTCCAAGCCAAGAGAAAACCAAATGGCTTCATTCATTTAACTACTTGGTGCACATAGTAGTTACGTACTTATTGTAGCTAACTATAGCAGTTATTTATTGGATTTTTTTCAGAGACAGGATTTCTCTATATAGCCCTAGCTGTCCTAGAACTCTCTCCCTCTGTAGACCAGGCTGGCCTCGAACTCAGAGATCTGTCTGTCTCTGCCTCCCGAGTGCTGGGGTGAACGGCCTGTGCTACCACTACCCCAGCAACGGTAGCACCCAAACAGGGACTTGAAAGTACATATGTTTTGGCAAAGAATGCATTATTATCAGTTTATACAGTTAGTTAATAATGTTAGTGTATCCCCATCCCCTCCCAGTTTTATCTCCTAATTATTAAATACTAAAACTTAGGTGGTTCCTAAAAAAAAAAAAAAAAAACAGGTGGAGCCATCACCACAGTCCTTTAAAAACCTTCCCCGAAGGAACATTACCAAACTCTTTTTATGAGGCTACAGTTACCCTGATACCCAAACCACACAAAGATGCAACGAAGAAAGAGAATTACAGACCAATATCCCTCATGAACATTGGTGCAAAAATATTCAACTAAATATTAGCAAACCAAATCCAAGAACACATCAAAAAAATTATCCACCATGACCAAGTAGGCTTCATCCCAGGGATGCAAGGATGGTTCAACATATGAAAATCTGTCAATGTAATACACCATATAAACAAACTGAAAGAAAAAAAACACATGATTATCTCATTAGATGCTGAAAAAGCCTTTGACAAAATCCAACACCCATTCATGATAAAGGTCTTGGAGAAATCAGGAATACAAGGAACATACATAAACATAATAAAGGCAATTTACAGCCAGCCAACAGCCACAATCAAATTAAATGGAGAGAAACTCAAAGCGATTCCACTAAAATCAGGAACAAGACAAGGCTGTCCACTCTCCCCATATTTATTCAATATAGTACTTGAAGTTCTAGCTAGAGCAATAAGACAACAAAAGGAGATCAAAGGGATAGAAATTGGAAAGGAAGAAGTCAAACTTTCATTATTTGCAGAAGACATGATAGTATACATAAGTGACCCCAAAAATTCTACCAGGGAACTCCTACAGCTGATAAACTCCTTCAGTAAAGTGGCAGGATACAAGATCAACTCAAAAAAATCAGTAGCCCTCCTATATACGAATGATAAAAGGGCTGAGAAAGAAATCAGAGAAACATCACTCTTTACAATAGCCACAAATAATATAAAATACCTTGGGGTAACACTAACTAAACAAGTGAAGGACCTGTATGATAAGAACTTCAAATCTCTGAAGAAAAAAATTAAAGAAGACATCAGAAAATGGATAGATCTCCCATGCTCTTGGATAGGTAGGATTAATATAGTAAAAATGGCAATCTTACCAAAAGCAATCTACAGATTTAATGCAATCTCCATCAAAATCCCAACACAATTCTTCACAGACTTGGAAAGAAAAATACTCAACTTCATATGGAAAACAAAAAATCCAGGATAGCTAAAAGAATCCTGTACAATAAAGCAACCTCTGGAGGCATCACCATCCCTGACCTCAAACTCTACTATAGAGCTATAGTAATAAAAAAAAAAAGAAAGAAAAGCTTGGTACTGGCATAAAAACTGACATATGGACCAACGGAATCGAACTGAAGACCCTGACATTAATCCACACACATATGTACATCTGATTTTTGACAAAGAAGCCAAAACTGTACAATGGAAAAAAGAAAGTATCCTCAACAAGTGGTGCTGGCATAACTGGATGTCAACATGTAGAAGATTGCAAATAGATCCATATCTGTCACCATGCACAAAACTCAAGTCCAAGTAGATCAAAGACCTCAACCTGCCGGGCGGTGGTGGCGCATGCCTTTAATCCCAGCACTCAGGAGGCAGAGCCAGGCGGATCTCTGTGAGTTCGAGGCCAGCCTGGGCTACCAAGTGAGTTCCAGGAAAGGCACAAAACTACACAGAGAAACCCTGTCTCGAACGAAAAACCAAAAAAAAAAAAAAACAAAAACAAAAACCTCAACATAAATCCAGTTACACTGAACTTGATAGAACAGAAAGTAGGAAGTACTCTTGAACACATTGGCACAGGAGACCACTCCCTAAATATAACACCAATAGCACAGACATTGAGAGCAACAATTAATAAAAGGGACCTCCTAAAACTGAGAGGCTTTTGTAGGGCAAAGGACATGGTCAATAAGACAAAAAGACAGCCTACAGAATGGGAAAAGATCTTCACCAACCATACATCTGACAGAGGATTGATCTCCAAAGTATATAAAGAACTCAAGAAACTAGACATCAAAATACTGAACCATCTAATTAAAAAATGGGCTAGCCGGGCGGTGGTGGCGCACGCCTTTAATCCCAGCACTCGGGAGGCAGAGCCAGGCGGATCTCTGTGAGTTCGAGGCCAGCCTGGGCTACCAAGTGAGTTCCAGGAAAGGCGCAAAAGCTACACAGAGAAACCCTGTCTCGAAAAACCAAAAAAAAAAAAAAAAAAAAATGGGCTACAGAGCTAAACAAAGAATTCTCAAAAGAAGAATCTCAAATGGCTGAAAGACATTTAAAGAAATGCTCAACATTCTTAGTCATCAGAGAAATGCAAATCAAAATAACTCTGAGACACCATCTTACACCTGTCAGAATTGCTATGATCAAAAACACTGATGACAGTCTATGTTGGAGAGGATGCGGAGCAAGGGGAACACTCATCCACTGTTGGTGGGAGTGTAAACTTGTACAACCACTGTGGAAATCAGTATGGCGGTTTCTCAGAAAATTGGAAATCGATCTACTTCAAGAACCAGCCATACCACTCTTGGGCATATACCCAAGGAATGCTCAATCATACCACAAAGATACATACACAACTATGTTCATAGCAGCATTATTCATAATAGCCAGAACCTGGAAACAACCTAGATGCCCATTGCCACACCAACTCCAGGGTCGTCCGTGTGACATAAACAATTATGTCAATAATAGCAGACGGGAGATACGTGTCCCACAGGACTAAGCTCCCTGGAGGTCCCTGGCAGAGTGCCCGTGTTATGCCTCCTTCTTGAAGGAGACGTGCTTCACAGATCATGAGCTCTCTGGGCTATGGGTTCTGTATAACTGCTTTTCTGATAATGTTCTAATTAATCTATAAAACACAGCCAAAATTAATGAATGCTTGGGTTGTGAACTATGGAGGAAAGGGGAAGCTGGACATGGACCTTATTTAGATATAGCAGAATGAGCTATTCCTTAAAGACCTCAAGCTGCTAGATAATAGAAAGTATAATAGTTCAGGCACTTCTGGGGAATGAACACTCACCCACTAGAAATCCTTTAGGAATCCCAACTAAAGTGATTTATGGCAGAAAACGTTATCTCATAGGAGGCAGATAATCGGCCCCTCTGTTGAGGATGTTCAGCATGGGAAACTTAAGGAGTACAGCAGAACCCCTTCCCCTTACAGGAGTAAAAGTACAAGAGTCCATATTCCAACAGGTAAAAAGGTTTTATATTAAAACAGATACGTGAAAAAAAAAACTAAAGAAAGACTTAGGGAGGATCTGCAGCATCCAAATTGGCTAAGTGGGTCATGAGAACCAAAAAGTAAAAATGCATAATAAACTAGTGAATGGCTGAGATAAAGATGAAGGACACAGCTGCAAGAAGCCTACACAAGTCTAGGGACTGTACTAAGTTTAAAAAACACAGACTGCTCTTTGGGTCATAAAGTTCTTATGGGTGAAGGGATATGTCTAGCACCGATTAATAATTGTGTGCTTGCTGTTTTTTAAAGATGATGTAATTGAATTGTTGCCAAGCTCTTGTTGTTCCTTGTATGACTTGATAGTTTTCTTTTCTGTATATAAACTACTGATTTGCAGAAGTAAAATTACAGCAGATTCAAACCACTTCTGAGTCTGTCATTCGCCGAATCCTTGTCTTCCTGACTACTCAAGCTCTGGTCCCCCTACGGTCGTGGTACCCCCGATGGGCCAGTCCGTGACAGCCCATCAACTGAAGAATGGATTAAGAAAATGTGGTACAGGGGCTGGAGAGATGGCTCAGAGGTTAAGAGCACTGACTGCTCTTCCAGAGGTCCTGAGTTCAATTCCCAGCAACCACATGGTGGCTCACGACCATTCGTAATGAGATCTGGTGCCCTCTTCTGGCCTGCAGACATAACACTGTATACATAATAAATAAATAAATAAATCAAACAAAAAAAAAAGAAAGAAAATGTGGTACATATACACAATGGAGTACTATTCAGCAGAGAAAAACAATGGCATCATGAAATTTGCAGGCAAATGGATGGAACTAGAAAATATCATCCTGAGTGAGGTAACCCAAACCCAGAAGGACAAACATGGTATGTACTCACTCACAAGTGAATACTAGATGTAAAGCAAAGGACAATCAGACTGCAACCCATAGATCCAGGGAGGCTACCTAGCAAGGAGGACCCTAGGATGACTGCGGCTAAAAATAAGTTTTGGTTTTGCCCAATCACTGGGCAAGCTTTAGTGAAACATTTCACTATTAGGATAAGAATTTGTACCGTATCAAGCTGATGAAAGAAAATGCTGGCTGTGCTTTCAGGAGGGGAGGCTAAAATCTTTTTAGATTATGGATTAGCCTATAGAAAAATGTCTGCCATAAATCAAGCAGTAAGGAGAAGATGAATAGGAATCTCACTTACACAACTTAAGTAAAACATAGCTCTCTGAACAGATGAAGATAGGTCTCTTCTGTATCCCAGAATCTAATCAATATTTATATGTATAATTCAGCTAATATGTGGCTTAAAAAGGCTTATTGGGAAATGTTATCATTTTTTTACTATTTTCTACAGAGAAAATATTTTCCAGTTTCAAATAACTCAGGAATTATAACCTGTTTTTATGTTAAAAAAACATTTAAGTGGAAAATGCTGAAGGACCACTGAACTCAATGTTATATTTACATATCTATATCTTTATAAAGTTATGATTATAAACGTTTGTTTAAAAAGAAGTGCAAATGTGAAATTAACAAGAGTTGTAGATTTTCAACACTGTACATAAACTCCTTTGTTACAAATAAATATTTTTTTATACTAAAAAAAAAACCCTCCCCACTGGGGAAGTGCTAAGCATAATTCTCTAATGCCAGCACACATCCGAGAGCTTGAAGTGCAGGAGTCTGCCAATTAGCTCTCCAAGCTAACAGTGAGTGAATCTACAGATAAGTGGTACTGGCTCTACCAGGCTGTTCTCTGCCCTGCACCTCACCTCCCCCACATTCCACTCTGCAAATGGTAAGGGTTGCTCCACCTTATGAGAGGTCCGCACAGATCCTCCTGCCCGGGCTACACAGGTTCAACCAGAGACATAATGGACCAGAGCGGATTTCATGGGCCTCTAAAACATCTCAGGTACTTTAGCTGCTCCACAATGGCAGACAGTGGCCCAGAAGGCAGCAAGTTGCCCAGGACACATGGAGTCAGGTCCCCAAATTAGCACCCTTCTTCCAGGCTTGAGTCCCAGTACCCTGGGTTCTCAGTGACTTACAGGGCCTGAGCAGGGAGACGAAACCATCTGCCTTCATGCCACTGAGAATAGACAGGACTTTGTGATATAGTGTGGACCAGTGGCCCCTAGACACAGGCTCCTTCAGAATGAGGATCTGGAGAGGGTGGACAGCCACACAGAAGGGGCAGTCTCCTGTGACCAAGGGGCTCTATCTAGAGCCTGCCTGAGACAGAGTCTGTGCCCTCTAGGCCCTCCCTAAGGTCTGAAAGGCTCAGGAATATGGCAGTTTAGAGCACCCAAAACTAGTGTGCCTAGTGGAGCATGACTCTACCCAGAAGACACAGGAGTTCCCAACTGGCCATGCTGGCTCATCAGATGCATTGTATGGGGATAGTTTCATCTATCCAGGGTTCTGCCTTCTCACAGTCCAGCTGTGCTAATGTGCTAGGCACAAAGTCTGTGCCCGGCGGGAAGGGGCCCCTCTAAGCCAGACCCACCGCTGGGAAAGAGTGCCACCCAAGGCTGGTCAAGCTTACTAGCTTTCCTCTCCAGTTGTTGCTGTCTGACCGGCTGGCATCGAGTCCAGCCCTGCCTCAGGCAGAAGTGACCAGAGAACAAAGGCTCAGTTCTTGACGTCTGGGTTACAGATCCCAGGCCAGGGTTGGAGGACAAAGAGACTACCTGCCAAACAGAAGGCAATGGCAGCCATGGGCCAGGTCAGTGGGACCTGAAGTAGGAAGGACTCCAGTCCAGGCTTCAGTGAGAACCAATAGGAGGATCCATCTGGCTGCTGCTGGGTTTCCACTTGAGTCAGAGGCAAATCTTCCCACCCAAGCTAAATGGATGTTACACATTCCATGTGTTACCTTAAATGTGTCATGCCACTCTGTACCCCACCTTCCCAAAAGACCCCAGGGCCACATAACCAAAACTGTAGCTCTGGCAACTACACTGTCTGTAAACTAAGGAGGTATCTGTCTGGCAGTCACACATTCTATAGATAAAGAGAAAATCTAACTCCCAAGGCCACTGTCCCAAGAACACCTGGTTATATACCTACTGGATGAGGGTCAATAGGGAAAGGCTACTGCAGTCCTGTAGCTAAGAGCAAAACAGGATCCAGGGAGCCCAACCGAGGGGTGGCCCATATGCTCCAGGGCAGAACAGGCCACCCAGGACAGGTCACATTCAGGCATCCTCCAAGCGTCAGCCAAGTCTTGGAGTCCCTCCTGATCTACTACCCTGCCTGATAAGTGCTATCTTAGGAACCTTACAGATAGTCTTGTACTTGTTGGATAATAGCCTCTGGCCATGAGGAATTGAGGCCTGTTGTTCTGGGCATTAGCCCCTAGCCATAAAGATATAGCCCCAGCCTGACAATTCCACTCCACCTGCAGAAACAATATGCCTAGGTATCAAAAACAAAGCACCCCATTTCCAGCCTGTGCATGTGCGTGTGTATGTGTGTGTGTGTGTGTGTGTGTGTGTGTGTGTGTGTGTGCAGTTCCACTCCACCTGCAGAAACAATATGCCCAGGTATCAAAAACAAAGCACTCCATTTCCAGCCTCTTTCTCTTTCTCCCTCCCCTCCCTCCCCCCCTCCCCTGTGTTTGTGAGTCCCACCCCCTCTAAGCACACTCAGCTTTCATCCCATGGAAAGGTTGGGGCCCCTCACTGTCCTGATAAAGCAGCCTGTTGAGATCCAGTTTGTCTGCTTCTCTGCCTCATTTTCCTCACTGTGCTCTCCTCAGGACATTGGCTCTAGAGGCGGCAGAAAGGTGTCCATGAGTGTAAGGCCATAGCCACCCTATGCCTCTTTAAGCTCTGAGTCTTTGCAGGACATGGTCCAGTCTGTCCTTAGACCTGAGGCGGGAATGTGCAGAAATGTCAAAACGCACTTTCCAGGGGCAGACCCTGGCCCTAACCAGTGATAAAAGGCCATGCTGAGGAAAAATAGTTACCTCAGGCTGCTTGCAGGTTTTGAAGAGAAAAATGACACCAGGCTGAGAGGTGACATACTCCACCAGGAACGACCCCACCAGGGCACAGGTTTGTGACTCCAGAGCCATAGCCTATTCCAGTTACACTTGCTCTCTGTGCTCCCACTGACCCGCTAGGGCAATGGGTTCTCTTCTAACGCCTATGGGTCACCTACCATCCCAGGCATTGCGATTCTAGATGGTCAGCAATGGGAGCTTGTAACCACAATACCCAAAACAAGAGCAGGTCTTCGGCATCCCGCATGTCCAGGGGCAGGGGCTGGTTCAGGGAGACCAGCACTGGATAGGTGTGCTGGGCCCAGTGAGCACAACCCCGTCCGGTGAGGGCTCCACGCCCACAGCCAAACAAGGCCCTGGATCCTGACCATCTTCATGTGGCCGCTGTCCTTCTACTTCTGTGAAGCACACTGCACTGGAGGACCACATAGCCCCTTGTAGTCCTGGGCAGGGCCTGCCCGTGCCTGTGGTGGTATTTTACTTGTACTGAAATGTGATTTTAATTGTATGTTAATAAATAAAGTTGCCTGGGGGTCAGAGTTATAGAGCCATAGCAAGTGCGTGGCGGTGGTGGCGCACGCCTTTAAGGACCTGGAGGGCGGTACATACAGGCAATGACAAGGCAGTCACGTGTTTAGTTTACAACCAATGAGAAGGCAGAACATCTAGACTATTTAAAGACATACACACAGGAAGTAGGTCTCTTTTTCGGAGAGCTCTCTTGGCTGAAGCAGGATAGCTGAAGCAGGAAGGGTAAGGCTCTTAGTTCTGACCTCTTGGCTTTCTTCTCTGAATCAGCTCTGTGTTTCTTATTTAATAAGACGGTTGGTTACATCTACACGTGCCCCAGCCATCTTTCCTAGGGCTGAGACTGCCGGGCCATGCTCTCTGAGCAGCTGCTGGCCCGGGCTGTGCTCCTCCCACCGTCCTGCTTAGGTAACGAGGTCTCATATTCCAACACTTTAGATGTCTGGTGGTGGAATCCTAAACTTCTAATCCAAACACAATTGCCCCTCCCAGTTTGCACACTGGAGACGTCCTGTGTGCAGTGGAATGGGAGTAGTCCGCCTCTGGGGTCATCCGTTCTTGCTTTTTAAGTCAGGATCTCCCTATGGAGCCCTGGCTGGCTTGGAACTCTCCAATTCAGAGATCAGCCTGCCTCTGCCCCCTGAATGCTGGATTTACAAGCAAGCATCGCCACACCCAGCTCTCTGCCACAGGGGGATTGTCATCTTCTGACGATAAGTTTATCGTTTACCTGTGTTGAGGCGTGAGACTGCAGGTATTAGGGGGATGGCTGGGTCAGAGGCCTGAGGTTTCTCCAGGAATCTCGCTGACATGCACCTGACCAAGGACACCAGGCCAGCAAACCATGATGGGTTGGGGTGTGCCTCCTATGCGTCCATGGTAGGTGCAGGATGTTCCCTGTCCTCCGTGACTGTAGTCTGGGTCAGTCTGCAGACTCAGAAGCAACTTCACTTTTCCAGCTATTTCTACCTAGTTTTCCTACAAAGGTAGAATTCGCTGCTCCCTTCTTCTAGTGGTTAGCGCTAACACAAATCTGGATAGCTTGTCTTCCAGCTACACACTGCTATCCCGGTCATGCTGTATTCCCTGATCTTAAGATGCCACTAACTTCAAAACGTGCTAGCTTCAGGCGCAAAAGAAAAGCTATAGTGAGTGGATCTCTAAGAAGTGACTCTTCCCCAGGGACGGATGAATCAAAGGGGGCATCCCCTAGCTATTCAAGAGGAGAAAACCACAGCCCCTTTGCCCACCCCCTAACCCTGGGAGCTCCAGAAACAAATGCCCAGCGGGAGCAAGAGTAAGGTTGGCATTAACCGGAAGGGCTTGACATACCCCTGCTTTGGGACTCCACATTCGCTCTACCTATTTGGACCATGCTAGTGGGCAGGGTGGCTACAGCCTCTCCCTCTTCAAAGACCTACTACTGCCACATTTACTTCCTAATTCCCATGTGAAGACATACTGGGAACGCAGGAAGCACCAAATAGGAGGGATGTGATGAGCCAGAAGTTTACAATGAACTTTATGTGAAGAACTTTCTAGCAGCAGCAGCAGCAGGGTATAATTTAAATCTTTTCTGGAATCTGACAACAGCAAAAAAGAAGATGGGTGTGTTCAACTTCCCAGGCAGCCTGGACTCTAGGTCACAAGACTGGCTGAGTCCTAGAGGACGGTGTGTAGACCACACGGTATGCCCGTGACTGAAACTTGCCTCTCTCACTCGAGTCTGGGAACAGTCCCACAGCCAGAAAGGTCAACTCTGCAGACAATCACAGCCCACCACACCTGCTTACCAACCAGACAGGCCTTCAGGAACAACATAAGCTGGGTGTGGTGGCACTTGCCTTTCCTCATAGCACTCAGGAGACAGAGGCACAGGCAGGGGGATGTCTGTGAGTTAAAGGTCAGTCTGGTCTACAGAGTAAGTTTCAGGACAGCCAGGGCTAAACAAACAAATAAACAAAAAACAAAAAAAAAAGGGAGAGAAAAAAAAAAGCAAGGAAGATGATCTGTCCTGGTCTGTTACCAATCCAAGACCTGCTTGGTGTGGCAGCAGATTCCACTCAGCCCCATGTGAATAAGTTGTGGTGCTCTGGGTCATCGTGGTAACTGGTTTGGGGCTGGACCACTCTGCGGTAGCCCTCCCAGGACACACACCACACAGAGATCCATCCGGTAACAAGATCACATGGCACTCTTCCCAGAGTTGCAACAGGGTGGGTCTCCACCGGCCGCCACGGAGCAGCTGAGACTTGGCCTGTTCGGGAGTGGGAAAACTGCCCACCCCCCCACCCCCCCCCCCACTTAGTCTGTCCACAGTGAGCTGGTAAGAGACCAGAGAAGAGTCAGACAATTCTGTCTGCTCTGCTCACCCCACAGAAAGGCAGCCCAGCCCAGAGGGTCCTCAGAGTTGGCTCCCGGCTAGCCAATGAGAGACAGTAAGTAACCTGGTCTGTTGCAGGTGTCATCAGAGGGGAGGCCTCACGACCCCCCCAACCCTGCATGCCCAAGGTCCCATGGTCTTGTAGCAACAAGTTGAAGAGCTCCAGTTAGGCCTGAGCAGGCAGAGTCTTATAGGGGTTCAGGATGCCTTTGGGGTCCAGCAGGGCCTTGAGCTGCTGCATAAGCTTCACAGCCACAGGTGGCTTGCTGTAGCCGAGTACGTTCTTCTTCTTGAAGCCTAGGCCGTGCTCGGCACTGACACTGCCCCGCTGCTCCGCGGTCCAGGCGTACACATAGGGCTCCAGGGCGGCAAGCAGCTCCTGGCTGAAGGCCTCTGCCGTCACGTTCAGGTGAAGGTTGCCATCCCCTGGGGAACGCGGGAACAGTTAGGCTGGGCAGGCCCCGAAAGCTGCCCCAAAGGTCAGCTCATACTTCTAATACCCCCCATCCCCCGAGATGTACTGTCCCCCTGGCCAGGGGACAGCACCCTGCCCGTCCTGGTTCTGAGCCACAACCCTTGCCCATTCTGTCAACCCTCCGTGACTATGAATCGGAGCTGCTGAGCCCCATTTTACAGTACTTGGGGCAAGTGAGCCCCTGCTCAGAGCCAGGTGGGAAGCAGCAGGAAGTCCGCAGGCACACCGCTCCCCCCGCCCCCCCCCCCCAATCCCAGCACATTTCCCACAAACTGAAGATGTCAGAGACTGGGAGGGATAAACAAGTCATTCCTGTCAATCCACACCATGACCTAAAGCATCACTTTCCCACCCTCCCCAAAATGACGGCAAACTGACTTCGGACTAAAGAGACAGGCTGGTGAGAACCACTCCGCTGCACAGCAGAGGACTTTTCAAACAACACTTGGAATAAGAGAAACAAATGCAGAGTGTGGAGGTGCACATCTCAATCCCAGCACTCGGGAGGCAGAGACAGGTGGATCTCCGTGAGTTTGAGGCCAGCCTGGTTGGTCTACAGAGTGAAGTCCAAGCCAGACAGGGCTGCGGAGTGATACCTTGTCTCAAGAACCAAAAACAAAAACAAAGAAAAGAGAGAGAGAAAGAAAGCAATGGCATCTTCTCAACCCAGGACTTGCGCCCTTTGCTGGGACCAAACACGGAACTCAGCTAGCTGACAAGTCAGCTATGGAGGTCACTGGAGTGACACTGGTTTAAGAAAAATCTCTCTTACATTCTAAGAAACTGGAACTTTTGCTGGGTCTCACAGCCGAGTGAATATAAGACGGCACAATTGACCTGATACCCTGCCAAGTACTCAGCCTGTTTGTGTAACCAACCTGCCCCTAAGAAAACAATGTAACAACCAGCCTTAGGTGACTTGGACTTTCCCCATGTAATCAGCTTTTACAACCTAAACTAATGCATAGGTATAATCTTAAACTACTCTTCCATGCCCCTGACTCAGAGGGTAACACGTTATCTGTATATATGTACGTGATGGCAATCATTTGCTGAAAACAGCCAACAGGCTGAGAAACAGCCCTAGATAACAAATCTCTGGCATAAATGTTGGAGGCAACGTGGAGAGAACTTGATAGTGTACGTTCACAATGCTGTTTGTTTGACTGGGTACTCTGGGGCCAGTTGGGGGAGGCTGGAGTAAATAACGTAATCGATTGGGAAATTCTGTTAAAGATTGTTGTAAATTATCCCTCATTCATTCCCCGTGTGACCTTTACTGGGCTGCTCAGTAAACATAAAGTTCTTTGTTAGAGACAGACAGACAGAGACAGAGACAGCAATAGGAACATAGTCAAATTCACAGTCAGACATCAGGCAGGCATAGGTAAACACACCACAGACAGACCACAGACGAGACACAAGAGAGGTAGAGAATTCAAACTTGGGCTTGTTCTTGGTGGAACTGATTCAAGGGCAAGCATTCAGCTCCTTCCTGAATGCGACAGCAACGTATTTTAGTGGCTGTGAGACTATGTGTAATATGTTTAACTCAGTTCACCATGGTGTGACTGTGCAGCTAACAGGGCCAGGACCACACTGCTCACCCAAGTGCCCGTATCCCACCACATGCTTGGCACGAGTGCCGAGGCGGGTGCGGAGGTCGATCACGAGGTCATAGAGCCGCTCCACGGGGAGGGATATGTCATACTTGAACACGTAGCCGTCATGACTGAGTGCCTCTGTGATCCTCTCCCGAAGAGCCCACAGCATCTAGGACCATGAAAGGAAACAGAGCACACCTCATCAGGGCTCCGGGGCCAGGGTCACTGAAAAGGTGTGGCTTCAATCCAGGTCTTCACAGATGTAGGCAGAGGGGCTGGGTGTGCAAAGGCCTGGGCGTGCAAAGGCCTGGGCTCTTGGAGGGACTAGTGGAAGCTAGAATGGGGAAACCAAAGCAGAGCAGAAGGGAGCCTGGGGCAAGCTGTTCGTTCAGAACTGTTCCATCATTGCGTGGCTTTCGTACACTGAAGCCCACAAGGACAGAGACCTATCTGCCCTCTGCAGAGTCAGCCACCGCCCACCACCCTGTCACACCAGGACCTCCACCCCTGTGCCAGTCCCTGCAGAGACCCCATCATTTCAGGGAACATACCAAGTAAAACATCTAAAAGACAGGGACTTCCCCTACCACATGCTGGGTGTGTGTGTGTGTGTGTGTGTGTGTGTGTGTGTGTGTGTGTGTTTACACATACTACATGTGAAGGTGTGAGGATAACCTTGAGTACTGTTCCTCAGATAGCATCCTCAAATGTTCCTCAGGGGTCTCTGAACAGCCTGGAACTCAAGGAACAGGCTAGGCTAGCTAGCCAATAAGCCACCGGGATTGGCTAATCTCCACCTCCCCGGTACTCTGATTAGAAGCACATCCCACCATGCCCAGCTTTTGACAGGAGTTCCAGAGATCAAACTCCGGTCATCACACCTGCACGGGGAGTCATCTGCTGACTGAGTTGTCTCCATGGCCCCTCCTTCTCTCTCTGTCACCTCATGCCACGTTTAACCCTGACTAACAATAAACCAGAGCCCCTCACCACCCTTCAGGCTACAGTCAAAACCCAAATCTCCCCAATTCTCTCAATTTTTTTTTGCCTCTGTGTGTGTGTGTGGGGGGTGATTTTTAGAGACGGGGTTTCTTTCTGTGTCTTAAAACTCGCTCTGTAGACCAGATGGATCTCAAACTCAGAAATCCGCTGGCCTCTGCCTCCCAAGTGCTGGGATTAAAGGCGTGTGCACCACCACCGCCCAGCTCTTTGTTTGATGGGTTGGTTTGTTTTGCTTTGTTTTTCTCAACTTTTACAGCCATCTAGGTCACTCTGCACTGATTGCCATATGACCTACTCGTCAATCCCCACCACAGGCACATCCAGCTCTGGGAGGAACATGGTAGACACTGTACTGTGGTGCCTCCTGCTTGTCCTGACAGCCACCAGGCCTGGTGTCCCTAGCCTGTCCCTGTGCCCTAACTCTGCTCCTCTCCCACAAATGGCCCCCGGGGGATATCTTCCTACCTTCCCATCTCATCAGCTATTACCCTCACCTGTGCTGCCTCCCTCCAGGGCTCCGCTCAAGGCAGAGCTGACTGGGCAGTCTCTGCACTGGTGTGAACTGTCTCCCTCCAGGGCTCTGCTCAAGGCAGGGCTGACTGGGCAGTCTCTGCACTGGTGTGAACTGCCTCCCTCCAGGGCTCTGCTCAAGGCAGAGCTGACTGGGCAGTCTCTGCACTGGTGTGAACTGCCTCCCTCCAGGGCTCCGCTCAAGGCAGGGCTGACTGGGCAGTCACTGCACTGGTGTGAACTTTGCTGGGCACAGCCACCAGGTCACTGCTGAAGTCCAACCAGTGGAATACCTAGTTCTCACAAGTCACAGAGACATCCCACATGTGTTGGGAGACTTAAGGGATACACAGAGCCTGGTATGTGGTGTGAGCCTCCAGCAGGGTGAGGACTGGAACAGTCTGTATAAGGAGTCAGAGGCCTCTGTAGTGTGAGATCAGCCCTCCTACCACAGCCATGATTTAGCTATTATGTGCCAGGCTGCAGTAAACAGGCTGCCCTTTAAAAGGCCAGTTTCTCTCACATGTAGCATCTGTATTTAACTGGATGCACACTTGTATATGCATGTGGCATGAAAGCAGAAGAGAAGCTCTTTGGGACAAGCAAGGGGGCCCATGGGAAGAAGGAAGGAAGTACTGAGGTTGGTGGCAGGGAAGAGATATGCGTCAGACACAGTTTGTATGTCTAACAATGTCACAACGAAGAACGATACAATCTTTCATAAGAGCAAGGACAGAGGCTGGAGAGATGAGTCAGTGGTTCAGAGCACTTGGTGCTGGTTCAGAGCACTTAGTGCTGGTTCAGAGCACTTGGCGCTGGTTCAGAGCACTTGGTGCTGGTTCAGAGCACTTGGTGCTGGTTCAGAGCACTTGGTGCTCCCGTGGAGGACCCAGGTTCTTTTCAACCACCCACATGGGGGCGGCTCACAACTGTCTGTAGGTTCCAGGAGATCTGGCACCCTCTACAGGTACAAGGTGTGCAGTGCACATACACACAAGCAGGCGAAACACTCCTACATGTAAAATACAAAAGAATAAATCTTGAAAAGCAAAGGCGTGAATCATCTTAACTTTCCCAGACTCTTCTTTGGTCCTAAGGTTATCTGAGCTAATGGCCACCTGACCCTTCAACACTAGGCAGAACTCGACTTGTGCAGGCAGAAGCTTAGTTAGGCAAGAGGTTCAGACTTTCTGAGGCATTTGCTTCCCACAAGTCAGACATGCGCCGCTAAATAACCCTAACAAATTCCTTTATGTCGCCAGCTAGACTTGACTCTTCCTTTAGGCTCCTATCTGGAGTAAATGCATGTCTATGTCTTCCTGGGAAAGTCATGTGACAGCCTCCTCAAAACCATGACACTCCGGATGTCTCTGGATCCACACAGGGCCCACCTTCTTAGGACATGTCAGGAAACCCACCGCTGGGCCAGCTCCGTGGGTTAAAGCATTTGCTGTGGCAAGTCTGATGGCCTCATTCAGTCCTTAGAATCTAAGGTAAGAGAAGAGAACCAACTCCCAAAAGTTGTCCTGACCTCAACACGTTTGCTGAAGCATATTACCCCCCCACCTCCCCCACACACAATAATAACTTTTTAAAAAGGAAAAAGGGCCAGAGAGATGGCTCAGCAGGTAAAGGCATTTGCTGTGTAAGCTTGGCAACCTGAGTTCAATACCCAGAATCCACGTGGTGAAAGAAGAAAAATGAATCTACAAAGTTGTCCCCTGACCTCTATACACATGCCATAACATGAGTACACACATGCACACACACATGCACACGCACACAATAATAAATTTAAAAAGACAACTCAGGGCTTCTGGAGGAAAAAAAACAAGGACCAGAGAGCAGGGCAACTCAGGACTCCCCAGGGCCTCATTCAACATGAGAAATCAGCAGAAACATCTTCAAAACCATCCTTGCACCAGATAAAGACATTCAAGGATCAGACTCCAGAAAAGGGTCGTTCTAAACTCAAATCCAAGTCCAACACCAGTTCAGTATACAGCAGGATGCTGAGATACCCCAGGCTCTCCCAGACCTTTCCTAGGAAACCCCGGAGGGGACCAGCAGAGACATGATGGGGACATGGGAACCTTGAGGACTCAAGAGTGAGCAGCTCTGCCATCAGGAACATAAAAGTACCACATCAGGATAAAGGAGGAAGTTAAGGCCGAAATCGGGTGGAAAGTACCATTTTCATCACCAGCAGCCCAAAAATCAATCTGTGGCAGAAAGGCGGCCTCATGGAATCAAATTGGTCACAAGGGTTGCCACAGCCCCACCCCCCAACACCTTTGATATGAAGTACTGCAATCACTTACACTTCAAGAAACATGGATGGTGGGGCTAGTATGTAGCTCAGCTCGTAGGGTTCTTACCTAGCAACAAGAAGCCTTAGGGTGGGTCACCAGAACCACCTAAACTAGGCATGGGAGAGCACATCTAAGCACTTGTGGAGTAGAGGATGGAGGATCAGAAGTTCAAGGATACCCTCAGTTATACAGCAAGTTCAAGGCCAGCTGAAGCTATGAGAATCTTTCTCAACAACAACAACAAAATCTAAAAGCCAACCAACTAACAAAACAAGCATAACTATAAAGAAGAAGCTTTAAAAATACAATAGAATATATAACAGGCTGAACCTAGAGGTCAAAGCTCAAGGACTGGGGGGGGGGGGGTGTCACACTCCCTAGGTGCCTTCCTTTTTTCTCTCTTCAAGGACCAACGCTGGCTGCTCCCTGCAGCCTCTCTGCCCTCTGCTGGCAACTCACCATACTGCAGACAGCAGGACCAGAGCCAGACACCAGGAAAATAAAACTCCCAGTTTAGGTGATGAGCAGCTCCCAAACAGATATGCCTCCTCTTCCTTTGTCCCCACTCCAGGAGACCAAATGGCTTCCTGACAATATAGTGAGGCTGCTGTGGGATATTCCTTTACACTGTGTGAATATATGTCGCTGTGACTGGTTTAATAAACAAGGTGACTGCCCAATAGCTGAACAGGATAAAGTTAGACAGGAAAGCCAAACAGAATGGTGGGATGAAGAAGGGCAGAGTCTGGAGTTCCCAGCAGATACAGAGGGATCAGGAGATGAACATGCCATGCTAATAAAGGTACTGCTGGGTGGCAGGGCATAAATAAGGAATATGGGTTAATTTAAAATGTAGGAGTTAGTAGCTGGGTGGTGGTGGCACACGCCTTTAAATCCCAGCACTTGGGAGGCAGAGGCAGGCAGATCTCTGTGAGTTCGAGGCCAGCCTGGTTTACACAGCGAGATCCAGGACAGCCAAGGCTATTTCACAGAGAAACCCTGTCTTGAAAAATCAAAAAAAAAGTAAGAGTTAGTAATAAGCCTGGGCTATTGGCCAAGCATTTATATTAATATTAAGTCTCAGTGCATTTATTTTGGAACCAGCAGTTGAGACAGGAAAATTACTCCTACATAAGGCCTGTTCCTTAGGCACCCTATTCCCCAGGACTTGTTGGGCCTTCAGGCTTGCTTTCCACGGCCCTTTCAGTTCTTCCTGCCTCTCCACACTCTAGACAAGTCTGTGAGGAGCTGTAGCCAACTTACAGCCAGCACACAGTCAGTGACGTAGATCGACTCACCCTGCAGGCTGTAGGTGGGAAGATGTGTGGGGATATTTTGCTATGTTAGTGACAATGATCTAGATAGCAGGAATACATTTTTCACTACAAAGAGGTTTTCTGTCTATACCTGGAACCCAGTTGTAGCTTGACTACACCATTACATTGCTGCTGGACAGCTAAGGTCCTGGCTATGTGACTAGGAGGGAGGGAAGGTGGAAAGCAGTGTTACATCACCTGGACTTTCCTCTGGTCGGTGGCCATAGTGCCGTCGCTCACCAGGCCAGAGTTCAGCACCTTCTCCAGGACGTTGGTCAGCTTCTCAGCATCATGTCCTGCACTAGAGCCCGACGTCTCAACAAGGACATAGAATGGACTCTCTGCAAGGGAGCAGGAGATGCAATGTAAGCCTTGGTCCCACCTGCCAGGTTCAGAGTTAGAACCACTTCACTCTAGGTCACGTGGCAAAGACAACTCTTCCCAGATGCTAAAGGTGGCCTATGGACAGGAAGCACTCGGGCAGGCTAAATTTCACATGGTTTAAATGTAAGTTTTCTGCTGGAAGAGAAAACAGACCGAAGGTGACCCTCTGCGTGACGCCCCACCCTGATCATTCTCGCCTCATGGCTGGGTCCAGCTGGGTACCTCCCAAGAGCCTGAGGTGGGACAGGGCCGGCACAGCAAGGCAACTGTCGGCTCTAAGAACTGGCTTGTCTACTCTTACATGTTGTTTTTATCTAAGTTCTTCTATTTACCAATAAAGACTCGGGAGTCAGATGCTGGGGTGAAAACCTGCTAGATTAGAGATGGCAAGAAGCACCAGCTAACCTTCCTAATTGGCTGGAGACCCAGTAAGAGAGTGTCTCTCCACCTATCCCAAATCAAAAAGGCCCACGAGCCTATAAGTCCCTCCCTGTTCCTTCCTGTGCCTCTCTATCCATCTTCCTGGGTTCTCCATACTCTCTAGGGCTAATTCTGGTCAGCTAGTCACTGGCTCCACCCACTGATCCAAGGTTAATTTTATTAACACAGTCTCAGAGTTTCACAGTGCGATCAAATATCCCATCGTAACACTTATAAAACTCCAGAACCCCAGGGAAAGGCCAGCTGTTGGTAGATGATAGCCTTAGACATGGCTACTACATGCTAAAGGCCATAATTTCCACCACAAGAACTTGCTGTTTAAAATTCAATGTGTATTACTAACTTACTCAGGGGCACTGTCCCCTTAAACACAACATTAAGGCTTCTTCCAGAACGATAAAACGAGTTCATCCTTCTACAGACTGAATACAAGTGCTAACGACAGCAAAGCTTTCCTATGCACAATGAACCATGGCCACACAGTGCTCCTTGCCCACCTGCCCGCCTGGGACATTCCACTGCCCCAAATGCCCCACGGTGTCAAAGCGGCAGGGCAGCACTGCCCAACTGCACAGGGGTCGGTACCTTGTACTGGGTTGGTCAGGTGGAGGTGCTGTCCAACCAACTGCATGCATTCAGAATCCATGAACTCAAATGCAGACAGGATCTCACCCAGCATCCCCTTGCAGGCGCTGAACGTCTGCAGAACCTCAGCAAACCCAGGGCAACCTGCAACAGGACACAGTGCATCAGGCACTACAGAAGGAAGGACAGCGGGACCCGGGGCCTCACCCACCGCCTGGCCAGGTCACCCCCTTCTCAGCAGCAGCATCAACCCAACTCACAACAAGTGGACAAATGGAGTGACTATGAAGGGTGTGGTGCTCTAGAGAACACTCCACAGTTCAGCCCACAAGTTCACTTCAAGGTCTCAAGATCTGAAAGTATGCCTAAGAACTGCCACAGAGCACTCACAATGGCAAAAGGAATCAGAGAGGCACATCCTGGTAAAGTCTGTAAACATGGGTCCAGAGCCAAGAGCCATCAGAGGTGGGTCATTTCACTCACCCATCAGCAAGAAGGCCTAAGCTGGTCTCGGAAGTTCATCAAACACTCATCTATGGACACCTGAGATCTCTGCAGGGCTGGGGGGGCCACAGCACAGCCCCGGGGGAGCTGCCCCCAAGTATGGAAGCAGAAAGGAACCAAGGGACTGTATCCACAGGTAGATGGTCCAGAACCCATGTAGTAGGGGATGAAATTCCTGTACTTTAGAAGATCCAGGACCACCTAGCAAAAGCAACACAAACCCTGCAAGAGGAAACCACCTTCACCCTAGGCTTCTAGGAACCAAACAATTGAGAAACAAGGCTGTGCTTACAACCCATGGTAGCTCAGAACACACAGACAAGACGCTATGAGGAACCAGGTCCTCCGCATCCAAGAAATGCTCTTGGATGCATTTATAGAGAACAAGAGACAGAAATGTCTGGTGCAGCAGACAGATGAAGAGTTAAAGAAATGGCCCATCAACAATGTTGTCACAGAGACTTTAAAAAGATAGACTACCTGGGCACTGGGGAAATGACCCAGTCTTCGGTAATGTGCTGGCTGTCCAAACAGAAGGACCTGAGTCTCATCCTCAGCACCCACATGAAAAGTCAAGCATGGGGCTAGAGAGATGGCTCAGAGGTTAAGAGCACTGGATGCTCTTCCAAAGGACCTGGGTTCGGTTCCCAGCACCCACACGGTAGCTCACAAGCATCTGTAACTCTAGTTCCAGAAAATCTGACTCCTTCTTCTGGCCTCCATTGGCACTGAACACACATGGTGGCATAACAACATACATGCAGTTAAAACACCATACAAGTGAAAGAAAGAAAGAAAGAAAGAAAGAAAGAAAGAAAGGAAGGAAGGAAGGAAGGAAGGAAGGAAGGAAGGAAGGAAGAAGGGGGAGAGAGAAAGAGGGGGGAAGGGAGAGGGAGGGAAGGAGGGAGGAAGGGAGAGAGGGGAGGGGGGAGGAGGGAGGGAGGGAGGGAAGGGGGAGGAGGGAGGGAATAAAGAAAAAAGCCAGGCGTGGTGGCGTACACACGGAATTCCTGCACTGAGCAAATGAAAACAGATGGATCTCTGGGGCTCATTGGCCGGCCTGCTTAGTCTAATCAGTGATTATCAGGACAATGAAAAATCTTGTCTCAAAAAAAAAGAGGTGGAACAACACCCAAGGTTGGCCTCTGGACTCTACAAGCATGCACAGAAATGTGTGCCCCACACACATGAATATGCACACACATCCACACAAATTAAATAAATAGATAAAGGACATAATAAGAACAAACAACTGGGAAAAGACCGCAAGAAAGACCTAGAGCCTCCTCTGGCAGGATTTGGTGAGTCAAGCATGCCTATCGCCCTCCAGAACTCCAGCTTAGTTGAATGAGTCAGCTGCAGACAGAAGCTAGATAACAATCCGAAAGGGCCCCGGTTGTGGTGGCGCATGCCTTTAATCCCAGCACCGGGAGGCAGAGCCAGGCAGATCTCTGTGAGTTCGAGGCCAGCCTCGGCTACCAAGTGAGTCCCCGGAAAGGCGCAAAGCTACACAGAGAAACCCTGTCTCGAAAAACCAAAAAAAAAAAAAAAATCCGAAAGGGGTAAAGGAGAAAAACACGAACCACCCTCAGCAGAGGCAGGCCCTAGACAGAAGCTGGGAAAAGGAAGTCCAATGGTGTGAGAGCCCTTTGTATGGAGATGCTATAGCCAACTGTGGTGAGCTACAGCGAGGGGGAGAGAGACCAATGGCCCCACAGCAATTTCCACTATACCCGTTTCTCTCAGAATCACATGACACACTTCTTAAATCCAAGCATGGTGGGACAAAGAAGAAAAGAGCTTCCATTTTGTTAGAGTGAAGTGTGTTCTGACAAGAAACACGTTGTCATCACTTCTGTTTCAGGCTACACTCTGGACAACTGGAGGGCCAGGACCCAGATCTCCAGACAGGAAGCCGAGAGGCAAGGGGCAACGGGCGCCTCTCATTCCAAGTTCACACCACCGTGTCCAGAGCGGCTGCCCACTCTCCGCTGGTGGGCTCAGAAGCAGGATGAGGGGACCTACCGAGGAAAGCCACATTCACAGCCTTAGGCCTGGGTGGGCACAAGATGGACACAGCAGTGATGATTCCCAAGGTGCCCTCTGACCCAATGAACAGCTGCTTCAGGTCATAGCCCGTGTTGTCCTTCCTCAGGGAGGTCAGGCAGTTCAGGATGGTCCCATCAGCAAGCACCTGGCAAGAAGAAAGAGGCCTTCCTGCATCAGCCACCCTTCCCTTCTCTGGAGACGCTGACCCAACTCCAACCCGCCCCCCCCCAAAAAAAAGCAGCCAGCCATAAACCCTCGGCCACTCCACCCACCCCACCCCCATTTACTTCAGGATGAAGGCTGGGGAGGAACAGAACTTGCGGTGGATTAATCAGACTGAAGGGATGACTTTTCTCCCCAGTTAGAGCAACACGCTCCCAACCTCATCGTCAGCCAAGAAAGTCAAGAATACACAGGGGACACATCTGCGGAGGGCAGGGATCACAGCTGGAGGGAGAGGGGGAAGCAGAGCTGGTCCAGTGAGGGGCGCGGCTAGGGAACAGAGATGAGGAGGGCCAGGAGCATGGCTGCAAAGGGAGGGAACACATCTGGGAGAGGCAAGAAACCTCCAGAGCTGGGGGCGGGGAACACACCTCAGAGGCAGGAAGCCCAGGAAAGGGGAAGGAGGAGCACAGCTGGAGATAGGAGGAGAAGCACAGCTGGAGATAGGAGGAGCACAGCTGGAGATAAGAGCACAGCTGGAGATAGGAGGAGGAGTACAGCTGGAGATGATAGGAGCACAGCTGGAGATAGGAGGAGCACAGCTGGGGATAGGAGGAGCACAGCTGGAGATAGGAGGAGCACAGCTGGAGATAGGAGGAGGAGCACAGCTGGAGATAGGAGGAGGAGCACAGCTGGAGATAGGAGGAGCACAGCTGGAGATAGGAGAAGCACAGCTGGAGATAGGAGGAGGAGCACAGCTGGGGATAAGAGGAGGAGCATAGTTGGAGATAGGAGGAGGAGCACAGCTGGAGACAGTAGGAGGAGCACAGCTGGAGATGATAGAAGGAGCACAGCTGGAGACAGTAGGAGGAGCACAGCTGGAGATGATAGAAGGAGCACAGCTGGAGATGATAGGAGCACAGCTGGAGACAGGAGGAGCACAGCTGGAGATGATAGGAGGAGCACAGCTGGAGACGACAGGAGGAACACAGCTAGAGATGATAGGAGGAGCACAGCTGGAGATGATAAGAGGAGCACAGCTGGAGATAGGAGTACAGCTGGAGATGATAAGAGGAGCACAGCTGGAGACAGGAGGAGGAGCACAGCTGGAAATGATAGGAGCACAGCTGGAGATAGGAGGAGCACAGCTGGAGACAGGAGGAGCACAGCTGGGAGGACTGAAGAGCCGAGAACAGCCCTGCCTGAAGGTTCCCCCACATCTGAGGCCCTAGGTCACAGAGACATCCATTGCTGGTTCCCATAGTACAGCTCTACCTGAGACTTGGTGGCTAGTACTTCAAGCCAGAGGCTTACTGAACTTTCACGACAGTAAGTACAGAAAAACAGTAGTAGTAGTAGCCGGCAACCAATCAGAAAACAGCAACTGGGACACTGGAACTAACTGGAGAAAGCATGGTTTTATAGTTGCCCCGACACCTGGGTAAATAAGACAGAAGCTCTGCCCTTAGGGCCCACCAGTAGGTGGGTAAGGAAGTTAGTCTTCATTGTCCACTTTACCAACAGAAAATCGGGAGCTGGGGGGATCACTTGGTGGGTAAAAATGCTGCACGAGCAGAGAACCTGAGTTCCAATTTTCAGCACCCATGTAAAAAGCTGGGTCTAGAGCCTGTGAGATGGGTTGGGGGTAAGGGCACCTGCCACTAAGCCTGGCAACCCAGTTCCATCCCCATAATCTACACGGTAGAAAGAGAGAGCCACGTGTTCCTGGAGTTGTATCCATGCCAGTGGATGCCCACACACTCTAGTAGAGAATTTGACATTGTTGCTGCCATTGTTGCTGTTATAGTAGAGGCAGCCACCGCTGCTACTGTTTCTGGGATTACCATTTCATAATCACTTACTACAGCTAGCACAGTGGAGACCCTGGCAGCAAAAGTAGCTACCACAGTTAGTTAATGTTTCATTCTATTGGGCATGATAAATTTAATACAATAGTTATATACATTTCGATTGGCTTTGAAAATTATAAATTTATAAACTCAAGTTCCATTTGCTTTTGGGATACCATCTTACAAGGACTCCAATTTGCAGTAAGGCTCGTTAAGGAAGGGAATGACTCAGTTCCCTTTAGCCTACTGGATATGGGTGGGTTAGGACTTCTGTTGGTCTTTTCTGTGTCGAACACACAGATTGCAAGCCCAGCGCCACTTTGAGATCTTTGGCAGCAGTTAACTCTGCAGCTCACACCCAATCGAGCCTGTATGATAATGAGTATTCAGAGACGGGTAATACCTGGGAGCACTCACCAACCTAAGACAGAGCGCCTGTGTGGCCTGGGCAGGTGTCTCCATGAAGGGTAAGGTGACCTGCTGACGTTGCACGCAACCTAAGTCAGAAGCTCATTTTTTAGTAAAAGGGGGACCTGTAGGCCCTGGCCCCTGTTTTGGGTAACTGTTGCCTTGCTTGCTTACCTTGACCTTGATATCCTCCCTATGCTAATTCCCTCCCGGTTCCACCCTCCAGAATGCTTAAGGGAAATTCCTTGTCTGTGTATCCTGCATAATGGGCGTTAACAGCTTAGATGCAAGATTGTAAAACATCGGTAGCGAACTTCTGCCCTCCAGGGTTCTCCCATTGTGCTGTAAGCCTGTATTTAAGACCTCCTCCCTCCTTCAATAAACAGCATTCGGCATTAGAGAGAGAGAGAGAGAGAGAGAGAGAGAGAGAGAGAAAGAAAAAAAGAGAGAGAGAAGCAACTCACAAGCTGGCCTCCACATATGTGCCATGGTATGGACACACATGCACATATACAATAAATATGGAGAGCCAGGCATGGCGGCACATGTTTTTAATCCCAGTACTCAGGAGGCTGAAGCAGGTGGATCTCTGTGAGTTCGAGGTCAGCCTGGTCTACAAAGTGAGTTCCAGGCCAGCCAAGGCGACACAGAGAAATCCTGACTCAATAAACAAACAAACAAATGAGAGAGCTGGACTCATATGACCATTTATTTGTGCCTATAATCCCAGCTCCAAGTTCATTAAGAGACTTTATCTCAGAAAACAAGGTGAAGAGGGATAGAAGACATTCAAGGTCTCGGTCTCTCTCTCTCTCTCTCTCTCTCTCTCTCTCTCTCTCTCTCTCTCTCTCTCTCTCTCACCCACACCCCCCCCACACACACACACAGGTTGATCAATTTTTAAATTTAAATTACCATGGAGCACTGGACCTGTGGGTGTCTATGTGGGTGTTTCCGGAAATATTTAACTAAGGTGGAAAAGCTCACCTTGAATGGGGACAGCAACAACCACCCCCAGCTTGGTTAAAACGGGCAGAGCACCAGAATTCATCGCTTTGTGCTTCCTGACACAATGTAACAAACTCCCTCACGTTCCTGCCGCCATCCTTTCCCGGCCGTGATACGACTGTATCCTCTCAAAGAGAGTCAAAACAAAACCCCTCTCCCTTACATTAGTTGTCAGTTACTTTATTCCAGCCCAACAAAAAGTAACTAATACAGCAAGGATTCAGGGAGGGAGCCTCAAGGCTCCGGGAGCTAAGCTGGCAGGGGTGTGACTTCCATACCAAGCTGGCCTTAGCTAACCTTCCTCATTCTCCAATTCCTGGAAGTCTGGCACAAGTAGAGTGTCGCTGCCTGAGTGAAGTGTCCCCTGGTGGCTCCTTATTTGGACTCCACATGTCCCTGAGGCACCTAGAGCCAGTAACCATTACAGCAGGGTCCCTAACCTGGAACAGATACACACTCACCAACATAGCCCCATGTCCTGTACCACTGCCAAGACAACAGCCTCGGACAGAAGCTAGGGCATGCCCAGGGCAGGCTTGCACCCTGTCTGAACCCAGCTCACCACTTCCAGGCCCAGGACAGTCCCTCGAAGCGAGCCATATCGCAGAAAGCGCAGACCCCCAGCATTGGTTGCCACGTTGCCCCCAATGTGGCAGCTGCCCTTCGCTCCCAAGTCCAGTGGCATGATGAAGTCTCGCTCCTGCACATAGTGACTCAGCTCCTCCAGCACACAGCCTGCCTGGCAGACCAGAATTCCTACAAAGAGCAACTGAGTTACCAACAACGTCTGCATTTCTAGGGGTATGAAAAGGCTCACTGCTGAGAAACCCCACATTCCTCTGTAGGTAAGAACTTTCCAGAAGGAGTGTTCTCGGAAGTCAAGGAGAATGGATGTCTTCTTGCTAATCAGGAAAAAAAAAATACTTGGTCCTTTGTAATTACAATATCAAACAAGAAAAATTAGAAAGGCCAAAAACTAAGGGGAGTGAGCGGAAGAAAAGATAGTTACCAAGCAGCGGCCTCAGCTTGGGGGAGCATTGGACTCCCTAGTTACATTGTTAAATACTTTTGGTGGTGAAAACCACTGCTGTCAGGGGCCAACAACAATCCAGCCTCAGTGTGGGAGAAGGCTATGAAGCCCCTTTACAGACATCACTGCTCAGCCACACCTGTCCACCACCAGCAGCCATGGCAAAGTCTGGTCACAAATAGGACTTGTGTGACATGTCCACAAGTGTGAGCCACCTAGTGACTTACAGCACACAGAAGATGGCCCTGATGCAGCTGCCAGTTCTGTCCCAGCCAGGACCTCACACACACACACCACATACACACATGCACACCACACACATACCCACCACACATACACCACACATACACACACCACACACACACACCACACACACACACACACCACACACACATCACGCACTACACACACACACACACACACACCATACACACCACACACACACACACATACACACACACACCACATACACACATGCACACCACACACATACACACCACACACACACACCACACACACACACATACACACCACACACACATCACGCACCACACACACACACATACACACACACACCACACACACATCTCCCCCACCCCCACCACACACACACCACACACACACCATAAACACCACACACACACACACACACACACAGACCATATACACCACACACACACCACACACACCACACACACCACACACACCACACACACCACACACACCACACACACACACACACCACACACACGGATCAACACATTTGCTAGCCTAAGCACAGTCCCAGCCTAAGGAGGAAAGACAACCTCATCAGGCACTAGGAAGGTCAGAGGAGTTCGGGGCACACAGACACACAAGCTTACCAGATACATCATGAAAGCTGATGACCTGATTCATGAGGGCAGTGGACAGGATGACTTCATCGAAGACGGGGACACTGCCCCCCACCATGCCAGTGTTCCCCCCCTGTGGGTTCACAGCCAAGTTCCTCTTATGGCAGTGCCTGGGACACACACAGTATATACATCAAGCCAGCCAGCATCCCCTTGCCCATACAGCCATCCCATCGCCAAAGGACGGGCTACCGAGCTGACACCTGTCTCCCAAACCTGATCTCCTTTCTGGGCCTTCCTGCTACAGGCCTCTTCCCCCAATACCCTGTGAAGAATTTAAGGGACAGCCCACCCCAAGTTGTAGACAGAGAAAAGGAGGCTGACATGGTCTCTGGGGCATGGGGAGGAGGTCTATGTGGCCTAATTCTAACACCTTCAGAGCCCTCTCATGGCTTGTAAGAGTCAGTGAAACCATCTGTACCTCTACCACCCTTGCCCCCTCTAATCCCACTGCTGTAGGCTGAGTTCCGAGCCTGGCCCACCAGCCCTTGGGCTGTGCCTGTGAGGCATCCTCCAGCCGGTACTCTTGCAGATAGGGATCTGGGGAAAGGGATTCCCTTGCCCATAAGCACCCAGTGAACCCCAAAAAAAGCAAACTACAGGGATCTTCTACTGGACAGGTATGAATGTGGCCCACGGTGTCGTAAAGCACTGACTGAAGACATCTCCTCACCTAAGAATGCAGGATATTTCCTCTTACCTGAGGATCCGGGACACTTCCTCGGAGGTCTGGGGCCTCAGCAACACTTTACTACAGCCTGTGACAAGAATAAGACTCGTCAGAGCACATGGAGGGATGTGGCTCAGGCACAATCCTTCCCTTTGACAGGCGAAGGTGATGCAGACCTCTGATCCCAGCACTCGGGAGGCAGAGGCAGGTAGATCTCTGAGTTCAAGGCCACCCTGGTCTACAGAGTGAGTTCCAGTTCAGCCAGGGCTACACAGAAAAACACTTGTCTCAAAAAAGAAAAAATAAAGAAGAAAAGAAAAGAAAAAAAGAGTGTGTAGGTATCCTCCTTGCCCTAGTCTCTCCAGGTCCTCTCCCTGATAATCCACCTGTCCTGGCTAATTGCTAGTTTATGTTAACTTGACACAAGCTAGAGTCATTTGAAAGAAGGGAACCTCAATTGAGAAAATGCCTCCATAATAAGATCTAGCTATAAGGCATTTTCTTAATTAGTGATTGATGGGGGAAGGCCTAGCCCATGGTGGGTGGTACCATTCCTGGGCTGGTGGCCCTGGGTTCTATAAGAAAACAGGCTGAGCCATGCCATGGAAGTAAGCCAGTAAGCAGCACCTCTATATGGCCTCTGCATCAGCTCCTGCCTTGTTTCCTGCCCTGTGTTGAGTTCCTGTCCTGACTTCCTTCAACGATGATCAGTGATATGGAAGTGTAAGCCAAACAAACTCTTTCCTCCCCAAGTTTCTTAGGTCATGGTGTTTCATGGCAGCAATAGAAACCCTAACTAGGACATCGCCAAAGGACCATTCCATCTCACCACTCACCCATCTCAAGCCTGGCTGCCCAATGCTCCTGTTGCTCCCTAGCATTTTCCTGGTGATGAGCTCATTAGGACTTTAGTATCCACTCATACTGGGAACAAATCTATGGTGGCCCACAGAGGCTCCCTAGTAAGACCTTACTCAAGATCAGAGAATCTGAGCTTGCTTTACCCAACAGGGCTGCATAATGGGATGACTTGGCCACAGGTGTGGTTACCAGGTGTTTTGAAGGGTCTACCCTTGGCTGTACGTTGTGCTTTGATCTTGAAAGGGGGAGGTCTTTTGCCTCTCCCCTTGGCAATGTATAAAAAAATCCATCAGAATAAACCTCGAGGTGGCTGGATATTGACCCAGGGCCCTCCCGAAGCTATCCTGTGTCTCTGTCTTTCTCATTGGCTAGGTCTATTTCTATCTAATACTTCCTCATTCCTCTCTCCCCCGCCCCTAAGAACCCTTCAACAGATCGAAATCTGACTTGCTGCCTATTTTAATAAAGAAGAAACACAGTCATGTCCATAGTTTACGCATGTCCATGGCTGCCAACTCCCCTCCACACTTCTATTTACCTTGCCTCTACACCCACTAACAACGACACTTCCTCCATCCATGGCAGGTAACCCGCTTGCCACACGGAGTCCCACACCAGTGCAGCTCACTCGTGAACGGTTCACCACTCCTGCTCCCTGCTGCACACTGCCTTTCTTCTCCTGCCTTTCGACCCACCTTCCCCCATCATCCCCATCAGCTCTATAAACCAGCTAAAATGCTCTCATCTTACAACAGAAAAAGGAAAACAAACCTCCTCCGGCCTGGGCTCCTATAAAATGCCCTCACTTCCCCAACCCCTGGATGATAGTGACCATTCCAGCAAACACCCAAGAGAACTGCCTCCTGCCTCCAGCCTGATGTCAGCTCCAGCTTTTGTCTTCCACCAAGGTCCCTGATGGGGCCCACAGCTCTGAGTCAAGTTCACTGATGGCATCTACCTCAATCAGTAATCACACGTAGCAATCTGTGCCCCCTCACTGAGCCTTTCCACACCGGCTCGGCACCACACTCCTGTGGCTCCCTGCTGTCCCTTCGTTTCTCAGTCTCCTCAGCTGGCTCTTCTTCTCCACTAACAGTCTTGGGACCCAGTGGCCCCAACGCTGGACTCCAGATTGGCCTGTCACTCAGCCCAATGGCTGCATCTATCTGTACAAACCCAAACTCCGTTTTCCCAGAGGACTGGCTCTCCTGTGCTCCTTTCCACCCAGGAAACAGAGATCCAGGGTTCCAATGTCCACACAGCTGTACTGTTGTTCCTCTTTATCCCATCAACAGACCTAGAGACAATTCTTTCCAAACCCCTGGAACCTGTGATGTCTCACTTTTTATCAGGTCTTTCCAGCAAAGGACCATCCATGCAGTATTGGGCCAGGATGCCTGGCACCCAAGTGTCCCCATTTCCTGTCAAATGCATTATTTTCTGTATATGGTTGCCGAGTACTTCTCTTTAGAGCAAGAATATCGTGATGTGTTTTCAAGTCGGATGAAAATCACTTCAGAAGAGAAAATGAGATGTAGTTACTGCTCGGCCTGGGCTACTGAGCACTGGAAACAGGTGCAGGAGGAGGAGGCTCATAGCACCAACTGTGCAACAGGTAACAGCAAGATCACCATTCAAGCACCCTCTCTATAGAGACACATGGATCCCCACAAAGATGGACTCTTAACCTAAACCCTATACGAATGGCTTGATAGAGAAACAAGCTCTTTTAAAAAAATTTTTTTAATGTATTTATTTTTATTTCATGTGTGTTGGTGTTTTGCCTGCCGGTATGACTGTGTGAAGGTGTCAGATCCTCTGCAACTGGAGTTACAGACCGTTGTAAGCTGCCATGTGGGTGCTGAAAATTGAACCCCGGTCCTCTCAAGAGCAGCCAGTGCTCTTAACTGCTGAGCCATCTCTCCAGGCCAATACAGAAATAGGCTCTTGACAGGATAATTAAGATCTAACGTTGAGTGCTGGAGATGGCTGAGGAGTTAAGAACAGTACAGAAGACTAGAATTTGGTTCCCAGAACCCACACCTGGACAGCGTTTCTCTGTGTAGCCCTGGCTCTCCCAGAACTCACTCTGTAGACCAGGCTGGCCTTGAACTCCAAGATCCACCTGCCTCTGCCTCTATGCTGGGATTAAAGGTGTGAGCCGGGCTGGAGAGATATCTCAGTGGTTAAGAGCAGTCCTGAGTTCAATTCCCAGCAACCACATGATGGCTCATCTGTAATGTGATCTGGCGCCCTCTTCCAGCATGCAGGTAGAACACTGTATACATAATAAGTAAATAAAAATCTTAAAAAAAAAAAAGGTGTGAGCCACCACTGCCCAGCTAATAAATCTTTTTTAAAAAACAGACAGAAGAGGACAAAGGATTGAGGCAACAGAAGGAGAAGCCAGAGGGATGCTCCCAGGAACACCTGGGGTCACCAGAAGCTCAGAGAGACAGAAGGGCCCTCCCCCAGAGGCTGCAGAGAACACACTTGATTTTGGACCCTGGGCCTCTGGAACTGAGAGGGATGCCTTTGGTGAAAACTGCCTGAGAAGCTGTGCAGATGAAGGCAGTAGTGTTTCAAGCCCTCACTCCAGCCACGGACGGCTTCGCTTCTCAATCTGCCCATCTGACTCTCTGAAGACCTCGGCAGTGTCTTCCAAGGCGTTGAAGGCATACTCACAGTGAACTCTACTCCCCCACCCACACTGTCTTCCTGGTCTCTGCCCTTCGATCTTTTTCCCCACTGCCCAGGTCCTGACTCACCCCGGAGGGCCCGCAGCCAGTCCACATTGCATGCTTCCAGTTGCTCTGGATCTGTGATAACTCTGCCGGGTATGATGCGTTCAAAGGCAGCCAGGTCCTCCTCAGACACAGTAGAAAATGGCAGCCGTTGCACAGGGTATCGCTCAGGGGTTAGCATCACCTCAGGGCTGCCAGGGACCGAGGAGTACCCTCTGCAAGCCAAGGGTCTGTATGTATCCCGAGGGCAACCCAGCCACTTCAGCCCCACTGAGGCTCCCTGAGTGTACGTCCTCCTCCATCCTGGAGACGCCCAGAAGAGCCTTGCAGAACATCTGGGCACCAAATGGAGCACCATCGCTCCTGCCTTAATAAACAAACGAACAAACAAGTAAATAAATTGAACTTGCGACTCCTGAGCAATGAAGTAATGGGGAAGCCCCACAATGGCCTCCGTGCCACATCTGAAGTCACACACACATTGCCTAGAGAAGCAGTTCTCAACATGCAGGTCACGACCTCTTTGGGGTCGCGTATCAGATATCCTGCATATCAGTATTTACACTACAATTCGTAACAGTAGCAAAATTACGGTTATGAAGTAGCAACGAAATAACTTTATGGTTGGGGGTCACCACAGCATGAGGAACTGTATTAAAGGGTCGCAGCATGAGGAAGGTTGAGAGCCACTAAGGCAGAGGAAGAGGGTGGTTTCGCCCTAGAAAGATGGGGGTAAGGAGTATCAAGCTGCAGGACACAGAGGATGAGATACGTAGAAGGGTTCGATTCTGAACGACTGGCCCAGTATAACTGTCCAGTGAATTCACTGAGTAGTATACTTGGTGGTGGTGCATTCTCTCTCGGGCGTTGTATTTTAATGTTTGCAAACAGCGACCGCTTTTCCAGGCCCTTCCCCTTTAAAACAAAACTAGGTTTTAAGGCACCGAAAGGGAAGGTATCACGGAACCGTGAACCCAAACGAGTTGAAAGGCACATTTCACATTCTACGTCTACTTTGCCACAAGTTTTAAAAAGCCCGGGTAATGAACAAAAATGTCCTGGAGGGAAGGGAAATGAACTGCAACAGTGCATACCGGCTAGGGTAAGGCCGCTCACACTGGTCGCTATCCACACACAAGCTGCCACCTTCCAACTGAAGGTTCTACTTGGCCGCCGCTTCCGCCTTACCTGAGACGGAAAAAACACACCTCAGCATGCGCGGAGCAAGCGCATGCGTCATGTGCTGTGACGTCCCGGAGGACAAGCTATTTGCACTTCCAGCCACCACGGCCTGGGAGTGTTGGGGGTGGAAACGCTGCACGTGGGCTCGCACCGCCGGCACTCCCGGCTCGCTCCCGACCTGTGCAATCACTTGACAGGTCACAGCCCCGGGCTGCATAGACCCGGACACCAACGCCCACCGCCCTGGAACTGCAGCCGGCCCACTACGCACCCTAACGTCCGACCGACTGCTAAAAAAAATGCGTCCTCTCCCGCACCCAGGTCCCCACCCCCCCACCCCCGGCACCACCGTAGGCCTCGACCAGAGGGGGTGGAGCGAGCGACTGCGCATGTGTGTCGGCCCTCCCTCCCCGACCCCGCCCTTCCGCCCTGACTCCACCCTCCCAGTGCTCCGGCAGTGAGCTCCTGTGGAGACTGTTCTGCTTTGATCAGAATCCGACTCCACGCAGATGTCCCAGCATACGTGGACATACATGTAGGCATAACACTCATACATGCAAAATAAAAATATGTAAAATAAAAATAAATACATCTTTAAGAAAATGTG
This sequence comes from Peromyscus eremicus, assembly GCF_949786415.1. NCBI lineage: Eukaryota > Metazoa > Chordata > Mammalia > Rodentia > Cricetidae > Peromyscus > Peromyscus eremicus. The sequence continues at coordinate 10,257,735 of NC_081429.1, read as the reverse complement.
TCAGGGCCGGGCGGTGGCACTTGGGAGGCAGAGCCAGGCTGATCTCTGTGAGTTCAAGCCCAGCCTGGTCTACAGAGTGAGATCCAGGACAGGCTCCAAAGCTACACAGAGAAACTCTCTCAAGAAAGAAAATATGTCAGGTGGTGCACACCTAGCACTCAGGAGGCAGAGGCAGGCGGATCTCTGTGAAATTCTAGCCCAGCCTGGTCTACAGAGTGAGTTCCAGGACAGCCAAGGCTACACAGAGAAACCCTGTCTTAAAAAACAAACAAACAAATAAAATCAGCGAAAAGTCAAAATATAAATCGACAGTCAGTCACTCACCTATTCACCACCCAAAGAAGTGGACTTTCCCTTAACCGTTAACAGTCACGCTGGGAAGTGACTGCAGATATACCATGGAGTATACACGGACCATAAAACATGTTGCCACAGGGCCTTTCCCCCAAAACCACAGCCTCTGACAAAATGTTTCCCATGATGGGTGAAAGGCTGGTCCTCGTGCTGACCAGTGTCTAGAAACTCAGCATTGTCCAAGGGAATGTCTAAGTCAACTCAGTAATGTATATATTAGCCGAGTCCTATGTGGAAGCCCTAATCCTTAATGTGACTGGGAACAGCGCCTACATGCATGTAATTAAGGCTAAGAGGGACTTATGGTTGAGACCTGCAGGACTTGTTATATAGCAACACTATGGACTGAGAATGTAGTTTAGTGGGTAGAGCGCTAGCCTAGTATGCTCAAGGTCCTGTATGTCACTATGTAGGCCAGGTTGGAATTAGCTATATAGACCAGGCTACCTCAAGCTCAGAGAGATCAGCCTGCCTGAACTCCTAAGTGCTGGGATTATGGGCATGTGCCACCATACCTGGCAGTGCAGTAATCCCAGCACTTGGGAGGTAGAGGCAGGTGGATCTCTTGTGAGTTCAAGCCCAGCCTGGTCCACGGATTTCCAGTACAGCCAGAGCTACATAGTGAGACCCTGTCTCAAAAATAAGTAAGAAATTAGAAGCGATGCTAGAACTCCCTTCCTACCTAGCCCCATTCACCTCGCCATGTAAGTGTAGTGGGAAGGCAGCTGCCCTCAGCAGATATCAACCCTGATTTCAATCTCCAGAACTGTGGGGAGTAAGTTTTGTTAAGCACCCAGTCTGGGGTCTTTTTGTGTGTGTGTGTAGAAACTGCCCCACCAGACTAGGGCAGTTCTCAAATGGATGCCGACAACCCCAAGAACTCCCCAGGTCTAGGTTCCCGCTCCAGGGGAGGTGCAGCACACATCGGGCAGGTGTTCTACAGAGACGGAGACAGCCCCGGCCCTCAGTGAGACCTTATAGAGCAGACTCTAGCATTCCCATTCATGCACACGTCTTCCACGCAAGTGTGGAAACCCAGCCCTGGCCACTGACCTCCCTGAGGGCCCAACCAAAGCCAAGTTCAGCATCCTAGGTCCACAGCCCTTCAGTGGCAACCTTGACTGAGTAAATGAACGTGAGACACACTCACTTCTGGCACAGCACAGGGAGGCTACATGCCTGTTTTCAAAACGATTTCCAAGAACCTTTCAAATGTTTCTTCCCAAAAATACTTTTATTTATTAAACAATATATCCATAATCCATGATCCAAAAATACAGATATACATCTTTACATTATTTAATAAAAAGATTTACAATAGTATCTCTCCTTTACAAAGGGGACATAGGTAATAATTCCTTGAAAATAAAATGTGACATTCATGTTAAAGCTGCATCATCCTGATGGATGGAGTGTGGTGAACGAACACCACAGCACATTCTGAGGGAAAAGACGCTCCTTAGGCCTCCCCTGCTTTGAAGCTCCTCGGCAGAGGCAGTGAAGACCAACCTCTGCTCATAGAAAACAGGGTTTCAAAAGCCTCAAATAAATGTCCCTCACTGTTTGATCTCAAACCCTGAAGACCTAACCTCCCAGCCTCATAACAGGGCCAACCCTGGCATTGTATCACATGGAGGAGTTGATCTCTGGACAGTGTTATTGCTTGAAGCATCCCTGCCAAGGCCTTCTGGGGACAGGTGAGGGGCAGAAGACAAGATGCTGTGTGTGTACACAGGAGCAAACAGGCGGCCACTTCCCCAGCCATCCACAAGCCCTCACACCACACGGCTCTTCACTGTGGAGCGGAAGACACAGCCGGTGGCCTGACTCTTACCGACCTCACCCGCTGGACAGGCGAACGGTCAGTACTGCTCGGACCATCACACCACTAGCATGTTCACAGATCTTGGGGCTCAGTTTATTAATTCATCATGCTTCTTCTATAAGAAACTGGAGAAATTCAAACTACTGATAATATGCACAGAAAATAAGGAAGATGATTCCTCTCCTCTTAGCAAAACACTTACGTTCTTATAAGGAAGGGGAATGACAGAAGGAAGACCCAGCCTTGGCTGCCAAAGTGACCTGTGGGGGTCACCCTACCCACTGTCTAAGAGGCAGGGATAGCTCAAGCGCCAGGCCTAGACGGGCAGGCATGAAAGAATGTCTGGTCCAAGGATGGAGACAGCTGGGGCTGCTGGGATGGTGCTCAGCGGTGCAGCAGCATGCTTCTGTGTTTCTGCAGCACCCTAGCCAGAGCTGGAGTTACACTTTTCTTTGAATATCCTCCTTGCTCAGATAGTAACAATGGAACAAACACTCCACTGTACCGACAGTGACCCAAAGGATTTTGCTTCCTGCTTCTTTTTTCTGTTTCATTGTCAGGGATCAAACCTAGACCATCATTTTTGGAAGGCAGCTTTGCTCACCACCATACAACCAACACCACACTGAGCTTCACACATGGTAGGCAAGTTATTCCACCACAGAGTTAAATCCCCAAACCATGAATTCTGTTGCTTCCAAGCTATATGAATCTTATTTTGGTGACATTATTATAACTGTCAAGAGTAAATTTAAAAAAAAAAAAAAAAGCAGATAATCATAGAAATTTGCAAAATAAGTAAAAGTCCAAAGCCAGTACACAGGATGGCCCCAGGTGGAAGTCAGGAGAAGCCAGCATGACCTCAGGAAGCCCGAAGATGGAGTTTAAGTAGCCTCTAGTGCCTCCACCAGGAAACACTCCTCTGCCTCAGGCTGAATCTCAGGTATTAAATCAGCTTCCAAGACAAGATCTAATTTAAACTTCTTGTCTTCCAGAAAAGATAAGAGGGCCAGACATTACAGGGGGCACCCACCCATAATCCCAACATTTCATGGCTAAGGCAAGATGATTACTAGTTCAAAGCCAATCTGGGCTACATAATTAGGCCCCGCCTCCAAATAAATAAATAAATAAATAAAATTAAAGGATTACGAGGCCTGACCCCTAGGACTGAAGAAAGAAAGAAATAAAAAAGATATAAGAGTGAAGAAAAAGGGGCTGGGGATGGAACTCAATTTGCAGGACGCTTGCCTAGCATGCAAAGCTCTGAGTTGGAGCTGGGTATAGTGCACACCTTTGGACTGTGGTGGCGCACGCCTTTAATCCCAGCACTGGAGAGGCAGAGGCAGGCAGATCTCTGTGAGTTCGAGGCCAGCCTGGTCTACAGAACTAGTTCCAGGACAGCCCAGAACTACACAGAGAAACCCCGTCTCAAAAAAAAAAAAAAGTTCTGGGTTTGGTCCCTAACACTGCAAAACCAGACCTTTTGGTGAACACCTGTAACCTTAGCATTTGGGAGGTGTAGGAAGGAAGATCAAAAGATCAGTTATCTTCAGCTACATTGTGAGTTCAAAGCTAGCCTAGGATACATAATACCCAGTCTTTAAAATAAAAAGAGAAAAGGAAAAAAATTTTCTGTAACTTATCCTCACAACCTTTAGTACAACAAAAGTCTAAGTTAAGAAATGGAAATGTCTAACCTGTGGTGGCGTTACATGCATCTCTTTAATCTGAGCACTCCGGAGGCAGAGACAGGCGAATCTCTGAGTTCAAGGCCAGCCTGGTCTACAGAACTAGTTCCAGGACAGCCAGGGTTACACAGAGAAACCCTGTCTGGAAAAATCAAAAACAAAACAAAAATAAAACAAAACAAAGAAAAAAATAATAATAAAATCAAAACCAAAAAACAACAACAAAAAGAAATGAAAATGTCTATCTAATCTGAGATTGAGAGGGGGTCCCCAAGAAGAAAACTAGCCCTTCAAGCCACAGGAACCAAATTTCCAAAGCTCTTCATAGCCTGGAGACAAGCTTGGACAGTTGCCTAGCAGCTGCTGCCACCTGCCTGGCATGGCACCTGCTGCCTAGGAAGGGTCCACATGGACCAACTTCTCAGTAGCACAAACACAAACCATTCCTGTCTCCCTCTCTGGCTGGGACAGGCTGTGCGGGACGCCCTGTCCAGTAGAACACGACCGTGCTGGTATGATGTGGGGCAGATACAGCTCCTTCTTGCCTTGTTTCCACTCCCGGGATAAAGTGGGAGGGGAAATCTCTCTATTTAGACATGACCATCTTAAAACAATGCACCTGTCGTCAGATAAAAAGCCGGCCTCTCCTTACACGGGAAACTGCATAACCCAGCTCTGTCTTGTGGGTCTTTTTCTGGAGTGAGGCCAGGGACTGGCTCTGACCTCTCAGAGCCTGAGTGAGACACTGGCAAACATGCCAGAGGAATTCTCAGTCAAAGGAAGCTCTCAGGATCCCGTCACACGTAAGGAGCCACCCCAGATGCGTCTCCACAGGCCCTGTGTATACACCCCCCACCCCCAACTATTTCCAAAGGACAGTTCAACACTGGTTTTGTGGACACTGGTTAAACGAAGAGTACACTCTAGTTCCCTACCTTCATTCCAGAACTGCTATTGGGCATACAAATTCACAAATCATGTCACATAATTGTAGTCCCCTTGAATGTAAGCTGCTGGTCTAGTGGGATGCAACATAGCAGAGTTCTAAAATTAGCTCACAGTAGACAGACTCACTTCATAGACACACAGACCCATGACCTTCATGCTATTACAATAATTTCATCTTCACAGTTAAAAAAAAAAAAAAAAGTTAGGAATTCCCAGAGAGGTGGAAGCTCAGCCTGGCTGTTTATCCACAGATGGGCGGTGCTGGTTGTGAAAACTGACAGTCCGAGGCTAATGGAAGCTTGCTCTCCAGGGAGGGCTGGAGGTTCCCACTGAAGAGGTGGTGCACGATGAAACACAGGGCGCTTCCACCAGGGAAGAGCCCCAGTCCCTTCCAGACACATCAGAGGTATGTTGGCCAGGAGTCCCTGGTCTTCGGTCAGGGTCAGAGCACAGCATGGGACAGCGCCTGACAATACTTTGCTCACAGAGCCACAGCTGTGCTTCCAGTGTGCCGCAAGACAATCCAGGAAAACATAGACCCTCAAGGCTGACCCTCTAGTCCCCAAACGGCGCAGGACACCAGGTTAAAATGTGTCCACCCTGCACCACGCAGCACTTTGCCTACAGCCCAGACTGACACTCACCACAGGCAATGTTTCCGAAATTCTCAGTGCTGGGAGGCTGGAGTGGGGAGCCTGCATGTGAAGTCACTGTGGCAAGTCCCTGCGAGACTGTTCTGTGCAAACGGTGCAGTGGCCTCTTAGTTTGGGAAACATCCAAAATCATAACTGGCCACTGAATTATTAAATATCAGTTGAAATAAGGTAGTTTTAAAATGAAAGATAATATTGCAACATGAGTGAAGAAATATATTAGCTTGCTCTGCAGTCTGGCACAGCCTCTCCGTTACTTCTTCTTCCTCTTTTCCTGTACACATCGTGGACAGAACCTGTCACGAGAAAGACACAGGGAATCAACCTTCGGCATCGTTTCTCCTGGCACACAGGACACCCAAGGATATACTTTCTACATCCCCCAGGGTAGCTGGACTCTGGTAAGACAGTGCCAGAGGACAGCTACACCAGGTGAGAGTGGCAAGTCTTTCATGAGGAAAGCTGGTGTCTGAAACGCTAACTTGTGCACATCTGAAGTGGACCAATATGTATCAGCACAGCCTGGTGATCAGGTTGATAAGGCTGGTCGTAATATGAGGTGCCCACTATGGAGGTGGCACCAAAGGCTGGCTGGCAGACTGGACATGCTGAAGATCCTACATGCAGACATGGGCCTGAGAAGCCTGTGGACACCACACTGCACTGGGCGCTGGAGCCTGTATGGGTCACACAGGTCCCAGTGCTGTGGGTCAAGCACATATCAGAGCCTCAGGCAATGTTCATGGACACTCAAGAACAGAGCAACCACTCATGACCCAAAGGGACATTCTAGTGAGGTTTCCATGTGGCAGACAGCTCTCTGACACGTTACATCTGACGTCACTTTCTCTCTGAGCGCCAACCTGTGTGTGCCACAGTGACCAGGTCAGTCAGAAGCTGTGCGTCCCTTTGAGGAAGCCCATTCTGGTAACCTACAGGAAGACACACAGTGGAACCCCACGCCCTAGTTCTTCTGTCTGGCTTTGAGCCTAGCACATCGGGCAGCTGCCAGGCTTGTACTCTCTAAGGTTGATGTAACACCACAACAGCTTGGCCAGAGCTGCCAGACCTCCCCACCTGGGAATCCTGCAAACAACGCCACGTCCAACTTGAACTGGAAGTCAGATTCCACGGTCTCACGTGAGCCTGCTTTTTTCCCTTTCCTCAGCAGAGTACACGCCATCCATCACAGCCTAGCCACACACCCACTCTCACAGTCACTGCCGGGGCAGCCACATACCCGCTCTCACAGTCACTGCCGGGGCAGCCACATACCTGCTCTCACACGCCCACTGCCGGGGCAGCCACATACCCGCTCTCACACGCCCACTGCCGGGGCAGCCACATACCCGCTCTCACACGCCCACTGCCGGGCAGCCCAGCCCACTCCCACAAGGCACAGGCACAGCCAAAGGCACCTGCCATATGGTTCTTATAACATGAGGTAAGGAGCCATGCACAGTAGGTATTACCAGAGGTAGGATGGAAACAAGAATACACAAGCCTCCTATGCTCTGTTAGATGGAGCCCCCTGGAAGGGAGCACACAGATTCTACAGCTACTTCTCGTGTTCTTCATAATTCCCATTTTCCCCTGAAGACAATAACCTGCTCTTCTGTCCTCACTTAAAATACCGTCTACCCAACATGGAGCCAGACGACAAAGGGGACACAGTTCAGGGCACGGCACTGTCCTGACACACTGGATGCACACTGGGGTGGAGGCAGGGAGCCCTTCCTCAAAGGGCGGGAGTGTGAATACTATATACACCCAGGTAAGCTGAGCAGCAGATCTCCCTCTGTAAGTGTACCACTGCCACCACCCCCCTCCCCAGCCAGGACCAACGCTGCAGAAATATGGAAACACACACCAGGACCCAGAGCACCAGACAGACAGGCTTGCCCAAGACTGCAGTCACCCCCATACTAACCACTTTCCTTTGGGCTTTGTGGTGAGATCCACGCAGGCAAAGTGAAACCACTCAATTGGGCACTGCAAAGCAAGGGGAAAGTCCACGTCACACCCGTGCATTCGGTATGTTAGACACAGAAAGGCTAACCCCACCCATCTCTACATGGTTTGTCCCACGTCACACCTGTGCATTCGGTATGTTAGACACAGAAAGGCTAACCCCACCCGTCTCTACACGGTTTGTCCCACGTCACTCGTATGTTAGACACAGAAAGGCTAACCCCACCCGTCTCTACACGGTTTGTCCCACGTCACACCTGTGCATTCGGTATGTTAGACACAGAAAGGCTAACCCCACCCGTCTCTACACGGTTTGTCCCACGTCACACCTGTGCATTCGGTATGTTAGACACAGAAAGGCTAACCCCACCCGTCTCTACACGGTTTGTCCCACATCACACCCGTGCACTCGGTATGTTAGACACAGAAAGGCTAACCCCACCCATCTCTACACAGTTTGTCCTGGGGACATGCACCCTTTAAGATCCACTCACATCTGGATTGTCACAGCCGATCATCTCTCCGTAGGACACCTGGTGGCACAGGCAGTATGTAGGCTCATTCGGATCCACAGGCATGTCCAGCACATCAGAGGGGTGCACAGACAGGATGCTGTCAGTAAACTCAGACCTGAGGGGAGAGAAAGGATCCGCTGATCAGGGCAACAGGAGGAAGGCGGGAGACGCAGGAGGGCAGATTGCAGCCTTTCCACCAATGGCCCAGGGCTCCTCTACACCGGAACCAGAGATGCCTGAGGTTCCAAGGAAAGAATCCACAATGACTCAGAACTAATGATGGATCACTCATAAACTTGCTTCTGATTTCTTGTCAACGGAACCTGGGAACAGTCCTAATACCTGTCACAGAAATACATTCTCAAGGATAACCTCAAAACCTTCCAGCCAAATCTCTCCTAAGAATTTATAGTGAGAATGATATGGTGTGCTAATTATCAGGTGAAGAAGATTCCCTTGGACTATTACCAGCCATAAACCTAGGGGCAGCAGCAGATGGCAAACAGAAATCACGCTACCCTCATACCAGCAGAGGCCCCAGAGGCAGGCAGCGGGCTGTGAGACTGCTAATAGCACTCACCAGCAACTAAATCCAACACCAGCCATTGCTGTCTACTGGGGACAAATATCCACTCCAACAAGATAAAGCTGCTGCTTTCTCTGGGCCTCCCTTCTGTGTTGGCTGCCACCTCCTGGTAGGGACAAGAACATGACCCCCCTGCCAGCAGATAGCTAACATCTGAGAAGAGTCTATCTGTGTCTCACCCAAGGCTGACCTAATGGTTGAGGCACTCACCAGTTCTGCCATAACCAATGGATATCCTCTGCTCTATGGAGGCCCACAGAGGCTATCTAGTGAGATCTTACTCAGCGTCAGAGAATCTGAGCTTGCTTTACCCAGCAGGGCTGCATAATGGGATGATTTGGCCAGGGGTGTGGTTACCAAGTATTTGGAAGGGTCTACACTTGGCTGTATAGTGTGCTTTGATCTTGCAAGGGGGAGGTCTTTTGCCTCTCCCCTTGGCATATTATAAAAAGCCCTTTTGAATAAAGCTCTGGGCAGCTAGGTATTGACCCAGGGCCCTCCTGAAGCTATCCTGGGTCTCTGTCTTTCTCCTTGTCATCTAGGTCTATCTTTCTACCTAATATTTCCTCACTCCTCTCTCCTCCACCCAGGAACCCTTCGATAGGTGGGAGCAGGTTGGAGCTGGGCTCCCACAGACTCTCACACTCCTCCCTTGAGAAGAGACAGTGTATCCTCTACAACTACCCAGAACCCTCACCCCAAACCATATACTAGCAGCCCCTCTTAGCCTCCTTTGGGTTCCAGGTATCAACCGAGTAACCTTACCCATCTGCCCACCAGGCTAGCAAGAGCCAGCCTGGTACACACTATCCTGCTCACTTCCTAATATCCAAAACCGCCTCTAGGTCTCTGAACAGCAACCTAGCAAGAATCCTACCCCTTCAGCCTCCCCCTACAAACTGCTGCCTACAAAGCCCAGCCCCACCCTTCACTGTAGAGCAGGACATTGAACTTACTCTTTACCTATATTTTTCAAATAATCATGTCAACTATAGGGCAATCTAGATAGTATAATCCCTATACCTGCTGTGATCTTTTGTTTGTGCTTTAACAAAGTTTGCCTGAAGATCAGAGGGCAGAGCTAGCCACTAGGTAACCATAGAGGCCAGGCAGTGGTAGCACACACTTTTAATCCCAGCACTTGGGAGGAAGCAGGAATATCAGGAGTTTAAGGCCACCCTGGGCTGCACAAGACTGATCTAGTGGAAAAGAAAAACAGCCAGGCAGTGGTGGCACACACCTTTAATCCCAGCACTTGGGATCTCATGCCTTTAATACCAGTACTAGGGGGGTGGAAACAGGAAATAACATGGCTGGGTGGAGAAGTCCTGGAGGTAAGAAGTATCTCTAACTGGGCGGTGGTGGCACACACCCTTCACCCCAGCAAAGGCAGGCAGATCTCTATGAGTTCAAGGCCAGCCTGGTCTACAGAGCTAATTCCAGGACAGCCAAGGCCATGCCGAGGAACCCTATCTTAAAAAATAAAAAAAAGAGTCTCTCTAGTAGCTGGCTCCTTTACTGATCTTTCAGCATTTACCCCGATATCTGGCTCCGGGACCAATTATGATTGGTGTTACAACCTGTAACACCACTATCCCTACCCACCCCTAAACTAGGAATATAGAGTGATAAATAAATATGGCCAGTTCCCAGGAGGGCTATGTCTGCAGAAGAAGCCTGGGCTCCTAGCCTCTGAATTCCTAAGTGTTTCCCCAGGCCATTACAGTTGCTGTATATACAGGTCGGTGTGTAAACTACATTCTAGTCCAGCACCTTGGAGGCTCTGGAACTGGGGCCTCTCCTTAGCAGGTAAGCCATGCTTTCACAGAAATGTCACACAAACATGTAAGTCCAAGTGCTCTACAATACTGCTTTCAAGCAATTCCCAAGAGGTTCAAGTAGGAAACTGTGCCTGGCATCTTGGCCTCCATGGTCTCTGTGTGGCCTACTGTCAATGGACACCATGCAGTCCCCTCTGAGACTATATGGAACTTTCCCATAGGAAGCTCAACCATTCAGCTCTCATAGGAAGCCACAGCCAGCCATTCAGCTCTCATGTGACCTGTAGCTCAGAATCCCCAGGTTCAGTCAGTCAGGCATGGGGACACCCATCTTTAATGCAGCACCTAGAAAGCTGAGGCAGGAGGATCCTGAATTCAAAGCCTTTACAACCTGAACTATAAAACTAGGACCTTATCTCTGAAATAGGAAACAAAACACAGGGGAGAGTAGAAGAGGTCGAGAAGAGCACCTAGTGAGCAGTACCCCACAGGCAGTCTCTGTCCCCGGGCATGTTGACTTGCTCTGGCCTTTGGCTAGGAAAGCTCCCCTCCCCAGATGTGTCCAGGGAAGCTCCCTCCAGACATGACTGCCCATGGGCTTCCCTAACAATCCAGGTAATCCGGAAGGGACTTAGCTGCTTACCCAAACTTTAGGATAAGGACTGCAGAAGAAACTGACCCCTTCAGTCCTACAGGCATGCCTTGGCATGCCAGAAAACCAGGCCCTGGGGCAGCCAAGGAGCTGAACATCGACCTTAGCTTATAGGACCTTACATGAGAAAGAGATGGGGTCTGGCAGTTTTAGAAAAGTATCTCTCCTTGATATCCATCCTCTGGTCAAGTGGCCACTGAGCCACAGGAACCTGACAGAGCACTGCTCCAAGTCCCCTATGGAAAATGATGGTTACCACCAAGCTATAACTGAAACATTTAGTCCATCTCATCTAGGTCATGAAGAAAACCCACAGGCTAGGGACAAAAACTGTGCAGAACTCCAGACAGAAACAGGCAGGCGTCTGTGTAAGCTTCAGGTCCTGAAGCCACACCAAGTGCCCATCCTGAAACAGCAAGCCCAGAATTTCAGGGCCTTGGGCTATCTCTGGATGCCCATTCCGTGGAAGTCGATCTGTGCACCAGATGTCAAGGCCTGAGCACACCCCTTCTTCCAGCAGTCTCTCCCGTCTGAACATGTGCAAATCAGGACCGTGGCTGCACTGCCATTCAGGAGCCAGAGAGGAAACGCACCAACACAGAACAGGTGCGCTACCACTGCCACTGCCCCACTGCCACCACCACCACCCACTGCCACCACCCAACCACCACTGCAGCGAGCCCAGCACGCAGGTCAGATAGCAGTGACTATCTCTTAAACATCAGATATAACATGATGGCTCCCGTCAGGGGAGAAACTGAACAGCCTGCCCATCTGTGAGTTTTTAGGAGCAGTTACAATGCCTGTCTCACACCTGAGGCCTTAGGGGGATGCTCCAGCCAGTGGGTGCTGGCTTCCCCCACATCGAGATCCCTGTACTGGGCTCCTCATGCTGAGGACACTATGTGAAACACTCAGTGAAGAAGACACCAGCAAGAACGTCTGTGCAAACCCCAAAGCACGGCCTCTGGGTTTTGGAGAAGGAAGGAGCAGACATCATGCTGCCATCCCATGAGTCAGACATGCAAAGCTCAAAAACCCTATAGGCAGCAAGACCCTGGAGTGATAGAGCTGGGTGATTTGTAGCAGGAGAGGTGCTGTCCATCTGCTAGATTTGGCAGGAAGGGTGGCCTAGCTATCAACATAACACTTTAGGACTTACATGTGGTAGCCACGTACACCCAGGCTATGTGCTGAATATGAGAACAAAATGAGCCATATGTCAACAGGCAGAGTGACAAGTCCCTCAGCTCTAGAGTCTGTGAGACCAGGGTTTGTTTCCACAGCCAGTCTCTCCTCAAGCCAGAAGCAGTGGGCAGTATAAAGCTGACTTACAGAACAGATACAGTCTTTCAAGATGTTATGGTTGACAGAAAAGAACTTTAAATAGCTATCATAAGTAAGTTAATACTCAGCACTTGGGAGGCTAGAATTCAGGGTACATTGCTGGTGGGGTTTTTTTTTTTTTTTTTTTTTTTTTTTTTTTGAGACAGGGTTTCTCTGTGTCGCTTTGGAGCTATCCTGGAACTCGCACTGTAGACCAGGCTGGCCTCGAACTCACAGAGATCTACCTGTCTCTGGCTCCCAAGTGCTGGGATTAAAAGCATGTGCCATCACTGCCTGGCTGGTCCACTGCTTTTTGGCCAAAGAGTAAGACCTTATCTCATTAAAAAAAAAAAAAAAAAAAAAGTTAAAAGAATTATGAGATTATGAGTAAATGGATAGAAATATGGATCATTTTCCAAAAAAGGAGTCAAATTTGTATTTTTGGGGGGGGGGTTCAAGACAGGGTTTCTCTGTATAGCTTTGCACCTTTCCTAGATCTCGCTCTGTAGACCAGGCTGGCCTCAAACTCACAAAGATCCGCATGCCTCTGCCTCCCGAGTGCTGGGATTAAAGGTGTACGCCACCACTGCCCGGCTTCAAATTTGTATTTTTTAAAAGGGAATCAATTCAAATGGGTGCTCCAGAACTGACAACTACCATCTGTGATATCGACACAAGTTGCTAATCTACAGTCCGATCCTCTCCCACAGTGAGCAGACAGACACCTGTAACCATAGCTGCACAGACAGCATGGCCCACTGGTGGAAGTCAGATCCACACAGATTCAGCCTCACTGCACATGAGACAATCCCTAAGACCACAACGGAATTCTACTTAGCAGCACTGTTTAGACCGCAGCTTCTTAAACTGTGGGTCACGAACCCTAAACTACTGAATGGGGGGTGGGGGTGTCTCAGAAAATCTGACAACAGTATAAGGTTTCAGAATATTCAATAACCGAACCCTAGTCATCAAAATGTCAATCAACTCTTCTTGTATAATATTAGCGGGACCAGCCTTAATATTATACATCCCAGGGGCTCAAGAGAGAGAACTACTAACAGCGAGGACTATTTTCGGGAAATAGAATCTCAGCACACCAAGCTCTATAGTCCACTTGCTTTAATTCCTCTGGCATAACATCCTTTATACCCAGCTTCAGTTCTGTCCTCATGCCTAGCTCCTTTCTTGGCTGATTTCTCTCTATATTTATCTACTGCTCCCTCTAAGTTCTATCTTAATTCTCTTGTCTTAACTCTGCCTCATCTAGGTCCTTTTCATCTTGTTCTTACCCAGCTAGGACTTCCCCATCTGACTCTTCCTCATCTTCCATCTCATTCCTCTAGTTCTCTCTTCTAGCCCTTCAATCTAGTTCTTCCCCATCTCAGTTTGTTCCTCTCAATTTCTTACCCATCTAGTTCTTCCATTCTCTTTTCTCTTCTCCATCCTGTTCTCCCCTTCTACAGAAAATACCTACCTTTTCTTCCCCTGGGCACGTGGTTCCCTGCCTCCTCAGGAATGTTGTTTTATCTCTCAAACTGATAGGCAAAAACCTCTTTTGTTCTCAAAGTGCTCTGGAGAACCACTAGGCCTCCTCAAGGCCAGGGGATGGTCTGAGCTTCATTAGCACAGGAAACAAAGCTAGGCTTCGCCCACCAGCTTGTCTCCTAAGCTCAGCAGGGCAGTTAGTAACTTAGTAGGTTCAGCAGGTCTGGGGAGCTGAACTGTTTACCAATTGGTCTGGGCACGCACGGATTTTATAGCAGAAGACAGCTGAAATATTAAAGGCTGGGTAACACCAAATATTCAAATAAATGGCTTTGCCTTTTGAGAGACCCTTGGCCGGTCAAAATTCAGCTTAATACACAGCTGAATCTCTACGATATATTCCTGCAGCCCGCAAGAAACTCTGAGAAGCAATGAGGATGTTCTATATCCTCATTGTACCAAATATCAAGCAAAGACAATTCTTTATGTAGAAACAAAAACATTAATATATATTATATATGTATATATTTTATGTATGTCAAAGAACTGTTTTAAAATAAATTTCTGTATGATGTATTATCAGCTCTCTTATATACCAATTTTTTCTGTGTGTTTTATATTTCTGTGTGTCACAAGTAGACAAGTTCAAGAAGCCCCAGTCCAGAGTCTACGAGCAAGAAGTTCAGGAATGCCACAGACTCATGTGAAATCACGCTCTCATGGCTGTGCAAATTAGCGAGGCACTGTAGTCATCCAAACTGTCTGTGCAAACCCAGAAGGCCGGCCTCTGGGTTTCGGGGAAGGAAGGGGCTGAGACATCCTGCTGCCACCCCACGAGCCAAAATTAGCAAGCCCCTGTAGTCAAAAAGTTAAAGGACAACGACCAAAGAAAAAGAGGTAAAGATGGGCTGGGACCTACTTCAGTTGGCAGAGTACCTTCCTAGAATGCACAGAGCCTTGGGGCTGATCCCATTGGTGGCATAAACCAGCCATGACAGCACTCGCCTGCACTCCAGTGCTTAGGAGGGCTGAGGAAGGAAGGTCATTAGTTCAAGGGCAGCCTGGGCCATATAGTGAGCCTTATTCCAAAACACCAAAAAAAATAAAATAAAATAAAAGCCATGACCACACTGGGAGGACTGGGGTATAGCTTAGTGATAGCTCAAGTGTCCATGCACCAAGAGGTTCAATGATCCGAGCTTCCTGCCTCCCCCCTTTTGTCAAGGAGAACCAGCTTCCCCAGCCTTCCCCAGCACTCAGGGTCACCTGACTTCACCGTTTTCCCTTTAGTCCAAACACCCCTTCAGTGAAACAGCACAATGCCTCTGCGGGAAGAAACAGTGGGAGACTATCTTGAAGGATTTCAAGATAAATGACGTGTGTAAATGCAGTCACATAGTTTAACGGCAAGTATGTATGAAACACACAGCAGTGTATAAAACCATCAACAGTAAGTTCAGTTACTGAAAAAGTGGCTTCAGCACAGCACTGTCAGTAAGTATGCAGCGTTCTCCTGACACCAAGGGTAGTACACACATGACTTCGGAGGAGGGGTCTGGCCTCCTGCACATAGGCGCTCGGACTCTGCAGCCCCCCTGGTCACTCTGACAGCCCAGGATATGAAGAGACTGTCCAAGGACCATTGTGTGCCTGGACTGGCTCAGCATGTGTGAAGTACCGGGGTACTGGTACTGAGGGATTCCCCCAGGCACATCCTCCCTGTTGCTCGAAAGATGGTGTTCCATTGGGAAAAGGGGGCAGAAAACCTCTTACCCGCTTTTATGCTTCTTTTTCTTTGGAGTGTCCTCTTCTGATGTCCTCCTGCCTCGGCCCCGAGAGCTTCTCTTTTCTTTCTGACTCCGACCTTCTGAAGGACAAAGACCCCCATTATTATCACAGCACAGACCAAAGTGGAGCAAGAGTCACCCAGATTCATTTACCATCATGTGCCTAACACATTTAGATCAAAGCCTTTAAAACTGCAATCATTAATAGACAGAACATCGGTCAACTTGCTTTTCAAGCTTCGTGATCCAGTGCTTTCAAAGTCACTTCCGTCCATTCTGTCCTTCAGGTCAGCCTCAAAGCGCGCCAGGTCAGCATCAAGCCTTCGGATGTGTTTATCCACCTGTAAAAGGACACTTGAAAATGTGACTTCATAGAAAAACAAAGGCTGGATGCAGCTCAGTGGCTCAGCATTTGCCTGGAATGCACAAGGCCCTGGATTAGATCTCCCCAGCACCCCAAGAAAACACAAACAAAAAATGATTTCACCAACAAGCAAGAAAAACAGGACCCCAAAAAAACAAAATCGTAGGAGCAGGCCCAGATGAAGACCATCAATGTGTCTTCTCTCTGGGTGCTCCAAACCCCCACCCTGGATACACGTTTCCATACACCTTTTTCCTTCTGTGGCATGGAAGGCAGGGGCGGGAGCCTGCACGCTGAGCCCTTCGCTCACCATCTCGTAGGTCTGCATGGCCAGCTGCACCTTGTCATCACTGTACTCCTTGCACTTGCTGTAGGCGCTCTGGATCTTCTGCAGGTGCGCCACACGCTGCTCTGAAGACAGAGTCTTCACCGTGGAAATGTATTCTGCAGCCAGGATGTCGATCTCTGCTTTCTTATCTAACGGGACAGAGCAGAAGTGGAAGCAGGAGGTAGAGTGCCGTGCATCCAGGATGCTGGCAGGAGCTTCGCTGGCCATGTCAGCGTGCACTTTCTAGTACGGCAACTTACCCAGGACAGACCCAGCACAAGTACTGTCCAGCAAGAAGTCAAACTGCCCTCTGACTCTCCTAAACAGTAAACTTTGTGGTCATCTTGCCTAGCTCCTGGTGTACAACTTTGTCACATACCCAGAGGAGAAGCACACAGGTACCAGAATACACATAGGAAAACACACACAGCAGCCAAAAGCAAGACACAATGTAAACATCCAACCCACAGAATGGCTAGTAAGCAAGGTCTATGC
Organism: Peromyscus eremicus; assembly: GCF_949786415.1. NCBI lineage: Eukaryota > Metazoa > Chordata > Mammalia > Rodentia > Cricetidae > Peromyscus > Peromyscus eremicus. The sequence continues at coordinate 10,240,971 of NC_081429.1, read as the reverse complement.
TCCATCCGTACATACCACCTAGAGCGTAGGGAATAACTAGTGACTCACAACCCTATGGTTGAATCCAATGATGCTGACAGTGAACAACAGAGCAAAACATGTAGAAACACCCTGCATGCTTCCATTAACACCGACGGCAGAGACACACACACAACTCTGCTCTAACCGAGAAGTGGGACTTCAGGTGACAGCCGTTAGCATGCAGTTCAGAACAAACGATTTCACACACAAAATCAATAGCAATGGCATATAAAATCGCCTTCCACACACAAATCTTTTGTTTAAGACCTGAGTTGCACCTCCACCCAAGATAGTTCATTATAGGTGTAAACACTCCAAAACTGAAAAACATAAAAATCCAAAATGCTGCTGGCCGAAAGCACTTTGAATAAGGAATACTCAACTTATAAACAGTGCAGACAGGAAAATTTCTAAAGGAGAAAAGCAACAGATATTCTAACTGAAAAGGACAATAGTTGAAAAGCTATGGCAAGAATCCGTGTAGGGAGCCAGGAAATAAGCTAGGGAAATGGCTACCTATTAGTGGGTAAATCCCCCACAACCCACTTAAAAGCCAAGTGTGGTAGCATGTGCATCTGTAATTCCAGCGCACTTACTGGGAGATGGGCGCCAGAGACTGGAAAATTCCAACTAGCCTGGTACATGCAGCAGTGAACAAGAAAAGAGACCTTGTCTCAAAGGAGGTGGAAGGTGAGGTCTGAACCCCAAGGCTGTCCTGTCCTCTGACCCCTACACATACGCCATGGTAAGTGTATATCCCCACACATGTATACACACATATCACATACGTACACACACAGAGTAAAAAAGAATAAGAAACTACAGCTGAGTTCAAAGTACCAGCACTCTCCCCTACCCCTACACTCCCCTAGGCCACAGAACAAGATGCTGTCTCAAAATTAATAAACAAATAAGTATCTGAGATGGGCGTGGTGGTACACACCTTTAATCCCAGCATTCAGGAGGCAGAGGAGATGGATCTCTATGAGTCTGGGATTGGCTGGTCTACACAGCCAGTTACAGTCCAGCCAAGGCTATAGAGCAAGACCTTATCTCAACAAACAAACAAATGCGGGTGACGGTGGCACCCATCTTTAATCCCAGCACTTGGGAAGCAGAGGCAGGCAGCTCTGTGAGTTTAAGCCCAGTCTGGTCTACAGAGTGAGTTCCAGGACGGTCAGGGCTACACAGAGAAACCCTGTCTCAAAAAAACAAAGTACCAGCACTCCCTCCAAGACACTGTACGATGCAAACCCTGTGCTATACAAGGTCCCTTCAGACTCTCTGATACCCCACGTCCTTTAACACTCTCTCTCTGACCAATGGTCAAAACCCAGCTCAGGCTATACCCACCTTCTGTTCTCTGGTCAAGCTCTCGCATCAGCTGGAAGTTCCTTTGAAGTTCACAGGGAAGGTTCTCAATGCCTGAAAGAAACATGAAAGTATGTACTTCTCGGTAGACAAAAATCTGCCTCCAGGGAAGGAGAGAGGGCTCGGCTGTTAGGAGTACTTGGGAGGCAGAGGCAGGGAATCTCTGTGAGTTCGAGGCCAGCCTGGTCTACAGAGCGAGATCCAGGACAGGCACCAAAAACTACTCAGGGAAATCCTGTCTTGAAAAAACGAAAACAAAACAAACAAACAAAATTGCTGCTTTGTTACATAGTCTCTACAGAAATATGTCTAAAGATCCAGCAAAACTAAAAGAACAAAATAAAAAATAGCCCGGCGGTGGTGGCCTTTAATCCCAGCACTCGGGAGGCAGAGGCAGGCGGATCTCTGTGAGTTCGAGGCCAGCCTGGACTACCAAGTGAGTTCCAGGAAAGGCGCAAAGCTACACAGAGAAACCCTGTCTCCAAAAAAAGAGTAGAAAATAGGGCTGAAGAAATGGCTCAGAGGTTAAGAGCACTGGCTGATCTTCCAGAGGTCCTGCGTTCAATTCCCAGCAACCACATGGTGGCTCACAACCATCAATAATAGGAATCTGGCACCTTCTTCTAGTGTACAGGTATACATGTAGAGCATTCGCACATAAAGTATAAATAAATAATTAAAAAAAAAAAAAAAGAGTGAAAAGCAATCCCCCTCTTCATTCCCACCGGGAGTCAATCTCAACTTCTACAAATAAACGGAGGAAGACATGCCTGGGACGTCAAAGATCAATCCGTTATTCAGGTCATCCTCCCTTGGCGGACTGGCTTGTGGCAGCATGAGTTCCCGCGAAAAGAGCGCACCCCACTAGCCTAGAGCTCCCTACTACGATTCCAAACGCAAACACAAGCAGCAGGTTAGGAAGGGGCGGACCTCCCCCAAGCAGGACTGAACTGGAGGGGAGGGGACCGGGGCGTGGTCAGCGTCGGGGGTGTGGCCGAAGCGGAGAGGGCGGGCTGAGCCGCCGGCCCCGCCCCTCCGTGACGCACCTGGAATTGGCGCGGCGGAGGCGGCGGGACCCCGCGCCGCGCCCCACGCCCTCCATCCACGGCCCCGCCCCAGGCCGGCCGTGAGCCCCCACTATCCCCAAGACCAGTCCCCGTCCGCGACCGCACCCCGGGGCCCCGCACGGGTCGCGGCGGGCCAGGGGCGGCGGCGGCGCAGACCCGCGAGGGCGGCGGCTCGGCCAGGGTGCTTACTGTCCAGATAGTGCTCCAAGTACATGGCAGTCGCCATCTTCGCTGCGGCCACGCTCGGGGTCTGCGCGAGCGGGCGGTGCCGCGGACTCGGGGCGGGGCGGCGCCGCGCGCTCACTATTCATGAGCCGCGCGCGCCGATTGGCCGGCGGAGGGGCGGGGCACGTCGGGGCCCACCCCCATGCTTCCGGCCCGCTGCGGGTCGCCAGGCGGCGCTGTGGGGCTTTCCCTGAGGGACGCCGGGTGGGCGATGGAGTCCGATCGTGGTTTGCAAGGCGGAAGCTGCTTCTGCTGCTCCCGCCGAGTTGCAAGCCTTCGGCGGTGCCCTGTCGGGAGCGCTGGACTGGGGGACCCCGCTGCACGTGCGCTGGCTCCCCGCTTCACCTTCCAGCCCGCGCCTGCCTCTCGGCCACTGTGCCGGCCTTGTTCAGACCTGGGGGCTGGCCGAGCCCAGAGCCGGCACGAGCTGCCTGTGGTTTCTGGAAGCTGGCAGTGTGGTCGTCCAGGAAGGAGACCTCTTCCTCCTCACCCCCCAACACGCACGCACACGCGCGCGCACACACACACACACACACACACACACACACACACACACAGGCCTTGGTTAACACTGATCCTCTTTGTAGCTATCTAGTCTCTCGAAGGGGCGTGCCCACACCGGACCTGCGTGTCTTGACCCGCACTTGATGAAGCCATGCACATCTAGATGCCTGCAAAAAAAAAAAAAAAAAACCTGGAAAAGCTGGGCGTGGTGGCACGTGCCTTTAAACCCAACACTCAGAGGGAGAAGCAAGTATCTCCATGAGTTCAAGGCCTGCCCTATGTAGCCAGTTTCATGCCCACCCAGACTAGGGAGACATCCTCAAAAAAAAGGTGGGGGGAAGTTAGCGGGTTAGTGGTGGCTCCTGCCTTAATCCTAGCACAGCAGAGGCGGGCAGATTTCTGAGTTTGAAGCTAATCTGGTCTACAGGGTGAGTTCCAGCGTGAAGGGGCCCAAAAATAGCTTGACCACACAGCAGCCATGACAGGTTTAGGGGCCTAGACACAGCTTCTGGGACAGGCTTACTGGCAGGCAACACCCAGATCCAGGAAAAGCCTTAAGCTAACACCACCCAGGGATCTACCCAGGGGTGAGGAAGTACCTGACATCCCAAACATTCCAACCATTAGATAAGGTGGCCAGATGTCCTTGAGTCTAGCACACACCTAGTTTTGTTTTACAGATACCCCTAAACAACTGTCAGCCAATCAGGGTCCCGGACCCTGGAAATCCCCTCAGCCCAACCTCTGCTATCATAAAAACTCTGCCCCACCTGAGCTCAGGGTTCTCTGTTTTCACCGCTATGTGGGACAGACAGAGGGACCAAGCTCTGGAACTTGAAATAAAGGCTCTTTGCTTTTACATGCGGGATTCGGTCTCCCTGGTGGTCTTTGGGGGGGGGGGGGTCCTTGCGATCTGGGCATAACACCAGGACAACCACAGCTACACAGAGAAACCCTGACTCTAAAAACAAACAAAAGTGTAGTTGTGCTACTTAAATATGTCAGATGGTGGATGTGCGGGACCCAGGGTGGCTTGACCACACAGCCGCCATGACAGGCCTGGAGATGCAGACACAGCTTCTGTGACAGGCTTGCTGGCAGGCAACTCCAGGATCCAGGAAAGACCATGAGCTGACCCCACCCAGGGAGGGCCTGCATCTAAGGGGGAATAACTGACATTCCAAACATTCCTAGCACAGCACCCACCTACACCCTCAAGTGTTAGCCAATCCTGAGCCTGAAATAAAGGGTCTTTGCTTTTACTTTTGGGGTTCAGCCTCCATAGTGGTCTTTCGGGGGTCCTGGAGATCAGGGCACAACAGTGGGATTGAATTGTGTTTCCTCTGTGTCTGAACCTTATTCAGTGTTATCATGGACACGCAGCCCAGTTACCACAGATCTCTCTGCTACACTGAACCTACTAAGATTAGGAAAATATCTCCAGCAAAGTTTCATGGGCAAAATTGTTTTTTTAATGCCGAATGTCGTTTATTGAAGGAGGGGAGAAGTCTTAAATACAGGCTTACAGCACAATGGGAGAACCCCAGAGGGCAGGTTTGCTACGATGTTTTACAATCTTGCATCTAAGCTGTTAACACCCATTATGCAGGATACACATATAAGGAACTTCCCTTAAGCATTCAGGAGGGTGGAACCTGGCAGGGAATTAGCATAGGGAGGATATCAAGGTCAAGGTCAGCAAGCAAGGCAACAGTTACCCAAAACGGGGGCCAGGACCCTACAGGTCCCCCTTTTACTAAAAAATGAGCTTCTGACTTAGGCTGCGTGGGACGTCAGCAGGTCACCTTACCATGGGCAAAATTTTAGGTGCCATGTGCCAATCCTGCTTCTACTCTGTCACTTCACACAGGCCAGAAGTAAGGGGTTCCGGTCCTAAAAGCTCCAGGACCAAGAAACAGCTTGGGCTACAGAAACAGTGCCAGAACAACCCCTCACATCTTCCACCCCTGAGATGATTGGTTGTATCATTTTTAGATTTTTTTTTTTTAACGTGTATGAGGGTTTTTCATACTCGCATAAATGTGCATCACATACCAGCCTGGTGCCCAGGAAAGCCTGAAAAGGGCATCAGATTCCCTGAAACTAGAGTTGTGAGCCACCATGTGGGTACTAAGAACTGAACCAAGAGCAGCAAATGCTTTTAAACTCTGAGCCATCTCTTCAGCCCCCCAAAAGCAGGTTTTTTGGGTTTTGGTTTGGCTTGGTTTGGTTTGGTTTGATCTTTCGAGACAAAGTTTCTCTGTGTAGTTTTGGTGGCTCTCCTGGATCTCACTCTGTACACCAGGCTGGCCTCAAACTCACAGAGATCCTCCTGGCTCTGCCTCCCGAGTGCTAGGCTCAAAAGTGTGTGTCACCACCGCCTGGCAGGGGTTTTTATTATTATTATTTTCTTCATTTGGGTTTTCTGAGACAGGGTCTCCCTATTATGTAGCTCTGGCTATCCTCAAGCTTGCTAAGTAGACTAAACTGATCTTGAACTCAGAGATTAGTTGCCTCTGCCTCCCCAGTGCTGGAACTAAGGGCATGTGCCACCACATTGCCTGGCCCACAGTCCTCATTACTTAAAATGCAGTTTTTGGGGACATGTAGCCCAGGTTGCCCTCAATCTGCATATGTGACTGAAGATGACCTTGAGCTGATCCCCCCCAGCCTCCACCTTCCAAGTACTAATATTACAGGGGTGTGCCACCATGCCCAGTTTACTTGGTGTCTGGGCTCGAACATTGGTAAGCATTCTACCAAGTGATTATATTCCCAACCTTAGAAGCATTTATTCTATAAAAAATTCAAACTATACAGAAATTTATTTTGTTGTTTTTTTTATTTTTATTTTTTTTTATTATCAGCTTGATACAGTACAAATTCTTATCCTAATAGTGAAATGTTTCATTGAGGCTTGCCCAGTGATTGGGCAAAACCAAAACTTATTATAAGCCACATTCATCCTAGGTTCCCCCCTGCTAGGTAGTCTCCTTGGTTCTGTGGGTTGCAGTCTGATTGTTCTTTGCTTTATATCTAGTATCCACTTATGAGTGAGTACATACCATGTTTGTCCTTCTGGGTTTGGGTTACCTCACTCAGGATGATATTTTCTAGTTCCATCCATTTGCCTGCAAATTTCATGATGTCATTGTTTTTCTCTGCTGAGTAGTACTCCATTGTGTATATGTACCACATTTTCTTAATCCACTCTTCAGTTGATGGGCATCTAGGTTGTTTCCAGGTTCTGGCTATTACGAATAATGCTGCTATGAACATAGTTGAGCATGTATCTTTGTGGTATGATTGAGCATTCCTTGGGTATATGTCCAAGAGTGGTATGGCTGGGTCTTGAGGTAGATTGATTCCCAATTCTGAGAAACCACCATACTGATTTCCACAGTGGTTGTACAAGTTTGCACTCCCACCAGCAGTGGAGGAGTGTTCCCTTTGCTCTGCATCCTCTCCAACATAGACTGATAGACTGTCATCAGTGTTTTTGATCATAGCCATTCTGACAAGTATAAGATGGTATCTCAGATTCCTTTTTTTTTTTTTTTTTGGTTTTTCGAGACAGGGTTTCTCTGTGTAGCTTTGCGCCTTTCCTGGAACTCGCTTTGGAGACCAGGCTGGCCTCGAACTCACAAAGATCCGCCTGCCTCTGCCTCCCGAGTGCTGGGATTAAAGGCGTGCGCCACCACCGCTCGGCTCAGATTCCTTTTGATTTGCATGTCTCTGATGACTAAGACCTTGAATTTCGGGCTGGCAAGATGGCTCAGAGGTTAAGAGCACTGGCTGCTCTTCCAAAGGACCTGAGTTCAATTCCCAGCACCCACATGGTGGCTCACAACCATCTGTAATGAGATCTGGCGCCCTCTTCTGGCCTGCAGGCATACATGTAAACAGGACACTGTATACATAATAAATAAATAAGTAAACCTTTAAAAAAAAAAAAAGACCTTGAATTTCTGATCCTGCCTCTACCTCCCAAGTGCCTGGGATATGAGCATTTCCTTAAATGTCTTTCAGCTATTTGAGATTCTTCTTTTGAGAAATCTCTGTTTAGCTCTTTAGCCCATTTTTTAATTGGATTGTTCAAATGTTAGAAGCATTTATTCTATAAAAAAATTCAAACTATACAGAAATTTAAAATGTTTCCCACTCTCTCCAAATACTAAACCAATGGTCTTCACTTTGAAGAAGGTGCTGTTCCTGGACACATTTAATGCCTAATGAGAGAATAAACAGGACATCACCGTACCCGCTTTTTTGTTTAAATGTCTCTGTTCTGGAGCTCATTTTAAACACTAGTAACCCTTTTTAAAGTAGTCTTGGGTGTCCTGAAAAATTGAGCATATATTCCTCAGAGGGCTCTCTAACCATTTCCTCAGTTGTAGACATTTTTGCATTCCTATGGTAACTTTGTTATAGTTAATGAAACAATATTGATACATTATTAACTAAAATCCATAGTTTACGATAAAGTTCACTCTTGGTGGGGTCTAATATTTCTGGCAAATACATATTAAGTATTCCCCTTACAGCATCCTGAAGAATATTTCACTGCCTTAAATTCCTCTGGTCTACTACAGTATGGGACAACTCCCACATACTCTTGTAACCAATTAACATTTTAGAATCTCTGTAGCTTTGCTTTTTTCCAAGAGTGCCATGGGTTTACGATCCTTTCAGGCTGGCTTCATTTACCATTATGCACTTTGGGTTCTCCCATGTCCTATTATGACTTGATAGCTCATTCCTTTTTTATTTGAGAAGCATTCCACTGTACAATTATTAGCTTATCTGCTGGAGAACATCCTAGTTGCTTCTCTATTTAGGTAAGTGTGGATAGAAGTGATACAACCATTTGTGTGCAGGATTTTCTGTAGACATAGTTTCCAACTCATTTGAGTAACTATTGGCCATATAGTAAGAGAAGAGTAGTTTCCTGAGAAACAGCCAAGCTGTCTCCCAAAGCGGCCACACATTGTTTTTGCTTTCTCATCAGCACTGGAGTTTCCTTTGCTCCACATCCTTACCAGCATGTTCTATGGTCAGAATTATAGGTTTTGGCTACTCTAGAAGAGGTGCGAAATTATCTTCTTTTAAATTCATGATTCCTAATAATGTTTATGTTGAGCATGTTTACATATCTGTCATCCTGAGTACCTTCTTTGACTAGGTGTCAGTTCAGATGTTTGCACAGACCTTGAATTTCTGATCCTGCCCCTACCTCCCAAGTGCCCGGGATTATGAGATATATCACTCATTATATCCAGTTTATTCGTGCTGGGTGTGGAATCCAGGGCTTCATTCATGCTAGGTAAGTACTCTACCAACTGAGTACTTCCTTGATCAGTCTTATTGAAACGTAGTCCAGGCTAGCCTTTAACTCGGAACCCTTCTGCCTCAGCCTCTAGAATGCCATTGTTTTGTTTTATTTGCGACTGGGCCTCACAATGCAGCCTTGCCTGTCCTGGAACTTGCTATGTAGATCAAGCTGGACTCAAACTCACAGAAATTTTGCCTGCCTCCTGCACATATATCCCTCCTGGCTTTAATCTTTTCTATAAAAACACTACTAGGGGCAAAGCAAAAAAAGTGGGAATTTTTCTGTTCGGGCCAGCGCTGCAAATAAATCAATTTCCTTTCACCAACTTCGGGTTTTTGACACAATCCCAGTAACACTAAAACGACAACAAACATTCGTGAGCGCGTTGATGATGCCTCAGCACCTCTGGGGAGTCCGATGCTCGTATCTTTACTCGTTTCAGAGCGGGAAACATAAGACGGCTCTTTCCTTGTGATAAGAAACTTTTAGAACCCTGCAGTTGCGCGCTCAGGGGCATGAAAATTTGATTCCGTTACTGTTGTAGGATTTCCACGTGACCGGAGCGTGCACAATCCCACTCCGTAAGACTGGCCCTCGCAGGGCGCTGCAAACGGAAGTTCCGCGAGTGGGAGGTCACCAGGCGGCTGGGAACCCGGCCACGGGCTACGCAACGTCCGGAACCGGTTCCCTGCAGGCTACAGAATTCAGCTTCCAGCCGGAAGAGGCGGTGCAGCCAGAGGACCTGCGCGCTCCCGCCTCCTGCAGCATCTAACATTGGCGGGAACCTGACAGTTTGGCGGGAGCTGTGCGGGCCTGGCGGTGGCGATGGCGTCGCGGCGGGGGGCGCTCATCGTGCTGGAGGGCGTGGACCGTGCTGGCAAGACCACGCAGGGCCTCAGGCTGGTGACCGCACTGTGCGACTCGGGCCACCAAGCCGAGATGCTGCGTTTCCCCGGTGCGCAGGCGGGAGAGTGGGCGGGCCTTGAGAGTTCTCTCACTCTTGGGAGCATCTGTTTTTGTATTTTTTAAAAACGTTAGTAGAACACTTGTTTATTACTGTGCATGGGTGTGCTGGCTAGTTTTATGTCACCTTGACACAAGCTAGTGTCATTTGGGAAGAGGGACTCTCAATTGAGAAAATGGCCCCCACCAGATTGGCCTGCAGGTAAGCCTGTGAGACATTTTTCTTGATTGACTATTGATGTGGGAGGGGCCCAACTCACTGTGGGCAGTGCCACCCCTGGGCTGGTGGAGATGGCTTAGTTGGTAAAGTGCACACAGAGTTCAGTCTTCCATGTAAAAAGCCAGCATAGTTGATTATAATCCCAGCGCTGGAGAGGTGGAGACAGGCTCGTTCCTTGTTCCTGAGGCCTGCTGGCCAGCCAGTCTAGCCAAAATTGAACGGCAGGTCCCAGTGAAGACCCTCTCCAAAAACACAAGGTAGATTGCTCTTGAAAAGGAACATTATCCAGGAAAGGCACAAAGCTACACAGAGAAACTCTGTCTCGAAAAACCAAAAAAAAAAAAAAAAAAAAAAAAGAAAGAAAAGAAAAAGAAAAAAGGAACATGAGGTTAACCTGTGGGCTTCACCCCTGTGCACTAGACCACCAACCCTAACCCTACAAATTAAGTAGGTAGGGAATTGGAAAACTGCTTTGTTGGATATTTGAATCTTCAAGCTGTTAGCATTTAGGCATCTGCACTGGCCTGCCCTTAGGTCCTGACGGGATATATCTTCAGCTACAGCCACTCAGTGCACCCCGTGTGTGCATTTGCTAAGTTTCCTTGTAAAAGGAGGGCCTTGCCCACCTCCTGTCTTTTTCTCTTTCTCTTCCTTCGCTCTCCTCCCCTGTCTCTGCCCCCTTCCCTCCCCTGCCCTCAATAAATCTCCCATGTGTGCTCTGTTGTAGGGTGTGACTCTTTCCCGCCACTTTTAAGTTATAACTCAAGCCAACCAGTCAAAAGTCTTACGAGGACTTTTGAATTCAAGACTTTACATGGTCTCTGCACATTAATGTGTTCTCTCAGGGAAACTCCTCTGACTTCTCCACAGATGGTCCAAACCTGCCTGGAGGTTTAATAAAGTTTTAGAACTAGATATGAGTACAAGTCGAAAACTTCAGTGCAAACTGTAGTATAATTTGGGTGAAAAGCCTGACTTAAGGAGTCTTTGTCATTTTCTCTTTCTAGAAAGATCCACAGAAATCGGCAGGCTTCTGAATTCCTACTTAGAAAAGAAAACAGAACTGGAGGATCACGCAGTGCACCTGCTTTTTTCTGCAAACCGCTGGGAACAAGTGTAAATACTGACTCTCTGCTCCCCACTTGTCACATGCAGACACGTGTGTGAACACGTGTGCGGGTTTACATGTGTGCATTTTTGGGTGGTATAAACGCCTACATGGATGCTTGTGCCCCTCATGCATGCCCGCAGCCCACGGAGGCCAGATCCCTATATCTAGAGTTAGAGGCAGTTGTGAGCTGCCATATGGATGCTGGAACCAAACCCGGATCCTCTGCAGGAGCAACAAGTGTTTAACTGCTGAGCCATCTTCTCTCCAGCCCTGAGACAAGATTTCCTTTTTTTTTAAAAAGGTTTTTCAAGACAGAGTTCCTCTGTATAACAGCCCTATTATCCTGGAACTTGCCTTGTAGCCCAGAACTTGTCCTCACGCTCGCCCCCCTGAGACAAGTTTTCTTCCTGAACCTTGAGCTCACTAATTTGGGGTTCTGGACCGGACTCAAGTCCTCATGGTTACACGGCAAACAGTTCATCCACAGAGTCATCTCCCCAGGCCCCAACTTTTTTCTTTTCTTTTGGGGGTAGTGGTTCGCTCTGCAGCCCAGGACGTTTCCACCTCAGCCCCCTAAGGGCTGCTGTTTTCTTGGTTGCACTTTAATGGCCCATCCTTAGCATGTCAGTCATTTGTCAGAAATGCCTTTCATGCATTCTCTCTTCCATTCTGGGGCTTGTATTGTATTGTTTAATAGTCTCTTGCACAGCACAGCTTAATTTTACGAGGTTAGCATATCGGGCCTTGCATGGATTTGGTCACTGGTGTTGTCCGACCCAAGGGCAACCAGGCTTTCTCTCTTGATTTTTCAAGACAGGGTTTCTCTAGCCCTGGCTGTCCAAGAACTTGCTCTGTAGACCAGGCTGGCCTCGAATTCACAGAGATCCGCCTGCCTCTGCCTCCCAAGTGCTGGGATTAAAGGTGTGCACCATAACCTCCTGGCTTCTCTCCCTCTTTTTTTTTTTTAAGAAAGATTTATTTATTATGTATACAGTGTTCTGCCTGCATGTTTGCCTGCAGGCCAGAAGAGGGCACCAGGTCTCATAAATGGTTGTGCCACCATGTGGGTGCTTGGAATTGAACTCAGGTTCTCTGGAAGAGCAGCCAGTGCTCTTAACCTCTGAACCATCTCTCCAGGCCACCCTTCTCTCTTTTTTTTTTTATTCTTTTTTTTTAAAAAGATGTATTTATTTATTATATATACAGTGTTATCCCTGCAGGCCAGAAGAGGGCACCAGATCTCATTACAGATGGTTGTGAGCCACCATGTGGTTGCTGGGAATTGAACTCAGGACCTCTGGAAGAGCAGTCAGTGCTCTTAACCTCTGAGCCATCTCTCCAGCCCCCCTTCTCTCTTTTTTTAAAGTTTTCTGTTTTATATTTAGGTCTAGGGTCTATCTATGTTAATTTGTGAAGGGTATAAGATCTGGTGGGTTTAGATTTTCTTTTCCTTTTTGTTTTGTTTTGTTTTTCAAGACAGGGGTTCTTTGTGTAGCCCTGGCTGTCCTGGAATACTCTTTGTAAATCACGCTGGCCTCAAACAGAGATCCACCTGCCTCTGCCTCCCAAATGCTGAGATTAAAGGCATGTGTCACTACTACTCGGCTCAATTATTTTTTTTCTTTTATTTTTTTTCTTTTTTTCTTTTATATGTTCACATTACTGACTCTAGCTCCATACATTAAAAACTCTGGGGCTGGAGAGATAGCCAGTGGTTAAGAGCACTGGCTGCTCTTTCCAGAGGTCCTGAGTTTAATTCCAAGCACAACTACAGGGTGGCTCACAACCATCTTTAGTGGGATCTGATACCCTCTCAGGCATAAAGTCATACATGCAGATAGAGCACTCACACATAAAACAAACAAATCTTAAACAAAAACTCTTAAAGGTCCTGCTGTATACATAGTTTAGTTTGGCTTGGAACTTGGGGTTCTCTGCTTTAGTCTCACAGGCGTTGGGATTCCAGGTTTGTGCCATCATGCCCTAAAGATCAAGAGCTGGAGGTCAGCCGAGGCTGCATAACAGATTGTAGAACAGCCTGGGCTACATAGTGAGACCTATTTCAGCCTTCTCCGCCCCCCCCCCCAAAAAAAAAACCCCAAAAACCTGAATGCCTCCTGTGAGGTGTGCTAAGTGGGATGAATCTTGACTTTGCCTTCGTGTCTTCAGTGACGCCTTTTTTCGCTCATGCTAAGCCCTCTTCCTCTTCACACGTCTAAGGTTTGGCACACTGGCAATCATGGTGAGCCTGTGGCGTTTGGTGGAAAACATCCTTGATATTTTGTCTCCTCTTACACTTGTAGTTCAGACTTGGGCACAAGTATCAGCCTCACCTTCTGGCTCCCCGTGCCCTCCGCCAACCTTTGCTCTTTGCTGGTTCTCCTTTTCCTCAGCAGGGCAGGGTGGAAGTGACCACTGGCATCACCTAGAGAGAAGATGTACAGCTTTGTAAATAAGTTTATAAATCCCCGCGCTGTAATTTAATTGTATGGGATTTCCAAGTTGGGGTAGTTTGGGAAACCTGTTCCAGCCCTCAAGTGCATTCTGTTTTTCAGGCCACTAATTAAGGCCAAGTTGAACCAGGGCGTGACCCTTGTCTTGGACAGATACGCCTTTTCCGGGGTTGCCTTCACTAGCGCCAAGGAGGTGAGTAGTGTGTGGGTCTGTTTCGGGTTGCCAGGTGTGGGCCCTGATCTGCTTGTCTTCATTTTCAGTGTCACCGACCACAGTGAGTATGTGTTCAAGTTACTCTGAGGAATCTGATGACTCTGGCATCCCTTTAACCTTCTCGAGATTGAGATTTTTTTTTTTTTTTTTTGATCAATAAATGCACTTGGCAGGTTGTTTTTCACAGACAGTATCGTGTGAGACTCTCATGCACTGCCTCGCTTTGTGACCAGATGGAGAATGGCTGGGACACTGGGGCCGCCTCCTCTGGCCCCTCTACTCTCTCCCCACCGCTTCCTATGTGTAATGGTGGTAGCTGCACTGCCCTTTTTTCTTTATTTCTAAAAAAAAATCCTGCCATTTATGTTTGTTTCAGACAAGGTCTCACTATGTAGCCTTTGCTGGCCTGGAACTCACTGTGTCGACCAGACTCACCATGAATCAGCCAGCCATCTGCCTCTGCCTCAAGTGCTAGATTAAAGGCCTGCCCCACCACATCTGACAGTGCTTTTTAGTTTTTAAACCTCAGCTATTTGGCAACAGAAAACCTCCCATAGTACCATCAGCTTCAGGGACACTCAAATCCTCTGCTCTGTTATCAGACGGTTTGTCAGTTCTTTTTTTTTTTTTTTTTTTTTTTAAATATTTATTTATTTTATGTATATGAGTGACCTGTCTTCATGCACACCAGAAGAGGACACCAAATCTCATTACAGATGGTGGTGAGCCACCATGTGGTTGCTGGGAATTGAACTCAGGACCTCTGGAAGAGCAGCCAGTGCTCTTAACCGCTGAGCCATCTCTCCAGCCCGGCTTTGTCAGTTCTTAATAAATGTTTTGGTATACATCTAAGATGTAACCGTGTGTGTGTGTGGGGGGGGGGGGTATGAAGGGGAGGATTGTTCATTTGAGACAGGGTTTCACTGTGTAGCCAGGGCAGGTCTGGAATTCACTATGTAGACCTGGCTGACTTCAGACTCACAGAGATCCACCTATCTGCCTGTCTCTGCCTCCCTATCTCTAGGATTGGGTTTTTTAATTTTATCTATATGGGTATTTTATCTGTATGTATGTCTGGTGCTCATGGAGACCAGAAGAGGGTGTTGGATCCCCTGGAACTGGCATTACAAACCATTGTGAGCTGTCATGTGGTTGCTGGGAATTGAACCCATGTCCTCCGGAAGAGCAGTGCCTTAACTCCTGAGCATCTCTCCAGCACCTGGGATTGTTATTTTTGAGACAGGGTCTCTTGTAGCCCAGACTGAGAGGAACTCACTAGGTAGATCGTGATGGCCTCAGACTTGTAATCCTCCGGTCTCAGCCTTCTGAGTGCTGAGATTCCAGGAGAGAGGCACCACTCCTAGCCCAAGACAGTTACATTGTAAGGACAGTCTCGCCTAAACACAGATCTCGGCCACTAGACATGCAGTGTTCATGGTTCCCAGCTCTCAAGAGCTGGCTGATTGCCTTGTATTTTTATTAAACCAGAATCTGACTAAGGTCGATGCTTCATGCGCCTCTTACATCTCTCTTATTTTTATTTGTTGTTTTTGTTTGTAAGGATGGAGGCCAGGGCATGTGTGCCATGGCAAACATGTAGAGGTCAGAGGCCCACTTTGGAGAACTGGTTCTCTTGTTACACTGAATTTTGGGGATTTAACTCAGGTATCAGGCTGTGTGGGAAGGGCAGGCCTTTACAAGCTGAACCATCTCACTGGCCGAAGTGGGTTTTTTGGAGTTTTTTTTTCCGGCTGGGAATTTGGACCCAGGGCCTCCTCACACGTGGTAGCCATTGCTCTACCACTAAGCTGTATTTCCAGTCCTTTAAGTCTTTTGATGTGTAAGTTCCCACATCTCTTTCTGGCATTTCGTTTAAAATATTCTGAGTGCTGAGGGTGTAACTCTGCGTTTTGTTTTGTTTAAAAGATGCATTCATTTTCCTTTATGCGTATGAGCATTTTGCCTGCATCTATACACTTGCATCCACAGAGGCCAGAAGAGGGTGTCAGATCCCCTGAGACTGGAGTTACGGGGAATTGTTAGCCACCACGTGGATGCTGGGAACGTGGGTCCTTTAGAAGAGCAGAAAGTGCTCTTAGCAGCTAAGCAATCTCTCCATGTAGGAGAGTGTAACTGGTAAAGCATGTGCCCGCCCAGCTCCCCCAAATCTTTGTTATTTTTTGTTGCTGCTGTTGTTTTGTGTTTTTCAGACAGTTTCTCAGTGTAGCCCTGACTGTCCTGGAACTCACTCTGTAGACCAGGTTGACCTTGAACTCAGACCTCCCTGCTTCTGCCTCCTGTGTGCTGGGACTAATGGTGCCACCACAGCCCAGCATCCTCCCCCCCCCCCCAAACCTTACTGTTTTGTTTTTTTGAGACAGTTTTTGGCTGGCCTTGAACCCACTATATAGCCAGTAATAACACCGAACTCCTGCTTCTAGCTCCGAAGTACTGGAATTGCATTTGTTTTGTTTTGATTTTGAGACCAGGTCTTCTGTAGCTCAGCTTGATTTGGAACTCTGTAGTCGAGAAGGAACTTGAACTGTCTTCTTGCTGCCCCTTTGCAAGTGCTGTCACCACGCCTGGCTTTGTGCTTTTACCTTGTTCTTCTGTAAACTTCTTTTTTTTTTTTTTTTTTTTTTGGTTTTTCGAGACAGGGTTTCTCTGTGTAGCTTTGTGCCTCTCCTGGAACTCACTTGGTAGACCAGGCTGGCCTCGAACTCACAGAGATCCGCCTGGCTCTGCCTCCCGAGTGCTGGGATTAAAGGCGTGCGCCACCACCGCCCGGCCCTTCTGTAAACTTCTAAAAGTGCTGGGTCCTCTCAGGAAGCAGATGGTGCCTGATAATGTCTTCATATAATAGCCCTTGAGGATGACAGATTGCCAAGCGACAGTAACCTTTTAAATTCTGTTGTTTCTTTTACATATGTTAGAGTCCTTCCCCAATGAAGTATTTCGTTTGTATAAGGAAGCCAGGACAGATGATTGGCACGCTATGGCCCTGTTGGGAGGGTCTTTGGGGTTACTTCTTGAGCTTATAGTGTTTAGGGGCGATAGGATGGCCTCTGTAGCCCTACTTTTCTTCCGGAAAGGACATTTTTAGCAAGTTGATGAGATGCGTGAGAATATGTACATGAGATCCAGTAGGCAGGCAAGCATACAGTGGGCTTCCAGGATTGCTTGTTTCCTTCGGTGTTTATCGGGAGGAATACAGATGAAAGCTTACAGCACAGAGCTCTGCTCTTCCTGTCTCTGGGATGAGCTACTTCCCACCTCAGCCTTTCTGGGTTGACTATACCACCAGGATATCTACATATGCCACGCCTTATTCCGAGACACGGTCCGGGATGTAATGAAGTTCATAGTAGACGGCAGAGCACAGAGCTGTGATACCATCCTGCTAACTCTTACTTACAGCAGGTCCCCCAACCCCACTTTGAAGCAAAAGATTACACCCCACTCAGTTCTCTTTCTCTAACTGTTGGCAGAATTTTTCCCTGGATTGGTGCAAACAGCCAGACGTGGGCCTTCCCAAACCTGACCTCGTCCTGTTCCTCCAGTTACACCTGCTGGACGCTGCCGCACGGGGGGAGTTTGGTCTCGAGCGCTATGAGACTGGGACTTTCCAGGAGCAGGTTCTGCTGTGTTTCCAGCAGCTCATGAAGGATAAAAACCTGAACTGGAAGGTGAGTCCTGGCTACAGCCAGCCACTGAGGAGCTGTGTGATAGCCTACCCTCTGCTGACATCAGCACAGCTGGTGTAGTGTTTTGGCTGCCCACCTGTGAAACCTCAGGGAAGCTATTCTGGTTCTCTGCCAGCAGCCTTTTTGGTGATAGTAGTGGTACTAGCTACAGAACCGAGGGTCTCACCTACCACTGAGCATCCGTCCAGCCCCGTGCCAGCAGATTCTAATCATATCTGTTTTACAAAACCCTAAGACTCCTGCTTTGTCTGGTGGACCAGATGAGTTTGAGACAAACAGTCCTCATGAAGAATGAGATACTCTGTATCCACTAGACTCAAAGATGAACCCCAGCAAATATCTGCACCTTACCCTGTACAAGCCTTTAGCTATGTAACCTGGCCATTCAGCACATAGTCTTGCAAGCTACATCACACTTTATTCTCTGGTCTTTCTCATAGGAATGGCTCTGCAGTGTACTGTCTATAATTGGATTATACTTAGGTAGTACTGTCACAAGGTGGAGTTGGCCAGTTGCATGGTGAGATGTATCTTACTTTTCCTTTTAGCTCATGCTGTGACTTCTTCCTGTTGGCTCTCAGTCATACTATAGGCACCTGCTCTACAGCTACAACCTGGGACTTCCCTCTGCCCATTTCTTTGGAGCCCTGTAGGCCTATGCATGGCCATCTCCTGGGGCACAGGAATTGTCCATTCTAGGCTTCCCTCTGGTCCTTTTTCCTCTACTCGGTTTCAACACTGGTCTCAGGAAATAGCTTGAATTTCCATCTTGTTCCTTGCATGGAAGCCAACTCTGATCCTAACTGCACCTTCTTTCCTGCAGACTAGTTGCCTCCGCACATCATCTACTCTAGAATAGTCCTGGTGGGCCTGGCATTGCCCGCACAGGCCAGTGTTAGACTGTTGCCTGAGGTTCCCAGACTTCAAGCCTGGCACTTAAGTAGTGCCAGACATGACAGGCCAGTTTTTACTAAGGCGCCGTTTCCCTTGCATTACTTGCCCTTTGTTTGTTACATGTCCAAAGTTTCTGCATCGTCTTGTTACATTAGAACATAATGCCTTTTTACTTGTCAGCCCAGAGCGCCACCTTGAATAGTCTGGGCCAGGGTCCTGTGGCTGCAGTAGGGCTGTTGGGCTACCTTCTAGGAGGCGACCCCCTGTGGAGTTTTCCTGCATATAGTCATACCTTGTGAAATAGTTGGATTCCTTCCATAACCTTCTACACTCCTGGAAGCTTTTCAAACATTTGCTGCCAAAGGTCTTAGCCAGACTTACAGAAGCAAGGGTCCTGTCCAGACCCCCTCTAGATGGTGGGACTTGGAGATGCTGACATTTATTGACTCTCTGTCCTGGTTTGCACCTAATCTGCCTGTCCTGCAAGGAACAGAGCAGCTGTATTAGGACAGCTTTCATCTCCCAAGAGGACAGGAAGCAAACCAGGCTGATGGGGGCCTGCTGTGTATCTTCCAAACACCCTGGGAGTGCCCTCAAGAAAGGTGGAACTGTTTTGTTGTTTTTTGGTTTTTTTTTTTGTTTTTTTTTTTTTTGTTTTTTTTTTTTTGAGACAGGGTTTCTCTACGTAGCCCTGGCCATCCTGGAACTATGTAGTCCAGGCTGGCCTTGAATTCAGAGATCCATCTGCCTCTGCCACCTGAGTGCTGGAACTATAAAGGGTGGGTCACTGTGCCCGGCATGGAGCCTGTTTTTACTAGTCAACTGGAGGATAGTTGCTTAGCCTGCTTAGGAGCAAGATGGGCAGGCAGCTAATGCATCCTGCATCCCCTGTGCCTGGGATGTGGTGGGTATGCAGGCTGCTGTGTGCTAAGAACACCAGGTTCAAAGAAAGCTGTGGGTGGAGGGTCCCTGAGGTCACCACATGCACTGGGAATAGAGGAAAGGTGGTGTAATGATCCTTTCTGCTGTCTCCCTGTGACGACAGGTGGTTGATGCTTCCAAAAGCATTGAGGATGTCCATGAAGAAATCCGTGTCCTCTCTGAGGACGCCATCCGCAGCGCTGCACAGAGACCACTGGAGGAGCTGTGGAAATAACCCAGAGCGTCTACTGCAGATACCAATCTCTGGTCCTCAGGAGACTGGTGGGAAGCTCACACTCAACACTGTTCAGCAGGAGCTATTCCTTGGCAGAAGAAACCTACAAGCTTCCACTCATAACCCGAGATTTTGGCGGTATGGACAAGTTGTGCAATATCTCCCTTGCCTATTCCTTGATCCTAAAGGTGTTATTTCCATACTGAACGTTAGTGGTAACTTTCGGCAGTTTCACTGAGGTCACAAAAAGCATCAGTTAGTTGGGAGTCGTATTTTTTACAGAAACTAATAAAAATCTACCTGAAAATGTACCTCACTGGCTTTCCCTAAGAATTTGTAGAGATGGGTCTGCCTACTATTCATGGGATTTCCACTGTGGGTTTGATCAGTGTTACCAGGCCCCATGCTCTGAGTCTGTGTTCTCAGGCCTCCAGGCTTATCAAGAGGCACAATGCTGCTTAACATTCTAGACTCACTGATAATAACTTTGTTGTTTTTTCTTTGTGCTGCTGAAGCTTCTCACACTATCCCCTCCAAAACAGGATGATTTGACATTTCCTGGTAGAATACATCCTATATTCGTAGAGTATGTTGCAGGTGAGGTGAAGCACCCTCCTCAGGATCAAAAGGATACAGGCTAGGCAGATGGCATGGGACGGTACCTTGATGCTGAGTACTACCCTGGTGTGGTAATGCACACTTTTAATCCCAGCACTCAGGAGGCAGAGGCAGGTGGATCTCTGAGTTCCAGACTAGCCAGGGCTACACAATGAGACACTCTCAAAAAGAAAATAAAGGTAGAGGATTAGCCAGGTAGGTCATCATTGGCCTCTTTATTTTTTTTAAAGATTTATTTATTATATATGTAGTGTCCTGCCTGCAGGTCAGAAGAGGGCACTAGATCTTATTATAGATGGCTGTGAGCCACCATGTGGTTGCTGGGAACTGAACTCAGGACCTCTGGAAGAGCAGCCAGTGCTCTTAACTGAGCAATTTCTCCAGCCCCCATCATCGGCCCCTTAACAAGCAGCCCAAGGTCAGGAGATGCAGAGCCTTTGCAGGAATACAGAAGCCTTTGGATGCTGGAAAGTTAGCCCTACTGACAGCATAATCTGCATTTCTGCACTCTAGAACTGTAACAAGTTCCAGCAGTGGGTCATGTGCTATGTAGTCATAGCAGTCATAGGAAGCCAACAGCAAATCTGAAAGATAAGCCTTGCCTTGGGCCATTGTATTTGGGTCAGCAATTTTCCTTTATTTGGACTCAAGAGCAGGTAGTCTTCATCCAGGATTGTCCCACTGAGATTTCACCAGGCAGGATGAGATGATCCTCAGTCTCCTACTTGTACCCTGGTTGTATCCCTACTAGTCCCCCAGGCCAAGGTCAGGTATAGCCTGACCCTGTCTAGTGAGAACCTGAGGCAAGCCTTCTAAGTGGGTGCTTTTTACCACTTTCATTTTTTAAGTAAACTTTTTTGTTTGTTTTTTTGAGACAGGGTTCTCTATGTAACAGCTCTAGCTGTCCTGAAACTCACTCTGTAGACCAGGCGTACCTCAAACTCACAGAGATCTCCTTGCCTCTGCCCCTCCCAGTACTAGCCACCACTGCCTGGCTTAAACGAGATTTTCACTATTTCTGTGTGTATGTGTCCATAGAGGTCAGGGCTGTTAAGTCATCTGGAGCTGGGGTCAGAGACAGTTGTGAACTGTACGGGGTAGGTGCTGGGAACTGAACTCTCCGGAAGAACAGTCAGAGCTCACAACTGTTGAGTCATTCCTCCAGCCTCCTGCTCATTTTTAGATCATGTTCTCCTTGCACTTCTTCCTTTTAGGGCCACATGTCTATTCAATAAAAGGGAAAACAGACATTGGCTAACAGCTAGGCCTGAGGCGGGCAAGATTCACTTGTTCAACGCGGGGAAATCTTTACCTGTCAACACTAAAAGCAGCCAACCATAACTAAAGGAAAAATCAGCACACACACACACTTGGTTTCTACTGAAACTTATTATTTATCGTTAAGGACTGCAAACTGTACTAGTAAGAATGAGCCACCTCAGGAGGCTTTTCTCAGGTTGTAGTGCTCCACACATCCACCTTTAGTACCATCAGCAGGAGGTGCAGCAAGACCTCGGGCCACAGCAGCACATGGCTACTGGATTCAGGAAGTGGAGCCCCAGAGGAATGGGGCTAAGGGACACGATACAGGAGAAAGAGTAAGAGGAAATAAATTATGTCATCAACACTTGGTAGGTAGGGGTATCCCTTGTTACTCTGTGGGCTACTTAAAGCTGCCATATCTGGCATATGCCATCAAGGAGCAGCTCCAGCCTCACCCATTTACAGGGTCCTGTGGAAGGGCTTTTAGCAAAAGCTCCTACAAGGGCCATCTCAGGCCGCCATACCCTGTTTATATAGTCTAGGGGGAGGAGAGGCCGCTCTCTAAGACAGCAGACCTAGAGCATCAAAGCTTGAAGGCCCAGAAAGCCAGAGTGAGAAGGTGGCAGGTATGAAAGTGAGTGCCAAGGAGGGGCTGGACACTTCGCCTGCTAGTGCCTGGAGCTACCTGCTCTGTTTAAATGTCCACTGTGCACTAAAAGCCAGAGCTCCTTAACCTCTTTGGCCCCAAACCATCTACAATTCTCTGTGACCCAGGAGGGTTTCTGAGAAGGGCAAGAACACGGAAGAAGGCTCAAGTAGCAATGTGTCCCCTACCACCAGCGGGCACAGTGTCACAAGCTAAGAGCAGCTCTGCTCCCCTCCCTTTCCTCCCAGAGGGAAGCTGGGTGGCAAGCTAACAGCAGCAGGCGGTGTGTCTTGAAATGCGTCAACCCCTTATAGGAGACAAATCTCTTCCCTAGTGGGGTCCTGATGGGGAGCCTCCGGACCATGGCTCCTGACGCCCTAGGAGCTTGTCAGCTGCCCCATGGCTCAGGTGTCCACACTGGGCCCATGTACACTGTTATCTTTGGGTTTTCAAAATGCCCCACCAGAATACTTTCTCTCCAAAGCAAGTAGCAATCTTGCTGTAATCTTTCCATATGTTCTCCCACTGAGGTAGCCCTTGATAAATCACACTGGGCAGAGGAGACAGCCCAAAAGCTCACCCTGCCCAGCAGTATGAGGCCATGACGTGGCTGAGACTCTGTACACGTCAACCTGCAGGTCTTCTAAGACTGACCTGGGAAGTGCCCTAGAAACTCATGTCTTTGTTAAACAACTTCAAACAGGGCTTTAATTCCAAATAAACCACAGACCCAGGTGCCCAGGAGAAAGCAGAACCAAAGCTAATGTGCTGACCAGGGCTGGCAGTGTCAAGTGGAGATCTCTGGAAGCTCCTGACCTGCTGCTCTTCCTGACTAGGCCTTCTGACGGGCGACTTCTCATGTGGACAGGCCCTTCGCGTGTTTGGGGTTAGGCAGTCTGACTCCAAGCAGTAAGGCCTCCAGGCCCCGCAGTCCTTGGTCCATGAGCAGAGCAGGCCCTCTGGACAGAGGTGGCACAGGCGCACAGCACTCGGCAGGGGTGGGCTGGGTGGATGGAATGCGGTGACACTGAGTGCCCAAGGCAGGTCTGGGTTCTCAAAGCACCCCAACGAGGGCCATGGAGGCCATCCCCAAACCCCAGGATCTTCAGAGGGATAAGATTTCAAAGTCTTCATCTTCAGAGTCAAAGAACCTCTCCAGCCTCTCTACATCCGAAGAATCTGGAAAGAACAAGAAAAACATTAGGCATCTCTCAGGAGCTGGTATGGGTGTGGGTTGGTTGGGAAGATGTTAGGAGAGGGGGACAGACTAGAAGAGGCCTGCTAGGCCCTGAAAGCCCCTTCCTGACTGGAGAGTCTTAACAGGTATAAAGGGGTCCAGACCCATGGGCAAGTGACAAGGCCCTAAAGAGGGATGGGAACTCCGCCAGAGAGAAGAGAACAGAATCTGACTCCTGCCAGCAGACAAGTGATAGGGGCTGGCAGCAGCCCAGGAGGGTGAGGGCACCCAGTCCTTGCACCAGCTGAGGAATGAGCAGGTCTGGCCAGGCTTCCATCCACTGTCTCCCAAGACCAGTCCTTGAACTCTACTGTGCTGAGCCATAGGACCTGGGCTATGCCCCCCACAGGCACACTAGCCATAGGTCAAGGAGCCACGACTGCTCACCCACAGTGGCCGTTAGACTGGACTTCATCATCGCAAAACCTGTTGTGCCCTGTCACTACAGTGCCCAAGGAACCGGTGGGAACATGTCTCGCAGAACATGGACATACTGTGCTGCTGCCAAGCTCAGGGTTTGAGGCGTGGAGTGCTCTACAGTGCCCTATCAACTATTTGCACCTGGGACTCATATAAACATTAATGGTTAAAAGGAAAATGACCAAGACCTGAGGGCTTGCGGCAGCACAGACTGTATGAACTAAGAGGTAGGGACAGGGGACTAGCCCACCCAGACTTGGCCCCACAGCCTCAGCACTCACCTAGGGACAGGTTCAGGACATCCTGGCAGGCCAGATGGGAAGGCTGCTGTTCCACCAGCTCAAACATGGGCAGGGCACCGCCAAGCAGGGATAGCTGTCAGTGAGACACAGCTGTTAGATGCACCTCGACAGTCACGACAGCCTCCAGCCTGCAGAGGTCTAATTTCACAGATAAGAAAATGGAAGTGGTATCCATACTAAAGGTTACAGCACAGACCAGTGGTCAGCACAGCACAGGCCTGCCCACTGGGAATGGTCTGTCACCCCATCAGGCATCCATGATCACAGAAGGCACAGGGAAGACAGCAGGAAGCAACTGGCACAGGGGCAGCCTTTGGCACACAATTTATTGCCATCCCATAACAACATGAGGCAGGTAGGTGAGTAGGCCAGAACCCTACTATAAAGTTAATGTGCAGAACTTAGGTAGGTAAAAGACGGCCAATTATGGCCTAGACATAGCCAAGAGAACCAGCAATATGAGGCACCCTGCCCCGTTCAGCCTGCCCACATGTGTGAGGCAGGAACAAAACTCCCCATGCAACCAGTACACAGGTTCCTAGCTAGGCCATGCAAAGAGGCTCCCTTTACCCCAGCCACCTCATTGCCTGGGTCCCCAGAAGTTTCATCTTGGCTCTGGAGAGGGGCAGCTACAGACCTTTTTGACTTGCTGACACCAATCGTTAAAGTCTTCCTCAGTCTTACAGAAAAATCCCTAAAATGAAAACGATTGTGAGAGTAGTGACAACATATATATGAGCATGAAGCTGTGATCTCCAGTCTTCAGAGACCCTGGCATGCACCTACCAGTACATGCCAGGCTGTCTGCTTCGCACGTGCTTTGGTTCACACATACAGACAGTCTGCTCAATGATGGAAGATCTATCCCATGGTGCAAGGGAGAGTAATTCCGTGTGGTCCCTTTGATCTCGGCTCTCAAAAGCTAGGAGTGAGGCTCAACCTTGGTGCTCCCTGCACTGCTAGCCCCATGTGTCTAGCATCTTCTATAAGGCTGGCTGTCTAGGTGGTGGTAGAACATCAAGTTCCAATCACTGAGCTGCTGAGATGCATTCACTGTAATGTGCACACACTCAAGTTAGCTGAGGAATTTACCAGGGGGGCCTCAGTCTACTCTCCACAGAACTTGGGAGGGGCACACATGACAGAGTGTATCCTGGGTGCTGTGTCTGTGTGACTGTTACATTTTGGTACTAGATATGGCACACTCTTTGCCAACAAAAAATATGATGTGCAGCCTAACTAGGCAGTGATTTCCCCGAGTATGGCATTGTTTTGACATTTTTGGTTTTGCATCCTCTTTCTCCCAAACACATTTTGAGTGGGCAGGTTTATATAAATTATCAGAAATCCCTACTATATCATCAAAAAGGGAGACAGAGAAGCTCGTTCAAGGGAATTGTCTCCAAGATACTTTAAATAAACAAACAACAATTTGATGATGAAAAAAACTAAGAGGAAAAGAGGTACAGACAGGTGACTCTAACAAGCTGTCATTTGTATTTTATAGACTAGGAAAAACACACACCCTCACACTTGGTACATACACTCAATCACAGGCAACACTCATACACATTATGGTTGTGAATGCCACTCAGGAGGCAGACAGTCTCTGGGGAGGATAAGAGAATGCTTAATTATATAACGCTAACACTCCAAAATGCTGGAAAAACTATTAAGATGTAGACATTTTCCTTTATATTCCACTGCAGAAATGGTACAGACTGTCTCCACAAATGCCTAGGAGTTTGCATGGCTGGAACATACCACGGCAATGGACGGGTCAAGCTCTCCAATGCCCATCCTGCAGGGAGGGTGTTGGCAGTGGAAGCTCTCATCTGGGATAAAGCAGCTGTCAGTCAGCTCCACTGCAGGCTGTGTAGTATGGGGGTCCAGATAAATGAGTTCCTCACCTGGGCAAGATGATGAAGAAGTCAGACGCAGCTGGCTAGAGCTGGGCAAGAGGGAGGGAGCCGGCCAGAGCAACATCCAGACCCACCATATCAGAGCCAGCAGACAGAAGGTAGGTAGAAATCAAAACGTCAGGGGGAGTGGGGTGCATGCCACCACAGTGAGCGAGGGAGAGGCAAGTGAATTAACAACACAACTCCACAGAAAAAACCCACTCCTTCAGGGAGACAGATCATCCCTATGAACCCACAGCATGCAAATCAGACTCACCAACGTAGCCAATAAAGTAGTGGGCACTGTTGGGCTTCCCTCCGATAACACCCAGGGACTGGGGCATCATGAAACAGTGCTGCAGGAGAGAAGAGGGAAGGCCACTGAGCACACTGGCCTTACAAGAGCATGCAAGAGCATGCTCCCACACAGTCCCACACACTAGCACAGTACACAGTCAGGAGAATGTGTTTCACCATCTATAACCACAGGTAGGCCATGGCCTCCAGAAGCCCACCTGAATGACACAAGAACAATAGGAAGACATACCCAAAGAGCTTCTGGTACAGGCGGTACACAAGCACACCACAGGCTCCTGGTTCTACCTGGGTAAACCCTGGATAGGTGATGGGATTGGGGAACATGGTGCAGACTAACCTGCAGGTGTTCCGTGGGAAATGTGAGCAAGCACACTGGAGAGATAGCCTGGCCAGACATCAGTCTGACCCAATGGGACAAGAGATGACCACAAGAGGCAGGTCAGAGAAAAATGGGAAATCAGTGAGGGGAAGCCCAAGTGACAGAGGGAGTGGCCAGGAAGTCAAGTAAGACCAAGATAAGGGAGAGATTTTATACTTGGTTTTACACTGAGCGGTGATTAAAAGTAAAACATTTTAACAAAAAGTATTGCCTGCTCTCAAGTGTGACTCCTTCCTTTAAAATCTGAGGTAACTAATTCAAGAGGTTTTGCCTCTTGTTCTTCTGACAGGGGTGGGGAAAATCAAAGAAGTAGGTGGATGGATTCTCAGCAAATCTGTCTGCAGTCCCCATCCTCATGGGCCTACCCACCCTCCAGACCAGTGGTTCTCAACCTCCCTGATGCTGTGACCCTTTAGTACAGTTCCTCATGCTGTGACCCCCAACCATAAATTATTTCATTGCTACTTCATAACTGTAATTTTGCTGTTACAAATCATAATGTAAATATCTGATATGCAGGATATTTGATATAGGACCCCTGTGAGAAAGGGTTGTTCAACCCCCAGAAAGGGGTTATGACCCATGAGTTGAGAACCGTTGATCCAGTCAGAAGTAGAGGTTCAAAGGATACCCAGGAGGGGCACAGCAGAGACCTGGTAGACAGAAGACCCTGATGCTAGCCTCAGCAACAGGCTGACTGGTCTTGAAGATCCTTTATAAAACTCTAGACTGCACGCCTTTAATCCCAGCATTCAGGGGGCAGAGGCAGGTGAATCTCTGTGAATTCTAGGCCAGCCTGGTCTACAAAGTGAGTTCCAGGACAGGCTCCAAAAGCTACACAGAGAAAAAAAACCACCCTAGACATTTCAATTCTCACCATCACTTATAAGATTAAGGCCTTCACCCCCTCTCTCCTAGAGGTACAGCTAGTTGACCACACTTTGAAATAGATGAAAAATTGGGAGCACGGGGCCCAGGTTAAGAGCTGCTCTGAAGACTCACCTTCAGCGTCTCCACATAGGCCTCATTGATGTCTGTAAGTCCCAGGCGGAGAGGGATGAGAAGCACTAGGGGTCTCCAGGCCGATGGCCTGTTGGTGACTTCAGCTCCAGCAGGGAACCCATTACAGTGCCGCTCTGAATCTGTAGGAAGTGCAGCAGCCCCTGCACAGGGAAGGCTGGCCCTGCACAACCTTCCTGGAAGGGAAGATGTGTTTTTCATGAGCTAAGCAGAGGTAGACAGAAGTTCTCCTCAAGGAGAAAGAGTGTTTTGAAAGCCAAGTACTTAGTTAGGGGCTGGAGAGATGGCTCAGTGGTTAAGAGTACATGAATACGCTTTCAGAGGACACAAGTTTGATTCCCAGCATGCACATGGCAACTCCCAAATGTCTGTAACCCCAGTTCTAGCGATGTGACACCCTCTTATGACCTCTGCAGGCACAAGGCACCCAAGTAGTGCAGAGACATACATGAAAGCAAGATACTCATATACACACAATAATTTAAAACAAACACAACAAAACAAAAATCCCAAGTGACTTAAATATAAATAACTTGGAGAACAAATGTTCCCAAAGAAACATTTTCTACCACTCCTAATTCCAGTCATAGGGGTTCTAATGCCTTCTTCTGACCTACCCTCATACTAGAAATGCATGTAGTATACACACATACAGGCAAAATACTTATACACATTAAAAAAAAAAAAAAAGGAAACATTTTCTACAAAGATTTTTTAAAATATGTATATGGTTGTTTTGTCTGTATGTCTGTGCATGATGTGCAAGCAGTGCCCTCAAGGACAGAAGAGGGTGTTGGATCTCCCGGTACTGGAGTTAGAGATGGTTGTGAGGGGGCTGGGAACTGAACCTGGGTCCTGAGAGTAGCCTAGTGCTCTTAACTGTTGAACCATCTCCTCAGCCT
Organism: Peromyscus eremicus; assembly: GCF_949786415.1. NCBI lineage: Eukaryota > Metazoa > Chordata > Mammalia > Rodentia > Cricetidae > Peromyscus > Peromyscus eremicus. Next base: position 10,212,730 of record NC_081429.1, on the reverse strand, counting down.
GCACTTTATTTTTTTTAAATTTCTAATTATTATTAAACCAAGCATAGTGGTGCATAGTTTTAATCCTAGCACTTGGCAGAGGCAGAGGGATCTCTGTGAGTTCAAGACCAGCCTGTTGTATATCTCAAACAAACAAACAAACAAACAAACAAAGTACGTACAATGTGGGAGAGAAATATGCCCCACAGTGCATGTGGAGGTCAGGGGACCACACTGTGGAGCTGGTTCCCCCTTCCATCTTTACATGGTCTCAAGGGATCAGGCTCAGTTTGCCAGGCTGGTGTGGCAAGTGCCTTTACCCACTGAGCCACCTCACTGGTCCCACATGCACCTTAAAAACAATTAAAGCAGCAGCAGCCATGTAGTCTCTCCAGCCTGGGCAGACCCAGCCCTCTCAGACTCCTCCTCAGCAAGAAGAGCATCCACAAACAGCTCTTCTCCATCCTTCACTATGTCTCCTGTCTAAACGCACTGGACTAGCCTCCAATAAATTATTAATTAGGGTCTGGTGGTCCGACAAGTCCAGTATTGTGGAACACACCCCACAACATTCTGCAGTCCCATTGTGGGAATGACCCCACAGGAGGGGCTGAGAGCATTTCCCTAAAGCTAGAAAAAAAAAAGGTATGCCCAGTAACAAAACATGTTGGGCTTCTGCCCAGTCAAGACACAGCCAGCCTGAAGAGGTGCTACAGGCCAGATGTAAGGTAATATGGGATCAAAAAGGCAGCACACTAGGTAAAAAGAATCCATGAACCCCCAGACATTGACAGAGTCTTTCAAATTTAAAAATGGAAAAGAGAATTAAATACTTATCAAGAATGCCTGTCAATAAACATGTAAAGAGGGACAATTTAGGAAAATCACTATGCTCAGTCACATATTAAAAAAAATGCCTCAAAGAACATCAACATATATTAAGAATCATCTTCTGAATAGGAATCTCACTTACACAACTTAAGTAAAACATAGCTCTCTGAACAAGATAGGTTTCTTCTGTATTCAAGAATCTAATGAATATTTATATGTATAATTCAGCTATTATTTGGCTTAAAAGGGCTTGTTGGGAAACGTTATCATTTTTACTATTTTCTACAGAGAAAATATTTTCTAGTTCCATATAACTCTGGACTTTTGAATTATAACCTGTTTTTATGTTAAAAAAGTAGTTCTAAAAAAAAAATCATCTTCATTAATTTCAAGGAATGGCATCATTGAGACAAACACATCACCCTCTCCAGGTGTGTGTGGCATCACAACACACCAACACTATGGGTCCGAGAGGTCACTGAGTGCTACCTGGTGGTGGTGGTTGTCCAAATGTTTGCCTTTGTTAAAATATTTAACTCAACCACAACCCTGAGGAAACAGACAATCCCATTTGTGGGCCACTAACTGAACAAGATTCTTTAAAATTTTAATGCCATCAGAGATCAAAATACAGAGGGTGTCTGAGATGATGTGATGGGTGGTTAAGGGCATTTACTGCTTCTGCAGAGGACCCAGGTTTGATTTCCCAGCATCCATAAGGAGGCTCACAAAAACACCAGTTCCAAGAGATCCCCTGCCCACACATGGTATCATAAATTCACACACACACACACAAACTTTAAAGAGACTAAAAGTGTCAGTGATTCACTGTTCTTCAAGATTGAACTTCCTAGGAAACGGCCAGGGTAGAGAAGATTTAGTGTTGCGCTTTTAGCTATTTGACTTGTTTAAGATGTCTTCTTTTTTTACAATTTTTATTCAGTTTACTTTATGTCTGCTTTGCCTATGTATATGTGTGCCACATTCGTGTTTGATGCCCGTGGAGATCAGAAGAGAGTGTTGGAGGAGATGGAGTTACAGATTGTTGTTAACCACGAAAGGTGCCGGGAAATGAGCCTGGGTCTTCTGCAAGAGTAACAAGTGCTCTTTTACCACCAAGCCATCTCAGAGCCCCCTCATCATCATCATCATTACTTTTTTTTTTTTTTTTTTTTTTTTTTTTGAGACAGGGTTTCTCTGTGCACTTTTGGAGCCTGTTCTGGAACTAGCTCTGCAGACTAGGCTGTTCTCAAACTCACAGAGACCTGCCTGCCTCTACCTCCTGAGTGCTGGGATTAAAGGTGTGCACCACCACCGCCCAGCTATTAATATTTTTTAATACAGGGTCTCACTATGTAGCCCTGGCTGGCCTGGAACTCTAGACTGGCCTTGAATTCACAGGGAACTGCCTGCCCCACAGCTGAAGTGCTGGGATTAAAGGCATGAGCCATCACAGCCAGCTTTTAAGTTATTACTTCCGATGATGTGTGTACATGTAAATATGTGTGCTCACACACATGCCAAAGCTCATGTGTGGGGTCAGCAGACAAAGGCAGGAGTCAGGTTCCGGGGACTACACTCAGGTTGTCAGCCTTGGCAGTAGACTACCCCCGAGACCACTATTTAACTTTTCTAAGTTCTAAGCACATTACTGTTTACCAGAGCCACCTGTAGAATTTATTTATCCATTAATTATTTTTTTCAAAACAGGGTTTCTCTGTGTAGACTAGGCTGTCCTGGAACTAGCTCTGTAGACCAGGTTGGCCTCAGAGATGCACCTATTCTCTGCCTCTAGTGCTGGGATTAAAGGCATGTGCCACCACCGCCCAGCAAAACAAAATTTTAAAACAACAAAAACAAAATAAACAACTCTCTAAGAACTCAACTCTAAGAGCTGAAGAAATGGTTCAGCTCTTAGGAGTGTTTGGAGCTCTTTCAAAGACTGAAGTTTGGTTACCAGCACCCACATTGGGTGGCCCACAACTCCTTTTCCTGGCTCTCTGTGGGCACCCCACCCCCACAAAGAGAGTGAGAAAAATAATGAATCCTAAAAAACAAAAAAACAAAAAAACAAAAAGGCAACTCTGACTAAGTGAGAGGCTCTTTCTCTCACTCCTTTGGAACTTCTCACTGCAAACATCCGACTTGAAGCCACTTCTGTTCAGCTAACTGCCACCTGGCAGCTTTAGTTCACCTGTCTTGGTTCTCCCCTCCCCTCCCCTCTCCTCCCCTCCCCTCCTCTGTCAGCTGCTCTTGCAGTGGTGTTTAAGTTTCTTTCCTCAATGCTGACACATCTTTTCTAATCTACACTTTCTCCTTGTATCTGGGGACTTGCTACTTCCTGGTACAATTATGAAGGCCTAGTCCAAACCCATCAACATTGCAGGTATAGTATCTCACAGCTGTAATTCCAGCACTAGGGGGACTGAGGCAGAGGGATTGCTCCAAGTTCAAGAACAACCTGAGCTATAGCATAAGGCCATCTCAAAAACCCTCACCACAACCAAATAAATCCATCAACACTAAAGGCTGGCTGAGTAGATGGAAGGACTGGGTGTGTGGGTGTGTGGGGGTGGGGATTGCTATAGGCCAGCTCTCAGGATGAAGGAGGCTTTGGCAGTCTTTGTGAAGGACGTCACTTCTTCCCTAACTGTTCCATTCACAAGCAGTTCAAGAAGTCAGAAGAAGAACCTGCTGCTACTACACTGTGCCCTTACCTTTGCTCTGCTGCCATTTCTAGGAACCGGGCTACGATGGACAACCTTCAGTAGTAGGATAAAAGGCAGCTTGCTTCTTTTAAAAAGTTTTAACTACATTTATATTTATCTGTCTGCATGTGAACATGTGTGCAACAGCACATGTGTAAAGATCAGAGGCCAAATTGAAGAACTGGTTTGCTTTCCACCATGCTGAGTCATAGGAATGAAACTCAGGTCATCAGATTTGGTGAAGTGCCATCTCATGCTTCCTGCCTTCACTGAAGCCCTCAAAAGCCCAAAGCAACTGAGAACTGTTATCTACCCTACCACACTACACCATGCTCAGGGGCTCCAGCCTCTAGCCGAGCTCTGTCCTTCTTTCACCGTGTTCTGATGTAGCTTTTCCTAAATCCAGAGTCAGATGTTTTGTCATGTGATGAGCACATCCCTTCTGATCAGATCCCGGTCACAGGCAAGCAGCCTCAGCACCCACCAGGAGCTCTAAGAGATGCAGACTCGGGCTCCTCTCCAGCTCTGATCCACATCCTCAGGGCAAGGCCTCAGCACGGTTCCCACAGTGCCATATGTACCAGTTTGGGGGGGTGGGGGGAGATGGCGCAACAGGTAAAAAGTACTTGCCATGCAACCCAAGGACCAGAGCCCCAGAGGCCACGGGCAAAGGAGAGAACCAACGTCCAAAAACTGTCCTCTGACCTTCACATGGCAAATGCACACTATAACATACATGCATCTGCACGGGGGCACACATACACACACAAACTTTTTTTTTATTTAAAAGTTACTATGGGGGCTGCAGACATGGTTCAGTTGTTAAGAAGAGCACTTGCTGATCTGAGTTCATTCCCTAGCATCCACATCTGACTGTTCACAACCACTGTAACTCCATCTACAGATCCAGTGACCTTTTCGGGCCTCCAAAAACTTCTGCGCATGCACGAACATACAAAAATCTTTTTTTTTTTTTTTTTTTGTTTTTGGTTTTTCGAGACAGGGTTTCTCTGTGTAGTTTTGCGCCTTTTCCGGGAACTCACTTGGTAGCCCAGGCTGGCCTCGAACTCACAGAGATCCGCCTGGCTCTGCCTCCCGAGTGCTGGGATTAAAGGCGTGCGCCACCACCGCCCAGCTATACAAAAATCTTTAAGAACAGTTCCATAAATTTCTACAGTATCAAGTCTTTAATGAATAAATTTTTAATTTTTTTTAAAATAACTTATTTAATTTTGTCGGATACCCTGTAACTGGAGTTACTGTCAGCTGTGAGCTGCCATGTAGGTGCTGGGAATTGAACCCTATTCCTCTGGAAGGGCAACCTCTGGAAGGGTAACTGCTGAGTCACCTCTCCAGCCCCTTAAAAAAGAAAAAAAACATTTTTTAAAGCTATTATGTTTTCTTTCCTTTTTCTACTTATTATTATTATTAGTACTATTATTTTGTTTCATTTTTCTTCCCCCTGCCCCCCCTTTTTTTTTTTGGTTTTTCAGGACAGGGTTTCTCTGTGTGGGGCTGGCTGTCCTGGAACTGGCTCTGTGTATCATCCTAGCCTTGAACTCAGAGATCCACCTGCCTCAGCCTCCCAGGTGCACCCCCCCCCCCAGGTACTACCATGTTTTAAACACCAGGGGAAAATGTTTTGACACTACACAAGGTTTTGGTGGTTTTCTGTCCTATGAATGTATAGCAATACTAGGAACGGAGCCTAGGAAATCCACCACTGAGTTATAGCCATAGGCCCTTTGCTTGTTTGTTTTTTTGAGAGAGTGTCTTATTAAGTAGCCTAGGCTAGCCTGGAACTATGTAGATCAGGTTGGCCTTGAATTCATGGTAACCCACCTACCTCTACCTCCAAAGTACTAGGATTAAAGGTATACTCTACCACACCCAGCTACTTTTGTTTTTGATTTAGGGTCTTATGTAGCCCAGGCTGGCCTTGAACTCCTGATCTTCCTACCTCCATCTTCCAAGCACTAGGATTACAGGCATGTACCACTTTCCCCTTAGAAATCAGTTTGGGCTGGGCGGTGGTGGCGCACGCCTTTAATCCCAGCACTCGGGAGGCAGAGCCAGGTGGATCTCTGTGAGTTCGAGGCCAGCCTGGGCTACCAAATGAGTTCCAGGAAAGGCGCAAAGCTACACAGAGAAACCCTGTCTCGAAAAACCCAAAAAAAAAAAAAAAAAAAAAAAAAAAAAAGAAATCAGTTTGGGTGTCTGGTTTCCCTCAGGCTGCTGGCAGGCCTTCGTTCTAGAACCATGCACCTCCTTCTTAAGGTCCTTTGCTGGAGATGGGGCAGCTGAAAAGCCCTTCACTGTGGTGCATTGATTCAGTGAAAAGCATACATTAACAGATTGTTTTTTCTTTATGTCAAGGCTGTCCTGGCCTTTAATTCATGAACTGAAATGATTCTCTTGCACTGTATGTGGAACCATCTGTATGTGGCCTGTACCATTATACTCAGCTTTAACATGTTATCTGTAGCACACACACAAATAACTAACCTGATGCTGAAGAGAATGCCTTTCTCTCCCTTAGCCTAGTAGACACCACAGTAAGAGAATGGGGTGGACAGATGTTCCCCCAGGCTTCCACCTGTTGGGAAGTGCCAGTGCTGCTGAGACTCCAACTCTCTAGTTGAGGCTCCCTCTGGGGGACCCAAACCCTGAGCCACTTACTGATTTCCTCCATCACCACAGTGTTGTCCATTGCTATGTGAACAGCCAGGGAACTCCACGTGTCGAATACAGCAAGCTTCCTACAGAAAGCAAGAGAGTTCTCCCATGAGCCTTCTACAGCACGAGCACTGGACACCGCAGTGACAACCATGAGGCGGTTTCAAAGATGAAGTCAAGGATTCGTCCAATAACTCAAACAGGAAGAAAGCCGAGTGGTGCTCACTGGGGAAATGCCAGCCGCCCTTTGCCAGAATTCAGTACGGACAGGAGCCCTACATGGCACAGCAGCTCAGGGATCCCCTGCGTGGAGGCAGGGCCAGCTCACTGTTGAGCAGATTCTCTTCCAGCACCTCACACTCTGAACTGACAGCCCCAGAAATCTAATGAGCAGCACCACTGTGACCACCAGTGGGAAGAAGCATGGCGGCAGATTTATGGCTCTGAAAGAAGAGCAGACTGCAACCATACTTTGCAGAAACAGGATGTAAACTGGGTGCAATGGGGATGACACAGAAGGCCCATTAATCAGTGAGAAACAGAAAGCAAGAAGGGATGTTTTATCCATGGGGACAATTACCAAGGACCTGAGCTGCAAGGTCCTTGTCTAGGAACACAATGAGAGGCCAATGCCTGGAAGGCACTAACTAGGGCAGTGGTTTTCAACCTTCCTAAAGCTGTGACCCTTTAATATAGTTCCTTGTGTTATATGACCCCAACCATAAAATTATTTTCATTGCTACTTCATAACTGTAATTTTGCTTCTCTTATGAATCATAATGTAAATATTTGAAATGCAGGATATCTGATATGAGACCCCTATGAAAGGATCATTTGACCCCAAAGGGGTTGTGACACCCAGGTTGTGAACCAGTGCACTAGAGAAACCACACATAGCCCCTCCCTGGAACTGGAAACTTGGAAGGGGCTCAGTAGAGCCAGTACTTCCTCACTGCTCATCAGGCCCTGCCACAGCAGTAAGGATACAGACCCAGGAGAGTCAAAGCAGCACTCTACTGTGCTGACGTGTCTTTAAAGGGAGGCCGGGCAAGGAAGCAAGCAAGCAAGCAGGGCAGGCAGTGTATGCTACAGAGAACCCAAAAGCAGGGACTGGGAAGAGGTTGCTAGGGCAGGCGCAAACTGTGTAGACCATGGTCAGCAGAGGTAGGGAAGCAGGCTAGGGAGGTCTCTGGGAGGAAGGGGCTACAAGGCTGGGGCCATAAGTTACACAAAGGTCCTAAAGTAGGAGTGTATGAGTAACAGATGTGCCATCCAAGGGTGTGTCAGGGCAGAGCAAGCTCAGGGGGACAGGGTGGGTCATGATGTGGCAAGCAGCTAAGACGCGAGGCCAGCTAGAGCCTCAGAGAGGGCTGTTGCATTTTATGGAAACGACTTTGGTTATTATTTGAAAAAGTCTAGGATGAGAGAAAGAGGATTAACAATGAAGCATGCATGAGACAAGATGTGGACCAGGGTAGGAAAGGGAAGGATGAGCACTTACTACAGGTTAGCATGCTCAACTAAGAGCCAGAGAAGTCTAGCATCAGTCCATATTTTGGCCTAGGCAGTTGAAGAAACCCTACTAGAGTCTCCTGTGGGAAAGGGAGGTTGATGCAGCCAAGTGCTGGCAGAATGCTCTAACTTTGGAAGTTAAGATTCCTCATGAGCCTCCAGGTAGAAACGCAACAGAGTTCAAAGATGTAACCCTATCCCAGTGTGTAGGACAGAGAGATAGCCACAGGTGAGGACAAGCCATCTAGCAACAAAAGCAGAGGAGGCCAGGGACAGGAATAGTAAGCAGAGATAAGCAGCCTGACTTGCCATACATTCCAGAAAGATGTACATAGTAACACTAAGGGGCTGCTGTTTGCCAGTGAAGATAGAGAAAAAGTGAGGCAACAGATATAACCAAAGCACTGACGGTGAACTGGTCAGGCTGGTTAGAGCTGCAGTGAAAGGTAGCAGTAATGTGGTGGCCCTGAAAATTACATCCCAAGCCAAAGAGGTGTGTGGTAACTGGAATTAGGACTGTCTCCCTCACTCCCCTCATATATTCGAATGCTTAGTCCCCAGTTGGTGGAACTGTTTGGAAAGGTTTAGGAGGGCTGGCCTTGTTAGAGGTGTGTCACTGGGATAGGCTTTGAGAAGTCAAAAGCTGGTGTCATTCCCAATTAGCTCTTGCTCTGTCTCGTGCTGGCGCATCAGATGTAAGCACTTGGCTACTGCCCAGTGCCATGCCTGCCTGCCTGCCTGCCTGCCTGTTGCCATGCTCCTTGCCGTGATGGCCATGGACTCTAGCCCTGTGGAACTGTGAGCCCCCAAAATTAAACGGTTTGTTGTTGTTGTTGTTGTTTCATTTTTTATAAGTTGCCTTGGTCATAGTGTTCTGTCTTGGCAACAGAAAATCACTAAGGCAAGGCAGGACTTAGAAAAGGACACTAGAGGGGATGGAGTGGGTGTGCATGCCACAAAGAAGCCAAGTCAAGGAGCCACAGCCAGCCACAGCCTGGGATGGCTGGGCATCGGATACAGGAAAAAAGAAGTGTCCAGGTGCAGCATGTAGGAGATGGCCATTGCCGACACTGGATAGGGTGTCAAGGGAACTGCCAGGAGAAACTATAGCTAGAGAAAGAGCTGAGAGATACTGGCTTTCAGTCCAACAGCACAAGGGCCCTACATGAGTGAGTCCTGGACACTGGTCCAGAGCCTCCCAGAGGCACTGGAATAGTAAGCCACAGGGAAAGTGAATCAGGCCAAAAAACAGGGCAGGGAGGGAGTGTGGGCAACACAGAGATGGCTCAGTGGATCTTGCAGAGGATCCAGTGTTCAGTTCCCAGCACCCACACAGCATCTAACAACCATTTGTAACTCCAGTTCCAGGGGTCTAGCAACCTCTTCCAGCCCCCTACTAGCCTTGCATGTATGATGTGCACAGACATACGTGCAGGCAAAATACCCATACATACAAAAATAATCTCCAAAACAAAACCACTGAGGGGTCATACACTGACATGTGGCACATCCCTGAAAACAGCAGAAAGACCCATTTCAGTGGAAATTTTGGAGCCAATGCCCCTCAGAACAAGTAAGGCTGATGAGCTCCAGACTCTGGGGCCACAGAAAGGGAAGGAAAGAACAGGCAGGGAGTTATGAGAAACAAACTCCAACAGATTCGGAACAACATGTAGAGGCTTATCTCTGACAAATCCACAGAGGTAGAGGGCTACAGCACCTGCAGATAGAGTACCAGAACTGCCATGGTTCCAGATGGATCTGTACACCAAGACAGAGGACAGGGCCATGCTAGGGCTCTGACCTAAACATGAATCCCATTCACAGAACAATAGGCACAGTCACCCAGAGGACTCCCCTGGGTCTATAAGCAAAGAATCGGAATACCTTATTTCCTGTGGCAATAAGTACTCAAGGAGTGGGTAAATGCCAAGGAGAACTCATGCTGACCCCAAGAAGCAGAAGGGCTGGGCTCATTACGTACTTGAGGACCTGGGCAACAGTGTTCGGCCCGTACCACTGGCCTATAGACTTGCCTTCGCCAACTCCCATTTGCGCTGCAGGAAACAGACCCATGTTAGCAAACACATCCGTTCTAGAGCACCTTACTTTTGGTACATCAGTAAACGCTTCATAGAAAGGTCTACACACACCACACACACACACCAGGCCTCACTTTAGGTACATCAATGAATGACTTCATAGAAAGGTCTAGACAGGACATCTACTCTCCTAAGGAAAGCAAACCTTCAGGAGGATCCTAACTCCCACAGACTGCCTGGAATCAGTCACTGAAGGCTATACAGGGGTAGGGGCAGGGTAGGCTTGGGTCTGAGTGAGTGCTGGAATGCTGACAGCAGCTCACAGGGGTCAGAGGCTAGAGAGTGATCTAGAGCCTCATTCTCCAACTCTGCACGATTTGGAAAGCTCCCAAGGGAGTCCCAAGGAGTCTGTCTTCTGTAAAGAGCCATGCCTAGGACACACTTAACCCCCACCTATCTGGTGGATGGAGTAGTAGCTGTCCTTCCTGTCGAGGAAAGCATTGAGGACACTGAAGTAGCTGCCAGGCTGTCTCTCCCGTTGAGTCCATCTCCAGTCTATTAGAAACAAAACACAGAATGTCAGTTTGACCACTACACACGTAACAAGCCTTCCTTTTACACAGTGCTCAATATCCAGATGGTATACAAAACTTTTATTTTTTGAACCTTTTTAAAGTTAAAAGTCAAATTCTCCAGGATCTCAAATATGCATACATTATCTTATCAAAACAAATCTAGGCTGAAAACAGAAAACTGTTTCAGTACTTTAAAGATACTTTCTAAAAAAATGACCATTTATAGTTATATAAATTACAGGCCTGGTGGTTCAGGCCTATAATCCCAGCTCCTTGGGAGGCTAAAGCAAGATGCATGGTTAGTTTTATGTCAACTGGACACAGGCTAGAGTCATTTGGAAAGAGGGACTCTTAATTGAGAAAATGCCTAGACAAAGTGGCCTATAGGCAAATCTTTTGAGCATTTTCTTGATTAATGATTGCTGTGGGAGAGCTGAGTGATGCCAATTCTGGACAGGTAGTCCTGTATTGTCTAAGAAAGCAGGTTGAGCAAGCCACAAAGAACAGTAAGAAGCATAATAACAAGCCATAAGAAGGCAGCACTCCTCCATGGCTTCTGCTTCTGTCCTGCCTTTAGGTTCATGCCTTGCATTACTGCCCTGACTTCTCTTAAGAGACAGAGCATGACCTGACAGTTCTAAGAGGAAAGAAATCCTTTCCTCCCCAAGTTGCTTTTGGTCATGGTGTTCTATCACAGCAATAGAAACCCCAACTAAGACAGAAGAGAACTGCAAGTTCCAGGCCTGCCTGGGCAACACAGTGAGCTCCTGGATTAAAATATTAAATAAGAAGAGGGCTGAAAATGTGTTGAGCACTGCAAGCTTCCTACAGAGAGCAAGACAACTCTTGAATGGGCTTTCCATGGCATGAGCACTGAGTATGGACCAATGGTTTTCCCTGGGAAGAAACACGCACACACCATTTGTTGGTACTGGAGGTTGAACCTAGGGCCTTGAGCATGCTAGACAAGCACCATAAATCTGTGTTTTGCCTATGATAAGCTTTTTTTGTTTTGTTTTTTGCTTTTTGTGAGACAAGGTTGCTTTGTAGCCTTGGTTGGCCTGGAACCCTCTTATGTAGACCAGGCTGGCTTCCAACTCATAGAAATCCACTTGCTTCTGCCTCCCCAGGGTGTGCACCAACCACTATGCCCAGCTTCTGTGATGTGCTTTAAACATCCCTTACTGCACAGACCCCATTTAAGCACCTGGACTCACCTCGACCTAAGTGCCGGCATACCAGGGCCTGAGCAAAGATCATCTGTCCACACCGAAGCATGCAGCCCCAGCCTGTGTCTGAGGTAGGACCAGTTCCCCCTGTGTGGAAGACAGAACAAGAAGCAGTCACAATCAGAGGGTCCAACAGAGACCAAGAATCCAGCAACAGGAGTCATTTGGACAGCCACATACTACAGGCGCTGACCCCTCACACATCTGCTACATCTCAAAGCATAACTCTGAGTACTCAGAAATGCAAGATCCATATCTGCTGGGGAGTAGAATGTAGCAGCTTTTCTTCCGGCCACCAACCAGCTCCCAAATCATGACACAGAGACTCCTTATTAGTTATGAATGCTCAGCCTTAGCTTAGGCTTGTCTCATTAGCTCTTATAACTTCTTCTTTTTTGGTTTTTTGAGACAGGGTTTCTTTGTGTAGCTTTGGAGACTGTCCTGACCTCAAACTCACAGAGATCCGCCTGCCTCTGCCTCCTGAGTGCTGGGATTAAAGGCGTGCACCACAAATGCCCAGCAACTCCTTTTTTTTTTTTTTGGTTTTTCGAGACAGGGTTTCTCTGTAGCTTTTGGAGCCTGTCCTGGAACTCACTTTGTAGACCAGGCTGGCCTCGAACTCACAGAGATCTACCTGCCTCTGCCTCCCGAGTACTGGGATTACAGGCGTGCGCCGCCGCCACCACTGCCCGGCACCCAGCAACTTTTTTTAACCTGTTTCTCTTCATCAGTGTTTTGCTTCAGGGCTTTTTACCTTTCTTTCATTCTGTGTATCCTACTCTGTGTCTGGCTGGCTGGTAGCGGTGTGCTGGCTGGCCCCGGGCATCATCTTCTCTTTCCCCCTGGTTCTTTCTCCTCTCTGTTGTTCTCTCCTCCTACTTATTCTCTCTGTCCACCAGTCCCTCCTATCCCTCTACTGCCTAGCTATAGACCATTCAGCTTTTTATTAGACCAATCAGGTGCCTTAGACAGGCAAAGCAACACATCTTTACATCATTAAACAAATGCAGCATAAACAAATGTTAACACATCTTTACATAGTTAAATAAATATTCCACAACAGTAGAACGTCCTGACAATCCCCCCAAGATGGGCAAAATGCGGACAATCAGTCGTGCAGTGATAAGAATACCTGGCCCGCAAACAAGAGTCCGCATGACTAGTCTGGAAGATACAGAGTTCAAGTAGGAGAATCATTTCCTACTACCAGAAAGGCAGAAATGCTAAAGCTACATGATGCTCAGTTTTGCTGACAGTCAGGGCCATGGCCGTCAGTAGTAACGGTAATGGCAATTCTACATCTTTCAAGCCTGTGTTTTGAGCCTCTCCCGTAATGTTCATTCACTAGGGCTTGGAAGACTGACAAGAACTGTAGAATCACTTTTAACATGACAGGAATGGGGAGAATGCTCTCAGCAGGTATTCAGGGGAATGCCACTGTGCAACCATGATGAGGAAGAGGAACAGCCTATGTAGCAGTAAGAGTCAGAGATGTGATGTGAACTGGGAACAAGGAACTCAGGTCAGTGGGTGGGTTTCCCCCCATTTCTATCCCTGTCACCACTCTCATCCCACAAGTCATCTCTACAAGGCACAAGGGATATGCAGGCCACACTTGGTTCTTAGGATCCTGATGAGCTGCTTTAATTGCTTTTTGTTGTTGTTGTTGTTGTTTTTTGAGACAGGGTTTCTCTGTAGCTTTGGAGCCTGTCCTGGAACTCACTCTGTAGACCAGGCTGGCCTCGAACTCAAGGATCCTCCTGCTTCTGCCTCCCAAGTGCTGGGATTATAGGCATGTGCCACCACTGTCCAGCTAATTGTTAGTTTTAATTGTCAACTTGACACAATCTGCAATCACCTGGTATGGTAGTTTGAGTGAATGGCCCCCACAGGCTTATATGTTTGAATACTTGATCCCCAGTTGATGAAACTGTTTGGGAAGGATTAGGAGTGCAGCCTTTTGGAAGAGGCTCATCACTGTGGGCAGGCTTTGATATTTCAAAAGCCCATGCCATTCCCAGTTAGCTCTTTCTGTCTCCTACATTTAAACTCAGATATGAGCCCTCAGCTCCAGTGCTATGCCTGCCTGCCACGATGCTCTCTGCCATGATGGTCATAGACTCAATATCTGCAACCATGGGCCCTAAATCAGATCCTTTCTTTTATGGGAGTCCCTGCAAGCATCATGGCAGGCAGGGAAATGAACCAAACTGCAAAGAGGTGAGAATGAAAACTCAGTTCAGTCTGTCTTAGTCAGACTGGATCAAACTTCACCAGTCTCGTGCCAGGCAGTTTATTGCCAGCATATTTAAACACAGCACCATTTGGGGAAAAGTTTCTAAGCAACCATCATCCAATTCCAGGTGCACAATAAAGCTTAAGGAGTGACTAAATAAAAAGACCTTTGCAAAGTACGTGTGACCGTGAAGATGGGTTCTATAACTTGAAAACTTGGGATCTGGTGTGGTGTCTGACCTAGACATATAGAGGTCAGCAGGCCATAAAGTACGTGTGACATCTCCCCTAAGGTTGGAGTCTATTGACTGGGAGCTAAAGATAAAGGTCTAGGGAGGGAGAGCCTGGGATAAACATTCTGGGACTGGGGTGAGGTCTGGCTCCACAGAAACAACACTCCTAACTTTCCACGGGGAATGCAGGTATGTTATTTCCTCCATTGAGGAGATGCCCCTGTGTGTTTAACACTACTGATTTCCCTAGTGCTTTGTGGGTGCAAAGATGTTTGGGTCCCCACATTCTTTTCTAAGTTACCTTAGTAATGGTGTTTTGTCACGGCAATCGAAAAATCACTAAGATACCTGGGAAGAGACTCTCAATATGGATTTGTGTCTTAGTGTTCTACTGTCGTGATCAAACACCATGACCAAGGCAACTTCTTTTTTTCATTTTTTGAGACAGGGTTTCTCTGTGCAACAATCCTAGCTGTCCTGGATCTCACTCTGTAGACCAGGCTGGCCTCAAACTCACAGAGATCCACCTGCCTCTGCCTCCTGAATGCTGGGATTAAAGGTATGTGCCTTTACTGCCCAGCCTCAGCTTGTTTTGTTTTGTTTTTTAAAACACAACCCAGGACTACTGTTGTGCAATATTAGTTTAACTATGAAAGATGTGCTGCATTTGTTTAATTATGTAACGATGTATTGCTATTTTACCTTGCCTGCCTAAGGCACCTGATTAGTCTAATAAAAAGCTGAATGGCCAATAGCGAGGGAGGAGGTATAGGCAGGACTTCTGGGCAGAGAGAGTAAGTAGGAGGAGAATTTAGACTCAAGAGAAAAAGAAAAAGAGATGAAGGGGAGACACCAGGGGCCAGACAGACACAGAGGAAGCAGTAAAGTAGGACATACAGAATGAAAGAAAGGTAAAAAGCCCTGAGTCAAAACGTGGATGAACAGAAACAGGTTAAACTAAGTTAAAAGAGCGAGTGGGACAAGCCTATGCTAAGACTGAGCATTCATAATTAATAATAAGTCTCTGTCTTTATTTGGGAGCTGGTTGGCAGCCCAAAGAAAATGCCAACTACAGACTGTTCAGGGGTGGTACCAGTCACAGTGGGCTGGACCGTCCTATATCAACCATTAATCAAGAAAATGCTCATACTTACAGGCCAATTTGATGGAGACATTTTCTCAATTGAGGTTCCCTTTTCCCAGAAGATCCCAACTTGTGTCAAGTTTAGAAAAAAAAAAAAAAAAAAAAAAATGCCTGGCACTAGTAGTGCATGCCTTTAATCCCAGCACTTGAGAGGCAGAGGCAGGTAGATCTTTGTGAGTTGAAGGCCAGTCTGGTCTTCAGAGCAGTTCCAAGACAGCCAGGGCTACACAAAGAAACCCTGTCTCAAAACAAAAACAAAACAAGCAAACAAAAAAACAAAACAAAATAAACAAAAAACACAAACTAAACTAACCATCACAGAGCCAGTGTCAAAAGCAATCCAACAACAACAACAACAAAATTATTGTCATGACCCTTTATCTTGACTACATTCCCAGTGACAGCTGTCTGACAAGGAGAGAAAAAGCATATGTATTTCATCAAAGGTTGTAGAAAAGCGGGATACTCAAGCTGGAGAGATAGTTCAGTGAGTCAAGAGCTTGCCATGCCAATGCAAGGACTAGAACCTGCATAAAGTTCAATGCAGCAGCACACTTCTGAACCCCAGAGCTCCTCAGGAAGATGGGCAGCAGAGACAGGGGAGTCCCCTGGAAATGACCAGCTAGATTGACATACACAGTGAGGAATAACAAGAGACCTTGTCTCAAACAAGGTGGAAGGCAAGGACCAAAACTGTAGGTTGTCCTTTGACCTCCATACATGTGTCTGTACTCCCATACACAAAGACACAGACAGACACAGAGGTTAAAAACAAATGAATGAAAACATTTGAAAGATTAAAGATTTGAAAAAAAAAAAAAAGTAGGGTACTCACCAATGGCTGGAAAGTTCCTCCTGTATGTAAACCAGAGTCTGGATGCCACATCAGACAAGATTTCGTCCTTTTCTAGTCATTTCAAAGAGGAAGACAAGGAAAGCGAGGGTCAGCACACAATTACCAGCTCAAGATTTCTGCAGAAGCCATCGGAGCCAAGTGGACAATACCTGTGAAAATGCTGTATTTTCTGCCCAGAATCCAAACAGGCTCTGAGGTCTCGGGGAAATCTTCAAATTCGGCAAACCGGAGAGTATCATATGTCAAGGTGGCTGTGGAAACCAGAGAAACACATTTGTCAGATTTCATACTGAGATCATTTCTGCACTTCCCTAGCAGCCACATGAACAGATATACTAGCATGACAGACAGCCTGTGGAACAGTTGCTCTGGGAAGCCTGGGAAGGGGAGTCAGGTAAGCTCTCCGGAATCTAAGTCACCAAGTCAACGTCTGACAGCTGACATGGTGGGGATAAACTTTAGGAAAAAGATTCCCCCTCAAGGGAGGGAGGGAGGGAGGGAGGGAGGGAGGGAGGGAGGGAGGGAGGGAGGGAGGGAGGGAGGAAAGAAGAAAGTAAGCTCTTGGTTATGTGAGACTTAAAACATTCTTTATTTTTTCTTTTTGGAGACATCTCTCTTCATAGCTCTGACTGTCCTGGAACTTGATATGTAGACCAGGCTGGCCACAACACTCACAGAGATCCACCTGTGTCTGCTCCCCAAGTGCTGAAATCAAAGGTGTGCATCCAGGTTTATCTTTTAGGACAGGGTCTCATGTATCCTAGTCCTTGAACTTGAAATGTAGCCAAGAATGACCTTAAACTCCTGATCCTTCTGCCTCTACCTCTTGAGTGCTGGGACTACAGGCATGCATCACCAGCCCAGCTGATATGGTGCTGGGAACTGAACTTCATGCTGGCTTCATGCATTCTAGGCAATCACTCCACCAACCGAGCTATATCCCCGAGAAGAAGGTGCCCTCTAGGACACTCCTAACCACCTGCTATACACTGTGGACATGGATGCCCATGTATTCAGCTTCTCTGCTGGGGACAGAACATGGCAAAGGTGGGCATTATCTCTGAGCCCTGGTAGCCAGGGTCTAAATCTAGCGAGGGCACTCATAAGCTATATGTTCCTGGGCCACTTATATAACTTCTGAGTATAAACAACCACTCATCCATAAAAATGGGGTAATAACAGGGCTGTTTCACCACACAACAATGAAGCCTTCATGAAAGATTTCCCATGAGGTGCTGGCAGGCAGACAGAAGGGCATCACCATCAGCTGCTGTCATCAATATAAAGGATAAGGATGCAGAACACAGAGATGAAAGCACACACATTTTACTATGCCCAGAGGGCTTCACTGGGTACAGTCACAGGCTGGGAAATACTGGAATGTGGCCCCCAGAAATACAAGCCAAAGTGACAAGTCCTCAGCAACAGAGCACTGTTGAGGATTTCTGAGCAGGGCAGGGGCCAGGGCCAGTGGGCCTTGTCCTGGAACTCCGCTCTTCTGTATTTTAGCTGTCTACTTTCAAGACAATGTCAACAAACTGTTTGGTGATCCTAAGACCAACTTAATTTCTCCCACTTTTACATATGGTTACTTCAGTACATGTTGCTAAAGGCTAACTTGTGATAAATTAACATTCGTATTTTCAAGAAGCCAAAAACCACGTGTCCCTAATGTCTCAAGCAGCAAAATGCAGAGTAGGCAAATTTCTTAGGTTTATTAGCAACCTTTACAGGTAGGGAAGCCAGCTTCAAAGTGAGAGCAGTGAGTGGGGCTCTATTAAGTTCAAATGTATCCCAAGTCTACTAGCGTAACTATGAAAATTATGGGTTGTGCAACCTGACAAACCAAGAGCCAGGCTGGCGGTGAAGAAACCAGAAGGGAACAAAACTACAAAGAGGCAGTCACAGCTCCCACCAGCTTCACAGCAGCCAAGAAGCAAGAGTAATGCCAACGGTCTGTGGAGGGAGTGCCCAGCCCTCCAACAGAAGCCCACACTCCACCAGGTGAGTGTCCCCTTTCCCCAGGCCTCGCTGCAGACTGCCATCTGTGCCAATCTCCCATTCTTCCCACCGTACTGCCTCCTCCACAAGTCAGAACAGTGTTTACTGTCTGTCATAGTCTCAAAGGCATTCATTCCTGTGTAGTCGTCAAGAGCCCAGCTGTGGAACCAGGGGTCTGAGGCCACCAAAAGCCAGCATGTGATCCCCGTAAATCAGAATCCTTTCTATGTCTCTGTTTTCTCACTGGTGAAGTGGGAACAGTTGGACTTTCCTCATTGGGCTGGGGAGTAAGGATTCTAGAGCTCTGAACCAACCGGGAGTGCCATAAGCACACTTTCACAGGACCAGCCTTCTCCAGTCCTTGAAATGATGAAATACTTTGACTGTGGAAAGAAATCCATTCTGTTCCTAAATGGGAGTGTAACAATGTACAGGAGACTCAAATCAAATCTGTGTCTTTGCCAAAACAGATTCTAACCCAACAAACTTTCCTCAAGAAAGACATGTAGTCCTGGTGTGGTGGCACATGGCTTTAATCTCAACACTCTGGAGGCAGAGACAGGTGGATATCTGTGAGTTCCAGGACAGCCAGGCACACACAGTAAGACTGTCTAAAAAAGAAAGCACGCACACGCACGCACACACTCACATGCACACACACACACTCACGCACGCACACACTCACATGCACACACACACTCACACACACTCACACGCACACTTACATGCACACACACACACACACAGAGTCTTGTAACTGCATTTAGAGCAGAAAGCAGCTATGTTACAAGGGCCAGCACAGGTGACTTAGAAAATCACCTTAGAAAATCAGCACCTAAGGCTCCATGGCCTCAATGGTTCCAACTAGAAGGGTACATCAAGGCTCTCATCCTTTTGTTGTTACAGGCATCCCACTGGTCTGGAAGACAGGAGGAAAACACATGCCACCATTCCCAGGATACCCCACCTCACACAGGCATACCCACAGTGCCCACTGAAACACACACACACACACACACACACACACACACGCGCGAACACACACACACAACTGAGATGCAATTCACAAATCATCATCGAGGGAAAAGTGACGGGAAAGAGAAATTCCTGACCTTCTGGATGTATATGAAGTGAAAAAAGGAGGTGTTCAAACTCAGGCTCTAATTACAACTGACTGAGGCTTGCTTTTGGAGGTAGAGCCCATATGTGGAGTCATACAGCACACAATACACTTCTCTCTCAGTTCCTATCACCCCACCCAAGAAATGGGCACCACTAGCTCTGTCCAAGGGGATGAGAACCCAGACAAGTGCACAACCTAAGCTCACATCCACTAACCTGTGTCCACCTGCACAAAGACTCTGCCCTCTGGACACCAACTGGCCTCTACACTTCTCCACAGAGGTTCTTCAGTTCAACTGCACTGCCCTTGTTACAATGTCTTTATACCCCAAATCATGTCACTTACAAAGCATTATGAATGCCTGCCCCCCCCCCCCAGGCAGAGAGAAAACAGTTTCCAAACCCCAAGCAGTAAGTTAAATTTGTCAGTAGACAACAAGCAGGGGAAGTAAGGTGTTCAAGAATCCTCCGCCCTATGAAAGAGCCCTTCCATTTGTTCAAGCACACTAGTATCTGACTTTCCCACCCTCTTCTTGGGACTTCTGTGGTCACAACTGAAAGAGAAAATGTAAAGTGTTTTAATAATAGGACAGTTTAGTTAGAAAAAGTACTATGATTTATTATGTGACAGCCAGAAAAAAAAGAGATTTGTGCTCAATGAATGGAACTAACCTTTTTACTGAAGCACAAATTACACTGTCATTCAAGCAGCGAGAATCACAAAAACATAAAGCCAGTAGATCTCTCTTAGAGACTACTCCAATATATCTCATGTTGTGGAATAATCCTTTGTACACTGAAGATGTGCTTCTGCCTAGTGCACCTTCTGATCAGTTTAATAAAGCACTTAATGGCCAATAGCTAGGCAGGAGAGAATAGGCGGGACTTCCAGGGAGAAAGAGGAACTCAGGGAGAATCTGATGTGTGTGGATTAAGCCAGCAAGACTCGGAGGGAATTGTATGTACAGTACGGAGGAGAGGTAACAAGCCACATGGCAGAACATGGATTAATATAAATGAGTTAATTTAAGTTATAAGAGCTAGTTGGGAACAAGCCCTTAGCTAAGGCCAAGCTTTCATAATTAATAAGAAGTTTCCATGTCATTGTTTGGGAACTGGAGGTCCAAAGAAAGTCCCACAATAATCTCATTGTTATATTTTGAAGCTAAGAATGATAGCTCAGCACTTGGGAGTCTGAGAAGGAGGATCATCTGAGTTTGAGGCCAGCTTGAGATATACAAGTTCCTATCTCAAAAGTTTGTGATTTTTTTTTTAACCAATAAGATTACACTTTATAGTATAAATTCCTCAGAAGGGTTCTTTCTTTCCTTTGAAAAATTCTTATGATTAAAATAATAGTTTGCATGTAGAAGAAAGTAAAAAAATTTAGCTCTTAGAAAGCTAGGAAACTCTGCTTTAATATATCCTAGACAGAATGTCTACATCAAAACCCACTGCTCAGGCTGGGGACATAGCTCAATTAGTAGAATGCTTCCACAGTTTACAAGAAGCCCTTGGTTTGCTCTCCAGCACCACACAAACTGGGCTTGTTGGTGAACCATTTACAATCCTAGTCTGTAATCTGAACACTTGGGAGGTGGAAGCAGAAGGATTAGAAGTCCAAAGTTACCATCTAATAACTGGGACAGAAGCATTTTAAATTTTGGGAGCATTTGCATATACAGAATTAAGGTCTCATTAGAGCTGGGTGGTGGCATATGCCTTTAATCCCAGCACTCGAGAGGCAGAAGCAGGAGAATCTCTGAGTTCAAGTCCAGCCTGGTCTACAGAGCAAGTGCCAGGACAGCTAAAGCTATAGAGAATCCCTGTTTTGGAAAACTTAAAAAAAAAAAAAAAAAAAAAAAAAAAAAAAAAAAAAAAAAAAAAAAGAATCTCATTAGAAAAAGCACTATGACCCAAATTAAAATATTAAACTTATTTAGGTTTTCACACAGCCTGAAGCCAATTTTTAAAAATGTGTGTGTATGTCTACATGCATGTACATGTGTCAATGCCTGTGGAGGCCAGAAGTGTGCATCAGATCTGGAGCTAAAGTTACAGAAAGCTGTAAGCTTACAGAGGCTGGGTGCTGGAAACTGAACTCCAGACCCCCTCACAGAGCATCAAGTTCTTTTATCCGCTAAGCTACCTCTCCAGCTCCCCAAAAGTAATTTCATAAAATTCTTTTAATGTGATGGTGGTTTTAAAAATCTAATTATTTTTTCCTGTTTGTTTTTACAGTGCTGGGGACTCACACATGCTAGGCAGACATTCTACCATAGAACTGCATCTCTATCCCTCTTATTTTACTCTTTATTTTGAAAAATGGTTAGCTCAGGCTAGTCTTAAACTGACTCCATAGGCCAAGCTAGCCTTGAACTTGTGATCCTCCTGCCTTAGCCCCCTAAGTAGCTAGGATCACATGCTTAGGCACTAGATATGCTGTTGGTTTTGTTTTTGCTGAGACAAGGTCTCACACTGTAACTCAGACTAACCTGGAACTATGTAACTAACCCAGGCTGGCCTCAAACTATCATAAATCCTTTTGTCTCAACCTCTTCAGATGAGAAATTATAGGTATAAGTCACCATATCCAGTTTTTAAAATAGGGTCTTATTGGTTGTTTTTTTAACTCTTTACTCTTTTGGGGAGCCTGACCACCCACTTCCCAAATAAATCACACATGGAGGCTTATTATTAATTATGAATGCTTGGCCTTAGCTTGGCTTGTTTCTAGCCAGCTTTTCTTAAATTATCCTGTCTACCTTTTACCTCTGGGCTTTTCCTTTTCTTACTTCTGTATATCTTACTTTCACTCTTACTCTGTAGCTGGCTGTGTAGCTGGGTGGCTGGCCCCTTCTTTTCTGGATCCTTGATGTCTCTTGCTCCCAGATTTCTCCTCCTATTTATTCTCTTTGCCTGCCAGCCCTGCCTATCCTTTCTCCTGCCTCACTATTGACAGTTCATTTCTTTATTAGACCAATCAGGTGTTTTAGACAGGCACAGTAACACAGCTTCACAGAGTTAAACAAACGCAACACAAAAGAATGCAACACACCTTTGCATCATTAAATAAATAAATGTTCCACAGCATAAACAATCTAACACATCTTAAAATAGTATTTCACACCAGGGTCTCAGTAGGACCCCCAGGCTGGCCTTCAATTTATACTCTTCCTGCCTCAGCTCTTGAATACTGGGATTACAGGCACACACTACCACACCTGGCAGAAAGAGTCTGGGAATTTCAAGTCTTTCATTTGTTTGTAGAAAGGGTTTCATGCGTTTGAGGTTGGTCTAGAACTCCCTATGTAGTCAAGGATGACCTTAAACTTCTGATCCACCTGTCTTCACCTCCAGGGAAGTATCTGAATCACAGGTATAGGACACCATGCATGGTTTCACTAAATGCTAGGGGTTAACCGAGGGCTTTGTGACTGGTAGCCAAATACTCTACCAGCTAAGCTACAGCCCCTGCCTGCTTCCTTAAAAAAAATAAAATAATAATAATAATAATAATAATAATAATAATAATAATAATAATGTGGTTTTGGGGATAACAAGGCATTGAGAATGCTAGGAAGGTACTCTACCACTGAGCTACATCCCCAGTGTGTGACTATGTTTTGATACCAGCTCAGGTAAGGAGTTTTTCCATCAGGCTGGCAGTTATTATTTTGGATATTGAATTTGGATTAGGTATGCTCAGTCTGTAGTAGAGAGATAGGCAATTCAACAATCCCAATTCTGGCCGGGCAGTGGCGCATGTCTTTAATCCCAGCAGTCAGGACGCAGAGGCAAGTGGATCTCTGTGAGTTCGAGACCAGCCTGGTCTATAGAGTGATCCAGGACAGGCTCCAAAAGCTACACAGAGAAACCCTGTCTCGAAAAAACAAAACAAAAATAATCCCAATTCTGTTTCACTGACTACCAACCATGTGCAGCACTAGAGACACAAGCATTAGGTGCTGGTTCTGTTTGTAAGAAACAGACAGCATGGCTGCTTAGGTGCTGCCTCTCAACAGCTCTTTAGATTTTATTTTATTCTTTTTTATTTTTTTATTTTTTCTATTTTTTTATTTTTTTTGTTTTTTTGAGACAGGGTTTCTCTGTGTAGCTTTGCGCCTTTCCTGGAACTCACTTGGTAGCCCAGGCTGGCCTCGAACTCACAGAGATCCGCCTGGCTCTGCCTCCCGAGTGCTGGGATTAAAGGCGAGAGACAGCCTCACTATACAGCTACAGCTGGCCCAGAACTCACTATGTAGAACAAGCTGCCCTCAAACTCAGAGCTCTACTTACGTCTGCCTCCTGAATGCTGCAATTAAAGGCATGCTCCACCACAACCAGTCAGTTATTCCGGTGTGTGTGTGGCGGTGTATGAGGGGCTGCATACACGTGTGTAGAGACTGCTGCACTTCACTTTTATGTAGATGCTAAGGACCAAAGCTCAGATCCTCATGCTTGTTAAACAAGCACTACACCAACCGATCCACTCCCGTGGTCACCAGTACTTCTTTGAACCAAGAGCATGTTTGTGGTTGCATTCCCCCGGGCTACCTGGCCTGGGCGCCGGAGAGTAGCACCTAACCCTAATTCATCTTTTGTTTAGCAGACACTTTTTGTTCCTCTTGTTGCCCTATATGAATCTTGTCTCAGAGTCTCTCGAGGATACAAAGGCCTATGCAAAACTTGGTTCAGGAAACCTGGGAAACTGTGGTACATGAGGGATCAAGGAATTTGCACTTGGCATTGTATTATTGGGAGCTTCTTTCAGGTTGTTTTGAACGTGGAAATCAACTGGCTACACTGTAAATATAGAGAAAAATAAAAATGCCCTGGACAAAGGGAAAAGGTTTCAGTCCTTAAGATTGGATCCCCCTGCAGTCGCAAAAGGCTAAATTCATCTTTAAGGTGCCTCTGAGTCTTCTTTCCACAGACCCACATCAACCCACACACCTGTGCCAGGACACTTTGTGACACATGTTTGTTTACATAATTCTGGGAAATAGGTAGAGAGACCATCCAAATCACTTGGGCCTTCCACCTCCTATACCAGCAGACTTGGGCTCCCTCCCTGGCTTCTCTTATTTTCTATTTACATGCAGACCCTGGGCAATTTCATCCAATAACAGCTTTCTGTACATCTTCAGTATAGGGCTCCCAGCCTATGTAACCAAAGGCCCATTAACACTACTTGGACATCTAACAGGGACCTTACTGTAAACAGACAGTTCCTGTCCCAAGTGCCCAGTCCCAAATAACCAACTCAGAGGCTAAATATGAACTATAAATGCTCGGATGATAGCTTAGGCTTGTTACTAGCTAACTCTTACATTTAAATTAACCCATTTCTATTAATCTATATATTGCCATGTGGCTCATGGCTATACCTGCCCTCTATATGTCTTGCTTCCTGGGTGATTGGTTGGTGTGTCCCCTGACTCCGCCCTCCTTCTTCCCATCATTCTCAGTTTGGCTTTCCCACCCAACTTCCTGCCCAACTACTGGCCTATCAACCTTTTATTAACCAATGAAAGTAATACATACTCATAATGTAGAAAAGAATTATCCTACAACATTTCCCCCTTTTTGTCTAACAAAAAGGAAAGTTTTAACCTTAATATAGTAAAACTACATACAACAAAAAGTTATTAAGTAAGAATTATAGTAACAATATCCAATCCATTTGCATCTGGCAAAATTAGAGAAAATATAATTATCTATCTTATCTTGGTGAGTCTAAAGTTTTGTATCTAATTTATCCTTTATCATAACTGAGAAAAACTATAACTGTGACTATCTAGTCTTCAACTCCATTAAAGACCCAAGAAGGGCAAAATGTTACCTAATGACAGGGACATTTCACTGCCTGGACAGTCATCCAAAGTTCCTCTTAACGTTGGGGCATCCATCTTTGGCCCATGGGCCTACTATATCTGACAGACAGGAAATAAGAGGCTATGGATTCATTCTGAATTAAGAAAAATAAGGTTTGATCAAGGAAGACCTTCTGAAAAATCTCTGATGGGAATGGA
This sequence comes from Peromyscus eremicus, assembly GCF_949786415.1. Classification (NCBI taxonomy): domain Eukaryota; kingdom Metazoa; phylum Chordata; class Mammalia; order Rodentia; family Cricetidae; genus Peromyscus; species Peromyscus eremicus. Next base: position 10,187,552 of record NC_081429.1, on the reverse strand, counting down.
TGGCCCAGATGATCCATTTCAGAGCACCTCTATTGCAGTTTCCTCTGAGTTCTGCATTCAGAACAGCTTCAAGGCTGCTGGCTGAGATGATCCTGCAATTAAGGCTCAGGGATTGTAGGGAAAGAGGGGGCCAAAAGACTCTAAGAGTCAAAAGAACAGGAAGTTTGCTGTAAGAGTACATCTCTTAGAAATGTCAGAAGCTACTCATAGAGTCTAATTAGCATAGCCACCTAAACAAGACCTAAACAAGGATGACACCAATAGAAGGGGTATAGGAATGATAGAAAAATAGGTAGATTATCAAATTTACTTTTAAACTAAAAAGCAACTACTAGTCTTAAATATTTTACATTGGTATGGATTTTTGTATATTGATACAAATTTAAGGTTATTTTTGTTACTATATATATATATATATATATATATATATATATATATATATATATATTCATTCCACTCTTGTTTAGGTATTTTTGTTATACTGTATATATGTTTCTACTCTGAAGATATTTTTATATATTGATAGATTTAAGGTTATTTTTATTTTAACATACTGTATATATGTTTCTACTCTTGTTTAAGGTATTGTACCTATGCAGTTCATTATAAAGTGTAATGTAAAGTTCTAGTCCTTAAAAGTTATTATTACAAACTGTTTAAGATCATTAAAAAAAATGTAGGTTAGCAGTTAGTCATCTATAACATTCAAATGTGGCCATGTTAGGTATGTTTTCAAGGTCAAACAGAGATATATTTTAGATAGGCAAGTGGTCTTAAAACACTTCCGAGACCTACAGAGAACACAGCATTTAAAATATTTTAATAACATGTCTTTTAACAACAGTGAGACATGTCTGCTCCTGGCAGCACCAATTTCCTTCAAAAAAGGATGATGGGCATCAAAGAACCTCCATCTGGAGATTGCTTTCCTTGTGGCAAAGTTAGCCACTGGACAAGAAACTGTCCTTGTCTCGACTGCTGACAGTGTGCTGTCCAAACTGGACATGTAGGACACAAAAGAAAGTAACTGCCAAACTTTGCCAAGACAAGGTGGGGCAGTCCTTCAAATTCCTGCTTCACAGAAAAGTTTTCAGATAGTCTAGGACTAAAGGTCAAAGGCAGATGCCCCAATGATGCAGAGGAAACTTGGGTGACTGTTCAGGCAGTCAACTGTTTCTGTCATTTCTATAGTTTTGGAAGTTGTTTGTTCCACATTTCCTGTTTACTCAGGTAATAAATATTATATCCTTCTTGGGTCTCTGATGAGGTTGAAGATTAGATAGTTATAGTTACAGTTTTCCTTGTTACTACATTCAGAAAAGAAACACAAAAGAGGTGTAAAGGTTGAGAGACATAAAAGCTTAAATTGTCTAAGAAAATGTTTTGAGGTCTAAAAGATAATTTTGGGTTGGTAATACAAGTTAGGATAGAAAGTGAATTAATGCCTTTAATCTCAGCACTCGGGAGGCAGAGCCAGGCGGATCTCTGTGAGTTCAAGGCCAGCCTGGTCTACAAAGTGAGTTCGAGGCCAGGCTGGTCTCCAAAGCGAGTTCTAGGAAAGGCGCAAAACTACACAGAGAAACCCTGTCCTGAAAAACCAAAAAAAAAAGAAAGAAAAAGTGAATTAGGTATAGGTACACAACTTTGGGCTCACCAAGATAGATAGATAATAGTTTCTCTGAATTTGCCAAATGCAAATGGACTGGACATTGTGAATGTAATTCTTACCTGATAATTGTTTTAATTGTATATAATTTAACTGTGTTAAAATCTTCCCTATTTAGACAAAAGAAAGAAAAGGGAAATGTGGTGGGATATTTGGACACCGTATGAAGATGTACTGCTGTGCTGTGACTGGTGTAATAAGGGGGACGTCCAATAGCTCTCTGGGAAGAAGAGAGGCAGAGTCATCAGCAGACATGGAGAGGAAACAGGAGGTGTGAGATGGAAGAGAGGTAATGCCACGTGACAAAACTAGAGCAATACAAATGGGTTAATTTAAGTTATAAGAGCTAGGTGAACTGGGCGGTGGTGGTGCACACCTTTAATCCCAGCACTGGGAGGCAGAGCCAGGCGGATCTCTGTGAGTTCAAGGCCAGCCTAGGCTACACAGAGAGATCCAGGACAGGCATCAAAACTACACAGAGAAACCTTGTCTCTGAAAAAAAAAAAGAGCTAGCTGAGATAAGCCTAAGCTAAAGGCAAAGCTTTCATAGTTAAGTCTCCATGTCACTATTTGTGAGCTGGCAGCCAACAAATAAGCTTGCTACAAAGGGGGAAATCTCATGGAGCCCCAACCCTAGAAAAAGAACTATAACCAGGTGGGCAGTAGTGATACAGAGGCAGGCAGATCTGAGTCTGAGGCCAGCCTGGTCTACAAAGTGAGTTCCAGGACGGCAGGGCTGTTACACAGAGAAACCCTGTCTCAAAAAACAACAACAGGCTGGGCGGTGGTGGTGTACGCCTTTAATCCCTGCACTTGGAAGGCAGGGGCAGGCAGATCTCTGTGAGTTCCAGACCAGCCTGGTCTACAAAGTGAGTTCCAGAACAGCTAGGACTGTTACACAGAGAAACCCTGTTTCAAAAAATAAAAAAAATCTACTTTCAGAGAGCAAGAGGTAGATAAATGTAAGATGGTTTAGAGGGAGTAGAGGATTTAGAGGGGAAAATAATGAACTATAATCTCAAAAAATTAAAAATATACTTTCAAAGTGAGATTTTTCTTGGTCATCCTGCTACAATTCCAATCCCCTATAATTTGGCCCACATCACTCTCTCATGAGCACCACCCAATTCTACATACTCCTGGTCTCCTGTAGAGAATGTCAGCTACCTCAAGATAGCATTTTTTTGGGTCCATTTTTCTAGTCCCTGACACTCAAGGAATTTACAAATTAGTTTATAGAAAGAACAAGTAAGGTAGAACACCTTTAATCTCAGCACTCAGAAGGCAGAGGCAGGCAGATCTGTGAGTTCAAGGCCAGCCTGGTCTACATTGTGAATTCTAGGACAGCTAGGGTTTTGTAGAGAGACCCTGCTGAAAGAGAGAGAGAGAGAGAGAGAGAGAGAGAGAGAGAGAGAGAGAGAGAGAGAGAGACAGACAGACACAATTACAGGAACAACCATAAGCCATACTGCTATATTACAATGGTGGAGAAAGGCAGAATTTTCAAGGACCCTAGGGATCACAGGGTAGACTATAAAAGGCCATCCAGCGTTACATCAGGAGAAAAACTGCCCCATCATACCCTTAAAAAAAAAAAAAAACTGTATATTTTTATCAGTACTAACACAGGCCTTCAAACACAAATGTCTTTTCGAGTTTGATCTCCTGGCAGCATTCAATACCCACTTGAGGTCCCATATGTTGAGAGATACTTTGATAGCACTCTAACACTCCTGAGGCTGCCCAATAAAGTTATACCTTGAATCAGAGGGTAGAACCAGTGACTAGCTGACCAGAATTAGCCATAGAGAAGCCAGCAATTTGGATAGAGAAGCCACACAGGAGACTGGAGTTTGAGCTTCCTCTTGGTTCTGGGAGAGGGTCTGTAGCAGGGTATCAGGACAAAAAGCAAGGTCAGCTAGCTGCTCCCTAGCCTCTCTGAGCTGGCAGGTGTTACCCTAGCCTTTGACTCCTGAGTTGTATTGATAAATAGAATGAAAGAGACTTAATTGAAACCTAACTATCCCAGCTGCAGCAGAGCCAGGTCCCACCTGAGTGCGCAGTGGGGCGCTGAGGGGCTGTGAGGCCACAGACAATAATCAATGTAACGGTAGATTCATGTGCAGCCAATAAGCCGACAGAAAAACATCACATATGCGACTACACAGTTATATACTTAATCTGGACCGTTTTACACATTAAAGGTAATACAACTGACTATTAAATTGCGTGTTCCATCTTAATTTAAACATTTCATATTAAGAGCTTTAGGTATCTAGAAAATATCTGAAAAGAAAGTGGAGTTGAGGTGGTCCTGGTCTTTAATCCCAGCACTGGGGAGGCACAAGCAGGCAGATTTCTGTGAGTTTGAGGCCAGCATGGTCTACATATCTATCAGTTCCAAGACTACACGGTGAGGCATTGTCTTTTTAAAAAAAGGGGGAGGGTTAATTAAATAATTTTACGTGTTATTCACTCCATACCTCCAGCAAGCATTGTGGAAATATATAATATATATATATATATATATATATATATATATATATATATATATATATATATATATATATATATTTTTTTTTTTTTTTACACCTGGTTCATGTTTCTTGGGAAGTCAAGGTCCCTGCTTCCTCCAGCCTTTTAAAATACTGAAGAGACAGATGCCGCAAACTACTGAAATGTGGAAGCATCACTCCCAAGAGCCAACTTCATGTATGGTGTAGTTGTTAGTAGAAGAAAAACAAGAGCAATGCCATTCAAGACACTTAAAACCAGGTGGCAGGATTCCTTCACAAAGGAGTGGATTTTTGAAGGCAAAGCTGTTCTTTAAAAAATTAATTAAAAAAAAAAATGAAAACGCTAATGCTGCTGGGGGGAGGGGGATGAAAGAGAATCTTTGGGGGGGGGGTATTTTTAGGTCTATTAGCAAACGATGTAGTTGGTAGATTTACATCTCCAAGACAGCTTGCCAGGAAAAACAAAGACCTGCACTCTCTCTCTGGAGCTTCGGAAGCAAGAGCCAGTTCACAAACAACACCCACACTTAAGCCAGTATCAGAAGTCAAAGTATGATGCGACTGAATCACTGTCTCCAGCCGCAGCAACAGAAGCGTGGGTCACCTACACAGGCTGTTGAACTTTAAAGACAAAAGATGTGCATCTCGTGGATGCTGGGACATCAGCCACCAACTTGACAGAAGTTAAAGAGCTCGGCTTCTTCACTAGGGCAGGCTATGGCCTAGCTCCGCGGCGTACGGGTCCGCCCCGGGCACCAATGTGCCCGCGTCCTGATCGTCCCTCAGGCTTGCAGCCCTCCCGCCCAGAGCCGGGAGCCCACAGGCTGGGGCGCTCCCCAAGGGCCTCCGAGGCGCCGGAGGCCGCGGCGTTGACGGGTGACCCCGCGAACCGGGTGCGGAGCGCTGCGGGGAGGCGCGGCCCGCCCTGCTAAACACACCGGCCTCCGCCCCACCGGGCGGCCTCAGGAGCCCGCCCGCGACAGGGTAGGCGCCCGCCCTCCTCACCTGCGTCCATCTTCCCTGTCCGGTCGCCGACTGACCGTAGTGTCGCTCCGACGGACGACTGCGCGACACCGCGACGGGAAGCCGCGGGAGCCAAGCGCGGCGCAGCGGAAGCGCGGGCGTCGCCATCTCGCCGTACGGCGGTGGGAACGCGGGGGGAGGGGTGGGCGGGGCCCCGACGCATGTGGTTCCTGACCGGACCCAATCGCCCCGCCCCGCGCCGCCACTTCGGAGCACCCTTGAGCCGGCCCGAGCGGCGCCCGTCCGGCGCAGCCATCTTTCCGTACAGACCGCTCCCCGCGCATGTCTCGGTACGGACTCGCCGCCCGCTGCGGCCGCGACGCTCGCGCCGTGGTCCGGCCGCCCGGGCGCAGCGTGGTGCGGGCGGCAGCGCGCAGCCATCTTGCCGTACGGCTCGGCCGCGGCCCACGTCCCGAGCTGTGTCGCCGCGCTCCCTCGGGGCGGGTCGGACCAGCGGGCGGGCGGCAAGGACCGGAGCCTGGCGGCGCCCACGACCGAGGCCCGCAATGGTGATCTGCTGCGCGGCGGTGAACTGCTCCAACAGGCAGGGCAAAGGCGAGAAGCGCGCTGTCTCCTTCCACAGGTACGCGGCCCGCCTCCGGGTCCGCCACGCCCCCGCCCCGGCGGGGCCCGCGGGGAAACTGAGGCCGCGCGGTGGACTGGGTTCGGGGGACCGGGAGTCGGGGGCCGGCTAGTCGAGCTTAACTGAGGGAGGTGGACGGGTCGTGGAGCTTTGTGACCTTGGCCCGGACCGCCGGCTTTGGGGACCAGCGCGGCCATGCCTCGGGTAAAGCGGACGGAGGCCCCCGCCGCCGCCACCTCCAACTAACCCGCGACGCACTGATTTGGGCTGGCGCTGCCAGTTTCTGGAGCATCCTGCAAGGACGCTTTCTCAGGTTAATCCTGCTCTTAGGTTTCGAGCAGTTCTCCGCTCTTGCCTCGGCGGGGCAGCCCGTCTGGAGGTGTGTGGCAGGAGTGCGGCCCGGCGCACGCAGCTCTACTTCCTGCATCCATAGCCCTCCTCGCTCTCCTACGGGGGTCCTGCGGCCAGGACACTGGCCCTGAACACCTCCCTCATCCTGCATTCCAGCTGAGGCTGGCGGGAGGACCGTGGAAGGGCTTTCGGGACGGTTCTCGGGTGGCCCCGGGGCGGGCCGCGCCTTCCTAAGGCTTTCAAGACTCCCCCCCCCCCCCCCCCCCGATTTCAGTTGATCCTCTCCTGTGATTTTCAACAGGAGTGAACTGCGAGCGAAGGGGCTCTGCCTTGGAAGCCACTTTGCACATCGTGCCACCTCTTAGTACTTGGTGTTAAAATTTGAAGATGGGCATGGCACGTGCCTGTTGAAAGTTCACAGGGTTACAATAAGTCTTGGGTCTTTGCGGTCTGGTTCAAAACAAAACCTAGTAATGTTAAACAGCCTTAACAATTTCGGTTAAAACATGTCCCAGAAGTTTTGTTAACGATTTTCAAAAATGTGGCAGAGTTGCAAGGACTGCAGCTTGCATTTCCGATGTTCTAACCTGGTATGGGGGTAGACAGTGCCCGAATTGGGGGCGGGGAAACTCTTAGGAATCAAGCTCACAAAACATTGAGAAATAAGGTTAGAAGGTCACGTTGCTTAGAATGTCCAGGTCATCCTGTTAGGGCTAGTCTTGCTCCACAGCTGCCTCCTGAGGGCTGGAAGACCTCAGGTGGAGCTCCGGGCCGGTGATCGTGGCCAACAACCCTACAGATCCTGTCTTCGTAAGTGATCCTTAAATAGCTTCATTAGATGAGGGAAGACATTACTAAGTATGTTGTTAAGCATCTATTTTTTTTTTAAATTTTCCTGTTATTACATAATATACAACATAAACTTACCATTTTTATTTTGGGGGTGTTTTGATTTCTGTTGTTTGTTCTTGGTGTTTTGAGACAAGGTCTCATTGAATATAGCTTTGTTGGCCTACAACTCTCTGTTATAGTCTATGCCGGCCTCGGACTTGTGTCCATCCTCCTGCCTCTGCTTCCCAAGTGCTTGTTTATAGGATTATAGGCATGAACTACCACTAACAACTTGTTGCTCTTTTTTTGAGATGGTCTTTCTACATAGCCCTGGCTATTCTGGGACTCACTATGTAGACCAGGCTGGCCTTGAACTCTCAGAGATCCACCTGCCTCTGCCTCCCAAGTGCTATACTCCCAGCTATACTCCCAGCTCCTTTTCCTTTCTTTTTTCTTTTTTTCGAGACAAAATTTCAGCTGAGGCTGGCCCCATGTAGCTAAAGATGACACTGACGTCTCTCATCCATCTCACTTCCTGGGTACTGGAATTATAGGTAGACACTACAGCACCTGGCTCTTGTTTTTTTTTTTTTTTTTTTTTTTTAAGAGACACTAAGTTACCCAGGTAGGCCTTGAACTTAGCTTAGTGTAGCCCAGGCACATGTTGAACTTGTGATCCTCTTACTTGAGAGTTACCAAGATCACTGACTTGCACCATTAGGCCTGGCTGGAGCTTTGGGGCTTTATGCTGAAGCTGGTCCCTATACCCTCAGCTACTTGAGCCTCAGCTGTGGTTGTTTAGCTGGGCCTCCGAGATATTTCCTGGTTTCTTGTTCCCAGCTCTGTCGCCTGGCTTCTCATTAGGGTTTTAGCATTCTTTACCCTGCTTTTTGGGTACTGGATGATTTGGTCAGTGGCACTACACTTGTGAAAGCTATTTCCTGCTGTCTCTGAGCATCCTCTGTGCCCAGGGTGATTTGCCACACCTAGGAGGAGTATCCTTCATTCCTCTCTACCCTATAAACTCAGGGTCCTAAAAGATATACAGTAGGGCTTTCTTGAAGTGTGATCCTAATTAGTCGTGGAGTCAGATATTGAGGGTGAAAGCTGAAAGATCAGTAATGACCTGCAAGATGGTCCTGAAATCCTTGAGTTTTTAAGTGGATGATGTCGGTACGGGTTTGGATGCTTGCAAAACTACTTGATTTGCTTTTATCGATGATAGTTTTAGGGAAAGGCATCTCAGGAATTCTAAGTACTTTGTTATTTGTCCTGCAGGTTCCCCCTAAAGGATTCCAAACGACTGATCCAGTGGTTAAAAGCCGTTCAGAGGGATAATTGGACCCCCACTAAGTATTCATTCCTCTGTAGTGAGCATTTTACCAAAGACAGTTTCTCCAAGAGACTGGAGGACCAGCATCGCTTGCTGAAGCCCACAGCTGTTCCCTCTATTTTCCACCTGTCGGAGAAGAAGAGGGGGGCTGGAGGCCATGGCCATGCTAGGAGGAAGACCACAGGGACCATGAGGGGCCACACAAGCGCAGCAACAGGGAAAGGAACCATTGCGTCCTCACTGCCCTCAAGTGATACCTCCATGGCCAAGCCTGAGTCCCGAAAGTTGAAGCGAGCTTCTTCACAGAGTGATGCAAGCCCCAAGGCCCCCCCAGGTGCTGTGAGTCAGGAGCAGGGGCAGTCCCTGGAAAGAACTCCAGGAGCTGGACTGGCCGCCCCACTGGCCAGCAGCCGGGAAGAAGCAGAAGTGTCTGCTACAGAGGCTGACCACCAGAAGGCCTCTTCCTCCGATGACGCAGGCGGGGCAGACAAGAGCGGCATCTCCATGGACGACTTCACACCCCCAGGGTCTGGAGCTTGCAAGTTCATTGGCTCACTTCATTCTTATAGTTTCTCCTCCAAGCACACTCGAGAGAGGCCATCTGTACCCCGTGAGCCCATTGACCGAAAGAGGCCGAAGAGAGATATGGAGCCAAGGTGCAGTGGGAACAGTGTGGCCCAGAGTCCCCCAAGTTCCTCACTTACAGCAACCCCTCAGAAGGCTTCCCAGAGCCCCTCCGCCCCTCCGACTGATGTAACCCCAAAGCCAGCTGCAGAAGCTGTGCAGAGTGAGCACAGTGATGCCAATCCCATGTCCATCAACGAGGTCATCCTGTCGGCCTCGGGGGCCTGCAAGCTCATCGACTCCCTGCACTCCTACTGCTTTTCGGCTCGGCAGAACAAGAGCCAGGTGTGCTGTCTGCGGGAGCAGGTAGAGAAGAAGAACGGAGAGCTCAAGAGCCTTCGACAGAGGGTCAGCCGCTCCGACAGCCAGGTTCGCAAGCTGCAGGAGAAGCTGGATGAGCTGAGGAGAGCCAGTCTCCCCTACCTCCCCTACCTAAGTGGCCTGCTGCCCCCCAGCCACGGTCAGTACTTAGCCGGTGTGCTCCCCTGCCTTCTGTACTCTGACTCCCAAGGGTTTTCCTGCTGTGTGCTGGGTCTCTGTGGGCTACACGTCCCTTGTGATCTCATGAGAGTGCTCATTGGCCAGGGAGCCCAGGGTATATAGGAGACCTAGTCACAGGAGAGGCCTGTGCACATGAAGATTTAGCATTGTAAGTAGCCAGGCATGGTGGCACACACCTTTATTTAGTCCCAGTACCCAGGAGGCTGGGGTAGGTGGATCTGTGAGTTCGAGACCAGCCTGCTCTATGTAGTTAGCTCCGGGCTAGCCAGGACTACATGGAGCAGTGGTTGTTAACCACTAACGCTGTGACCCTTTAATACAGTTAGTTCTTCAGGTAGTGACCCCAACCATGAAGTTATTTCCATTGCTGCTTCATAACTGTCATTTTGCTACTGTTATGAATCAAAATGTAAATATCTGTCTATTCTTTTTTTCTTTTTCTCTTCCTTGGTGTTTTGAGACAGGGTTTCATTGTGTAGCCATGGCTCTCCTGGAACTCTCTCTCTGTAGACCAGGTTGGCCTTGAACTCAGAGATCCACCTGCCTTTGCCTCCCAAGCTCTGGGATTAAAGGTGTCTACCACTACTGCCCTGCATATATCTGTTTTCTGATGGTTTTAGGCAGCCTCTGTGAAAGAATCCTTCAACCCCCAAAGGGGTCACGACCCACAGGTTGATAGCCACTGACATAGAGAAGCCCTGTCTCAAAACAAAAATAAAAAATTAAATCAGCAGGCAAGGTCTCAGATGCTTGGCTCAAAGGCTTTTCATTGAAGGGGGAAGGATCTTAAGGAAAATAAAATGTACACATACTTTTTTTTTGAGCTGGGCTAGGGTTTGAATCAGGGTCTCACTATCTTGCTCTGGCTGTCTTCTATTCTGACCTTCATTCACATCTCACTGTGTAGACCAGGCTGGCCTTGAACTCACAGATCCACTTGCCTCTGTCACCGGAGTGGTGGATTAAAGTGCTCCACCACCTTCTGGCTAAACTAACTCTTTTCAAGTGTTTAGGAAAGCTGAGTGTGGTCTCTCATGCTTGTAATCCCAGGACTGAATGCTAAAGACTGAGTTTTGAAATCCAGCCTGAGCTACCTCGTGGGATGTGAGTGAAGGTCAGAGAGAGCCTTCAGGAGTCAGCTCTCCTCTTCTCCCGTGGTAGTCCTAGAGATGGAACCCGGGGCAGCCGGGCAGCAAGCGCCTTTACTGGCTGAGCAATCTTGGTGGCCCTCTTCTATAAAGATTAAATGCTAGATAAACCAACTGTTTATCATGCCTGTCCTTCAAGCACTTGGGGGGCTGAGACAGGAGGATTACCATTTATCTGAGTTCAAAAAAAAAAAAACAAAACAAAACTTTTTACATACCTCCCAAATTTTATTCTTTGTTGGTATTTTTAAAAATTGGTGTGTAAGTTTTAAATATTAATTGGCTATGTTTTTGGTTCTCCCACTGTTTTACTATTTTTTTAATTTAATTGTTAAAATTGCATTTATTTTGTGTGTATATGGGGGTCAGGAGAGTGTTATGGCACACATACGCAGATCTGAGGACAATTTTGGGGCATGATTTCTCCTACCACATGGTCCCAGGAATTGAACTCAGGTCATCAGACTTGGCAGCAAGTACCTTACTTCCTCAGCCGTCTCAGCTGGCCCTTTATTTTACTTTTAGAAATTGATTTCTAGGCTGGGCATGGTGGCACATACCTTTAATCCCCAGAACCCAGGAGGTAGAGGCAAGTGGATCTGTGAGTTCAAGGCCAGCCTGGTCCACATAGGTCCATGTCAGCCAGGGATGTATAATGGGACTCCAAAAAGAAAAAAAAAATGTATTTTGATTTGTAGGTATTCCTTACAGAGTGAGGACAGTGTGGATAGTGTTCAGTGCATATGGAAAACTTTTCTGACCCATTCACTTTGTCTGTATCAGCATTTGCCAGTACAGGTATGATGGCCCTGTCTGCTGGAGCAAAACTTCCAGGGCTTTGAACCTCTGGAGATAGCGAAGCCTGTGAGAGTTGAGGTGCATGCTAGGAAGAGCAGCCCCAGTCCCAAGCTGATCTGGGTGTACTGCTTTTGTAAATTCTCACCCAGAATGTTGCTTTTGGTACCCTTTTGCTGTAACCACTAGCCCAGACCTTTCTGAACAATTAGCCCTGGTTCTATCTACATTGTTTCCCTTGTTATTATTATATTGTTTCTTTCTCTTTGTTTTGGTTTTACTTAGTCTGGCTTCTACAAAATTTCCTAACCTGAAGCTGAGGTTGAGGCTGTGAGTCTTTTCTACCTGTGGGCCCATTCTGGATTTGCTTTACATTGTACTCATTCGTCACCAATACTTTGTCATCTCCTAGAGCTATTTAAATGTTGGCGATGGTCCTGAAGTATAGATAGGTTGGTAGAGGGGAGATATTTTTTGGAGTTATTTTCAGTTTTATAATGAGATTTAATGCTATGTTGTCTTTAAGCCTGCTTTTGAAAAATGTCGAGATTTCATTGTGGCTGGCACAGTGTTTAAACTGAGGTTGTCACACTTGTCAGCAAGTGTCTTTACTTTTGACTTGGGTTCAGAAGAAAGTGTCCTCTCCTCTGGCTGGTTCCATTGTTCTCTTTGGGGCTGAGACTGAGACCTTGGGCCTGGTGTGAGTAAGAGCTCTTGCCTGACTTCGGGAAGGTCCGAAGTCAGCTGACTTCTAGAAAGGTGAGGCGCTCTTGAACACCTACTGCCATTCCAGAGTGCCTGTGTCTTCCTGTGCATCTGTCGAGTTACTGGTTGTGGTTAGTCTTTTGAAATAGGGTCTCACTATGTAGCCCAGGCTGGCCTTGAACGTAAGGCTATCCTTCAGCCTCCACTTCCAAGATTGACTACATACCTGAACCACTACACTTGCCTGTATCTGTCAGCTGTTGCTTTAGATTCCAAACCTTGTTAGATGTGTATGTCTTCCTGATGATCACAAGCACAGAAAACCTTTCTCTCATAGAAAGACCTCTTTTTTTTTTTTTTTTCTCACTTTGTTTCTCAGGCTTCATTCCAACTTTCTGTTCTGCCTCAACCTCCAGTTCTCTGAGTAGTTGGAGTCTCAAGATTTAACATCATTGCTTCTAGTCCAAGGCTTCCTCCTCCTCCCTTCCTTTCTCTTCTCTTACAGTGTAGCTAAGTCTAGCCTTGAACTACTGATCCTCCTGCCTTGTCCTCCCAAGTGCTGGGAGTATAGATAGATGTGGGCCACCCCACCCACCCACGTATTACTTCTATCCCCTTAATTTCAGTCTTGTCTTGTCATGTCACTTTATTTTATAAATAAATTTTAATTGGCTTTAAGAGTTGTTTTATAAAGTACTTTGATCTACTTAGGATTTTCATTATCAGTAAGTTGGAAATGTTATTTTTTAATTGGTAGCCTTTCCCTTTATTGTTGTTGATGTTTGGTTTGGAGATGGTCTCACACCGCAGCTCTAGCTAGCTTGGAGTACAACCGTGTAACCCGGCAGCCTTAACCCATCCGTCCTCCTGCTTTGGCCATAGTGTTGGCATTGCAAGCATGAGCCACCGTGCCCAGTCTGTTAGTGTCTAAAAAAAAGACGTAACACTGGGTGTGGGAGCACACATGCCTTTAGGACGGGACGGAAGACAAGGAAGTCAAGATTTCAAGACCATGCTGGGTTACATGAGACCCCATCTCAAAATTAATATAATATAATATCGTATCATATATGAATGCATTTATGTGTAGCATTCATCTTTCTGTGACTGTATAGAGCTGATCAATTACCATGTATTAGCCTCCCCAGGTCAGATAGTGTAGGGTTTTGGTTTGTACGCTTGTATTTTTACCTCTCCAAGTAACCATTAAATATTTAGTGTTAAAATTAATATTCTGCTGGTTACGTTATTCACCACTGTCTATGTATCCAAGTTTGTCCTTTTTGGAACTATCTAGTGGTTTAGAGGATTTTGTGTTTTAGGTTTTTGGTTTTTTGTTTTGTTTTTTAATTTATTAGCAGGGGCCAGAAGAGGACAGTGGGTTCCCTGAAGTTAGATGCATGCAGTTGTGAGCTATGCAGACATGGGTGCTGGGATTTGAACCAGCGTCCTCCAGAAAAGCAAGTACTCCTGGTCACCTATCCATATCTTTAGCCCTTTTTGTTTGTTTTTGAGAAGGTTCTCACTGCCTGGTCTAGAACTTGTTACAGAGAGGTTGTCTGGCCTCCAGTTCACAGAGATCCACCTGCCGCCCTCCTGAGTACTGGGATTAAAAGTGTGCGCCATCAGGCCGAGTATCTGGTAATTTATTTTAAGTTCATGTTGTAGTGCAGTTTTGAGAGAGGGCCAGTTTGATTGACAGGGTTTGTTTTTGTTTTCCCTTGAGTTTAAACACAGCTCTTTAGTCTGATTTGAAGGAATGACACTGTACTTGCCTCTTACACCAGTTCTACTCTGGTTGCTTTAGCCACGACTTGCCCCTCTTCCAGAGTAGTAAGAGTTCTTTTGGCCTAGAGCGTCTAGAACGTGGCCTGTTGGTCCTGCTGGGGATCTCGTCACTCTTGTGTGTTCTTGGACCTAAAAGCTCAGGTTCTCAAATGTGGAATTCTGTTGTTTCTCATTCTGTCTTGTGTGTTGGAAAGGGCTGGTCTGGTCTTAGGCAGCATTACTCAGTGAGGTAGGGATTGCCCTCGGCTGTGTAGGGATGATGCCAAGAGCTGCCTGGAGACAGAGGAAGTAGCAGGCAGAGGTACTGGCAGGGGCCTGAGGAGGAAAGCAGTGTCGGGGAGGATGGTCCCTCCTCCTCACCCCCAGGAGCCAAGGCCTGGGACAGGCTGCTGAGGGGAATTGGGCTTATGATGCTTTCAGGTACCGGCACAGGGCTCCAAACAGGACCCAGCCTAAAACTGAGGTGTGAGATGAGAGTGTGTGAAGGACTGGGTGAGGGAGGGTCTGAGCTGGCTCCATTTCCAGAAGGGGTTAAGAGGGAAAGGGTCTCTGGGCTCTGTGGAAAAGGTGCTTGTTTGTCTTCAGGCTCACTGGGGTTGTGGGGGTGGAGCCCGGTCAGGGTAGTGTAGGAGATGTGAACGTTGACAAGGTCAGGGACAGTTGCTTTTTTAAAAACCAGTTAGCCTCGAGGGGAGAGTAGTAAGTAGACAGTAGCCTAAAGGGCCATGACCCTAGGGAGAGGCCTGTTTTTCAGTGGGGAGGCCCCTGCAAGGAAGGCCCTGGGGAGGTGTGAGACTTAGAGCCCAGCAGCCTGGAAGTGGGATGGTGAACAGGGGTCAGGCAGTCTCTGGCCGGGTCTCTATTCCTAGGCCTGGGAGTCTGCGGGAAAGCAGGAAGTTCTGGGGAGAGGACCCCCACCCTGTCCCCGGGCTGAGGTTCTGGGCAGGAAGTGAAAGAGGACCCCCACCCTGTCCCCGGCCTGCCAGCACACTTGCTGTTGGTTTCTTGCTCGACTAGTCTCTGCTCAGATGGGTTCCTTCTCTGGAGAAGGATTGATTGCCTTGGTCCCTTCTTAGGTTGAAGTGAAGAGGGCTGTTGATAAGTTTGTTCAATAGTTTTTTTTAGCCAGGCCCTTTACTCATGAACAGTTCACGCCAAATGGAGCATCTGGGCCTGTGGGCTTGAGGCTGGATCAGACTGCCCTCCAAAAGTATGGCAGATTCTCCTGGAACAGGATGCTTATCCTCCAGCCTCTCAGACCCTGACTTCAAGTTGGTTCCCAGAAAATGTCTGTAGTTTTCAGGAGCCTGTTAGGGTAACGTTTTCTTGTCCCTCCTGACTGCCACTGCTCATCTTACTTCCAGTTATTAGTGTTCGGGTTTTCTACATTTTATTATTAGAGAGAGAGGGGGAGAGAGAGAGAGTGTGTGTGTGTGTGTGTGTGTGTGTGTGTGTGTGTGTGTGTGTGTGTGTTGGCATACCACAGTGCATGGGTGGAAATCAGAAGACAATTTTTAGGAGTCAGTTCTCCATCTACCTAGTTTTCAAGGCAGGGTTTCTCTTGTTTCTTCCATTCTGCATACTCCAGGCCAGCTGACTGAAGGGCTTCTTGTCTCCATGTCTCACCGTGCGCTCATGCGCGCGCGCGCGCGCGCGCACGCACACACACACACACACACACACACACACACACACACACACACAGAGTAAGCTAGGCTAACTGACCACTGGGATTACAATTGTGCCACCACACACTGCTTTTTTTTTTTTTTTAGTGTGGGTTCTAGCAGTCAAACTGTGGCTCTCCCTTTCAAGACAAGCATTTTACTGATTGATAAATCTCCAGCTCTCAGGCCCATCTGTAATTAAGTTGTTCTCTCCCTTTTGTTGAGCTGTATAAGCTCTTTGTGTAGTTCAGATATGTCTTGCATGAGTTGGTATTTCGCAAAAATACAGTTTCTCCCGATCTGATCTGTCTGTTCTCTTAACAATGGGTTTTGGCAGAGCGGAAGTTTGTCTCTTGGTTGGTTGGTTGAGGTGCCAGTGGCTTTGCGTATGCCACGCACATGCTACCCCCAGCAATGTCCCCAGCCATGGAAGTTTTCAGTTTTATTTTTTATTCATTTTATTTTATATGTATGGTGTTTTGCCTGCATGTATGTCTGTGCATGCCTAGTGCCCACCAGGGCCAGAAGAGGGCATTGGATCTCTGGAACTGGAGTTACAAACAGTTGTGAGCCACCATTGTGGTGCCAGGAGCTAAACTGTCTTCTGAAAGACAGCCAGTGTTCTTAACCACTGGGCCAGCTCCAGCCCAAGGCTTCAGTTTGAATGAAGTCAGTCTGTTTTTGAAATCTGAATGTTCTGCTGCTCAACACTACCCCCTTCCCACCCTGAAACAGGGATTAAAGAGAGTTTATTATACAAATCCAGACCTGCGGAAAACAGGGTAAATGTTCCTTATCACCCATCCTTCATTTTGTCTCAGAAGTGTGTATGAGATGGTGGACTAGAAATCCCACCCTTCTAGCTTGGCAGGGTTCCTTGCCTGCAGACCATTACTGTGGTAGGTGTTTGCCGGGGACGGTTTTCTCCGTTCTTTGGAGATCAGGGTAAGATCTGTACTACTGCATGCCTGTTAAGTACTGATTTTGTCAATCTAAAAGGGCTCATCAAAGGTAGGACTCCAAGTGCCGCATAGTGGGAGGAGGCCAGGCAATGCTGGAGGGCTGCCTGGAGTTTGAGGCCAGCCTGGGAATTTAGAATACCCCATGAAAAGGACAAGTTCTCAACTTTGGCTTTTATTTAGTTTCATTTTAGCTTTCTGTTTGTGTTATTTTCTATTTTTCCCTGAGAAAGGAGCTCTTCCTTATCTGAACTGAGTGGGCTGCCAGGGCCCTGCTCATTCTTTCTTAACAATTTCTTCTTATGTGGGTCATGCTTTTGTTATGACTTGTAAAAGCTCTTAGCTGAATCAAGGTTACCTAGATGTTCTCTATCCTCCAGGAGTTTTACAGCTTTGTATTTTTACATTGGGTCTGTGGTCCAAGATAATCACTGCTGTAGCATTGTAGTAAGACCCGGAAGTGGAATGCTTTGCTAGCTTTGCTTTTAGTGTGGTGTTAACTATTTCAGATGCCCTTGACCCTCCCCACGTGTTCTTTACGACCATTCTGTCACTGTCTCCAGAGTATCTGGTGGCACTCTGCAAGGCCCAGGGCTGCATCTGTAAATCAAGTTGGGAAGAACTGACATACTAACCATATGGTTCTCCATAATATCTCTTCATTATTTAGGTTCTATGCTATTATTTACCTAGTTTGGTATTTTCCCTCAAAACCTATGCATATTTTATGAAAGTTAAGATGGCTGGGCAGGTAAAGGTACTTGTTGCCAAGGCTGAAGGTACTTACTGCCAAGGCTGATGACTTGAGTTTCATCCCTAGACCCCACGAGGTGGAAAGGAGAAAACAGACTTCCATAAGTAGTCCCTGATTTCCAGTTGCACACTACTTCCATAAGTAGTCCCTGATTTCCAGTTGCACACTGTGGCACACAGGTGCCCACGGACATACGCACATATGACACTAAATAAGTAAATGTTTAAAATGTGTGCATAAATAATTCATTAGAATATTATACCTAATATTCCCTTTTTAATGCAAATGTGAATTTTATTTTAGGTTTAACTATAAAATTCCAGTTGTTTATTGGTAGCACATAGGAAAGTGAATAATTTTTGTATGTAACACTGTGTCCTAAATCCTTGCTATAATGTGATTGCACATTATTCCCAGAAGTTTTTTCTAGCTTCCCTGAGTTTCTACAGTCAGATAATTGATGGGCAAGGACACTTTCATTTTTGCTTCTCAGTCTGTGTTTCTATTTCTCCTTCTTACTCTGTGTATTTCCTTTTCTTCTCTCGCACTAGCTGGGACTTCCAGGACGATGCTAAAAAGCAATGGCCATATCAGCATCTTTGTGTTGGTCCTGAGCTTAGCGAGAAAGCTCCTGGCTTCCCCCCACCCATACGTGTCATTGCGATACAGTAAGGAACACCCTGGCACGGGCTCCTGTGGACTGCGTGTTAGGGGTGAGAGCAGCATCTTCTGTTGAGGCCTGCCAGACACACCTGAGTTTGTGCTAATGTGGTCTGTCCTTGACAGGCAAGGCAGGTCACCACAGGACCAACCTGGGATTGGAGGGGTGGAAGTGAGGGCGGGGCCAGAGACTGAGTTAATCACCAACAACCAATGATCTGATCACCCCTGCCTCTGTACTGAGGCCTGGAAGACGTTCGCAGAGCTGGGCTGGCAAATATGGGAGGTCCTAAGAAGGTGGGTGCTGAGCAGGCCAGTGAGGCTGGGCACCCACCTCTAGCCTTGCTGATATTTATGTCCGTTGTTTCACGGTCCAGGAGGTTACCTTTTTTGGCTACTGTTCTATGTGAATTTGAGAATAACATACAGTTCATTGTTGGATAGAGCAGTCTTAAGATGTCAGTTATGGCCCTGCATCACTGACGTTTATTTCCCCTGTTAGGTCTGCCCGTTTCTGGCAGAGGTCACTGCTGTCGGCTTCTCCAACATTCCTGTCATGTTTGTCTCCTGATTTCAGTGCTCTGCTGTTAAGGACTCACCTCAAAGTCTGGTCCCTTCACTTCTGTGACAGTTGAGACTTATTTTTATGGAATACCCTCTTGTGCCTGGTAGTTTAGTCTTGATGCCTCTGTAGACCAGGCTGTCCTAGAACTTACACTGTAGACCAGGCTGGCCTCAAACTCAGAGATCCGCGCCTCTGCCTCCTAAGCTCTAGGATTAAAGGCTTCCTCCATCACCACCTTTTAAGAAGCTCATTTAGCTTCTAAGCGTTAGCATGACATATCTCTTTTCCTTGCTTTTCCTATGCAGTCACATTAACCTTGAGCTTGACTTTCTGCCTGAGCCTCTGGAGTATGAGACAAAAAGATACAAGTTCAAAGTCGATATGAACTACATAGTAAGACCTTATCTCAAAAAAGAAGAAGAAAAAAAAAGGTTAAGAAAATCAGAGCCCTAATTAGGATTCGACCCTAAGTGTGGCAAAAAGAGAAGAGAGACTTTATCTTGCATCCATTACTCTTGATTCTTTTTTTTTTTTTTTTTTTTTAAATTTGGATTTGAGTTTCTGACCTAAGGTCTATTTGGAATACATTTCCTCAATTTTTACTTGAAAAAGAGTTCTTTCTTTCTTGCCTCTGAAGAGCGATTTCACTGGCTTCAGAATTAGAAGCATTTTAATTATTTTTATGTTGTGTGTGTGTACACGTAGCATGTCACACACATGTGGAAGTAAGTCAGAGGACAGCTTACCCTTGGTCCCAGGGATCAAGCTCGGTTGTCAGGCTTGGTAACAGGCACTTTTACCTACTGGCCCATTGCCGAAGTCCTTGTTTCGTTTCAATGTTTCAATGTTTCGTGATGTTAGGTGTTGTGCTAGAGATGATGAGCCCAAGGAATGGGGATAAAAGTAGGGGTTTTTTGTTTTTTGTTTTTTGTTTTTTTGTTTTTTTGTTTTGTTTTGTTGTAACAAAGAATAGCTCCCTGAGGGAAATGGCTACTTTTAGAGAAGTCTCCAGGGTTGTTTGTGTGGGGTCATATTTGAATAGGTAAAAGGAGAGTTGTCTTGTTGGTAGGAAATCTTACACCACCACTTGTCTTCCTGACACTAGTGAGGTGCTAATTGTTTGTATAAAACATCACAAGTCCTCCCTTTTAAAAGTTGTTTTGTTACATTTATTTTTAAATTGTGTACTTGTGTGTGCATGCACATACATGCACAACAGCACACATGTGGAGCTCTAAGGACAACTTGTAGGATTCAGTTCTCTTTTTTTACCATGTGGGTCCCAGGGATTGAACTCAGGTCATCAGACTTGGCAGCAAGCACCTCGCCTCACGGAACCATCTCAATGGCCCCACAAAATCTTTTTTTATTCAAAACTATGAACTTTTTTATCAGAAAGGTGTTTCTGAGCATCCAACCTTTTCTATCTCTTTCCCACCCTTGTTTCTTTCTGTCATACTTTTGTTTATAAAATCCCTGACAGAACGTAGGCTCTTCTTTGGCAGTAATAAAAGCCTGGACACGGGCTACTTTTTGTTTTTACAGAAAAAGGTCTTGCTAGAAGGTAGTAGTAAACAAACAACTGTTACTAGCTAAAATTTTTAATATCTAACCAAAGTTATCTGGTGGCTTGTTTGTTTGCTTTGGTTTTCTTTCGAGACAGGGTTTCTCTTTGTAACAGCCCTGGCTGTCCTGACACTTGTTCTGTAGATCAGGCTGGCCTTGAACTCACAGAGATCTGCCTCCTTGAGATCCACCTGCATGCCAGGATTAAAGGTGTGTGCTACCACTGCCGGGCTTGGCATTGTTTTTATAGTGCTAAATTAACCCTTTATTCTTACAAACTTAAAATAACTACTTTTTAGATTAAAAACTTTTTTTTAGGTTTAGTTGTTTCATGTGTATGGGTTTTGCCTATATGTATGTATGTTCACCAGACTCAGAAGTCAGAAAAGGGGGTTACCACTCTGAGAGGTCAGAAGAGGGGGTTGGATACCCTGGGGTTAGGGTTACTAATGGTTGTGAAACACCATGTGGATGCTGGAAACCAAACCTGGGTCCTCTACAAGAGCAACAAGTGCTCTTAACTATTTTATCAATTCTCCAGCCCTGGTTTTGTTTTGTTTTTTTTAACACCTTACAAATTAAAAGGAGTTAGGACTAAATTTATATGTATTCTTTCTGTTCACAGGACAGCTTGCAGTCAGTCCTTTTGTGGGGACTTTGTCTTATAAACACATCACATAACATGTATCTAAAGGAGAATAAACAATAACGCCAAGGGATAGACTCAGGCAAGAGTGGGACCAGGAAGGCAGTCACAGGAAAGCGCTGTGACACTGAGCAACTCAGAACAGGCTGCAGATGTGGCCCAGTGAGGAGTTTGTCTAGAATGCAAAAGGCCTGGGTTCCGTGTCCAGCTCTGAATAAATGGGTCAGGTCCTGGTGGCACGTGGTCTGTAGTGCCAGCACTTGTGAAGTGGAGGCAGGAGGATCACAAGTCCAAGGTTATCCACATAGTGAGTTCAAGGTCAGCCTGGGCTGCATGAGACCCTATTTCCAAAAAAGGGGAATGGGGGAGTGGGGGTGAAAGGGCAGGGAGGAGAGACTGCATTTAGTCAGAGTGTACCCTTAGCAGAATCTCAGGGACACAGGTTAACTTAAACAGTGAGAGGGGCCATATGACGCCAGAAAGGTCAGGGGTCAAGCTTGTTACATAGACTAAGGTTAAAGAAATGAGCTCATTGGTGTTGGTAGAAAATATTTGGTGAGATAGTCATCCAGGTTATGAGTTCAGAGGGAGCTCTGCTGAGGTAGAGAAGGAAGAAGGAAGAGAGATAAGTGGGAGACAGACACACTATCAGACGTGGGATTTTTTTTTCTTGGCTTTTCATGGTAAAAAACCTCATGGGCTTCCTGGAGTCCTGGAGCAGAGTTATTAAGGCAAAGGGTGGCTGCCGTTTGATAAGCCAGAGATTGAGCAGGGGCTAACGTAAAAGAAACTGGTGAGCAGGGGGTGGTGGCCCATTAATCTCTGCACTGGAGAGGCAGAGGATCTCTGTTGAGTTTGAGGCCAGCCTGTTCTACAAAATGAGTTCAAGGACAGCCAGGGCTGTTACACAGAGAAACCCTGTCTCAATAATAATAATTGTCAAGCCGGGCGGTGGTGGCGCACGCCTTTAATCCCAGCACTCGGGAGGCAGAGCCAGGTGGATCTCTGTGAGTTCGAGGCCAGCCTGGGCTACCAAGTGAGTTCCAGGAATGGCACAAAGCTACACAGAGAAACCCTGTCTCGGAAAAAAAAAAAAAAATTAATAATAATAATTGTCTGGTGAGACACATATGACATCCCTCTCAGATCTGAGGGTCCTATAACAAGGCCATGAAGGCTTGGATATAAAGAGTCTTGAGTCGCCAGGCAGTGGTGGCACTTGCCTTTAATCCCAGCACTCGGGAGGCAGAGGCAGGCGGATCTCTGTGAGTTCGAGGCCAGCCTGGGCTACAAAGCGAGTTCCAGAAAAGGTGCAAAAGCTACACAAAGAAACCCTGTCTTGAAAAACCAAAAAAAAAAAGAGTCTTGCGTCCTACACTATGGCAGAAGAGACCCAGTTGAAGAGTACAGTTACAGTGCCATTAGTGGACAGCCGGCTTGGTCTGGGGGGAATTTAAAGGCCAGATTTGGTTACAGAGGAAGGAAAGGTTAGTTTTGTTTTGTTTTTCCTTTCTGAGAGTCTGAGGGTCAAACTTAGCTGGTTTTTGAAATGACGTTCTGGAAGTGGGTCAGAGGAGCCAGAGGACACAGACTACCCTAACTCCTCCTGGAGGGGCAGTTTGCCCTGAAAGCCCCCTTAGTGTATTGGACCTCTTCCCATGGGGTGGGGTGAGCCCCAGCTTCACCACACCGACTCCTAACCATCCCCGAGTGAAGAGATGGCCTTGCAGTCCTCAGATAAAATGTACTTTCACACCATAGCTAACCCCATCTAGTTGGTAGGGCCACAAGTGAGCTGTTAGAGAAAGGGGAACAACTCGCTGTGCTGGAGAAGTGAGACCTGGCTACCTGAAGGAGTCTGTCAGGAAGGGGAATAGCAGGTGTAAATATGGCAGCCGCAGGGCTTGCTGCCTCCCACTCAGCCTGTGGAGAAGGCCGGGGCTGGACAAGGAATGAGGGAAAGGGGTCTGAGTCCTTACAGTATGTGGACTCACCTGTACAAGCTGTCACATCCCTACGTCACGTGTTGAGTGTGAAGGGGGCTCCCAGAAGGAAGTAGCCCCTTTCTCTCGTGGTATGGGGTGAAAGGAACTCTAATTCGTACCGTTGGAAGGGCAGCATTGTGACTCTTGAGTTTTGACCTGGTCAGCAGGGCTGGGGCAGGAACATGGCTGAGTAATGTCCTCCGAAATATCTGCTTACCTCTGAGAGGTGGTGTAGTGTTTCAGAGGGCAGGAACTGAAGTGATAGGCATGACTTACCATCTTGGGGTGCCTAACAGATGGACAGTGCTTAATTTCTGCACTGGCTGGAGGTTCTCATACATGCCTGTCTTTGTCTTTAGTTTCTCCAAAACCTCCAGCACTCCACTGCTCCCGACACTCTTTCTGCTGTGAGCACTGTGGGTGGGAAGGAGGTGTGGAGAGAGAAGCCACCTGTAATTACAGGTTGACGTCAGACTTAGTGACCCGTGTTTCTGAGTCATGACCTTTGCGACTATTTCTTACCTTTTTTACAACACCTCTTGGGTGAGATGGAAGGCCTGGGAGCATGAAAGGAATGTCCTTCCCTAGGTAAAGTGCCCAGAAAGTCTGTCTGCATTGTAACTCTCTTTGGGGAGAAAGCTCTGGAATCTTTTTATAATGGCCACCCTATCAGAGACATGAAGTGATTTTTTATTTTCCCTTGCCTTTCATAGTGTGAACTTAGTGGTTTTCCTGGAGACAGGTAGGCTTCCTTGAAAATATGGGTTAGGGACTCAGGACTGTAGCCCCTAGCAGGTTCAGGCCTGCCCCTCTCTCTACCTTCCACATCATGCAGGTCAGTTGAAGTTCCTGCTAACCTGTTAACGCCTCTAGTTTCCTTTTCTCTGTATTTATCTGGGTTTTTGAGACAGCTGACCATCCTAAAACTCGCTCTGTGGACCAGGCTGGCTTCGAACTCAGAGATGCTCCTCCTCTGCCTCCCAATGCTGAGACTAAAGACATGCTCCACCACCACCTAGCTCCCCTGTAGTTTGTACCCAGGAACACTGATCTGGGCTGTAATTCTATATTAGGGAACTGTCAGTGGACTTGGTTCCTGATTTCTTGTAAGATGGAGATAGGATCGCTATTTCTCCATCTCCTCTACCCCTCTCTCTCTCTCTCTCTCTCTCTCTCTCTCTCCCCCCCCCTCCCTCTCCCTCTCCCTCTCCCTCTCCCTCTCCCTCTCCCTCTCCCTCTCCCTCTCCCTCTCCCTCTCCCTCTCTCTCCCCTCTCCCTCTCCCTCTCCCTCCCTCCCTCCCTGTCTCTCAGTTTGGTTGTTGTTGTTTGTTTTGTGGGTTTTTCGTTTTTTTGTTTTGTTTTGTTTTTGAAACATGGTCTCTCTACATAGCCCTGACTATCCTGGAACTCAATACATAAACCAGGCTGGTCTTGAACTCACAGACACCCCCCTGCCCCTGCCTGCTGAGTGCAGGGACTAAAGGCATGCACCACCATGCCTACCTCCCACCTCCCCTCTCTCATTTCTACATAGAAATGTAATCCTGGCTGTCCTGGTGCTCCTGGTGTAGCTCAGACTGGACTCTGGCGGTCTTCTTGCCTTTATCTTCCAAGTGTTGGGATGACAGGGATAGACCACCATACTACAGCCATTTACTTCTAGAGTTGAGACTAGAAGTTATCATTGTTAAATTTGGTTATTGCTAATATGTGAGCAAGCTACTAACTTTAATAGCTTACTAGCTGTCTTAGGTTTCTACTTCTGTGATAAAGCACCATGGCCAAAGCCACTTGGAGAGAAAGGAGTTTATTTCAGAATACCCTACAGAGTTACCTGCAGGCGTTCTGATGGCATTTTCTCACCTGAGGTTCCTCTTCCCAGATAACGTTAGCTTGTGTCAGGTTGACAAAAAACAAAAGCAGAAAACTTAACCATTTATCAGAGTCTCTCATTCTAATAGGAATATCAGAGGAATAACTAGATAATTAAACATATTCTTTGCAGAGAATAATATTAGCGCCCATTTTATATGTTTTGTTGCGTTCTCTAGCAGTATTCTATTTCCCATTCCTCCTCTCCGGTTTTCCTGTTTCTGTGTGTGCCCTGTTCTGTTGAGATCAACTGGACCTTGCTGTTGTCCTGCTGCTAGTGGGACCCAGACCCTGCGCCTCCTGCTGGAATGCTTCTCTTCACCCAGTTCAGTGCACTGAGCGGGCCTCTGCTGGGTTGTTTGTTGTTTGGATCCTTTGTAACTTTGCAGTACCGTATGATTAGTGTCATCTTCTCTGCTTGCCACCACACCAGGAAACACTTATTGCTAACAAAGCAGGGATGTAAGTGTAAGAACCATGAAGGATTTTGTCCCCAGGTCCCAGCAAGTATATCTAACCATGTCCTGTGACCAGGCCCCAGGGCCCATTTGCTAGACTGAAAACCCCCATGTTTAAAGCTAAGCTAAGCAGAACAGCATTCTTTTTTTTTTCTTTTTCTTTTTTTCTTTTTTTTTTGGTTTTTTTGAGACAGGGTTTCTCTGTGTAGCTTAGCGCCTTTCCTGGAACTCACTCTGTAGCCCAGGCTGGCCTCAAACTCACAGAGATCCACCTTGCCTCTGCCTCCCGAGTGCTGGGATTAAAGGCGTGCACCACCACTGCCCGGCTGCAGAACAGCATTCTTGAAGACAGAAAAGTATGTCTAAGCTAAGCTCCTGGCAGATGTTCCTGAAGAAACCGCGTCTGTTCTGTGCCTGCCTCCTATGTTTTCCGATTAGTGAGTTGGTTCCCTCAGCTCCAGCCAGTGGGAACAACAGAGGTGGGGTCCTTACTCCTTACTCTGGATGGGCCAGCTAACTCTCTGGCCTGATCCTGACTCAAGATGCAGCACACTTTCCAGAGCTCCCTTAGCTCTAAAATTCTGCCATCTCCCAGGCTTTCTTTGTCTTCCACATTCTTCCGAGACTCGGTCTTTTATAGAAGACTACAATTCCCAGAGTGCTCTCTTTGGATTGGCATTCATTTCCTGCAATGCCATAACAGCCAGGTGCACACATTTCCCGTCAATTGGCAGAAAATAACCTTGAGGAACCTTGACGGAGTGTGTCGGAGTTCAGAAAACTTAGGGATGGGTAAGCCTGCTTTCAATGTTTAGGCCACTTATTGTAGAAAATTTAAGTTTTTATTTTTGTAGCTTAAGATTTTAGTAAAAGAAAAATTAAATCAAAAGAAAGTTCATAGAAAAGCTAGTCTAGTTTTTTTTTTAAAAGAGATTGAAAGCTACAAATAGACTGGATCCTTAGACTTTTTGTTTTGTTTCTATTTTCCTAGTGAAGTTGAATTTACATACAGTAAAACACAAAGTTCTGGAGGCCCTAGTTTGTTGGCTTTCAACACATGTGGGCTCTGGAACTGGATGTGTGGGTTATAGAATGGTTTGAGTGTCTTCACCCCCGCCCCACACTTCGGTGAAGCAAGGAGAGTGCCCAGGGCTGGCAGCAGTTTCCAGGCAGGGTCTGGGTAGTGGAGGAGCAGAGAGAGCGAGCCAGCCCATCCAGGGTAGTCCAAGTTTATTGCCAGGATGGAAGCCTTGGTTGTTTAGTGCCCACCTGCTGTCCCTTGTCCAAATTGGCATTCTTTAAGGACAGCGAGCTGAAAGGACCAGGGCTCAGTGGTGACATGCCACTTTTCAGTCTCTTCTACACCGAACTCGTGGGTCATGCACCTTGGCACTCTGAGCATCCTGGTGTGTAGATAAGATGGTATGCCATTCATTTTCAGTCACTTATTTCCCACTCATCGTCAGAGAATCTCCTCATCCAGTGTTTCCTTTCACTTGCCAAGTGTCACAGACCAACTCATGAACCTTCATGCCACAGGATTGGTGGTACAGTTCTTCCTCCAGAAGGACTTGCTGAACTCCTGTTTATAAAGTGGCTGCAATAGCCTGAGGTGCCTTTTTCCATGGCACATTGATTGACAGGCACTGCTTAATGGGCTTTAGCCAGACCTTGGGCAAGGCAGCAAGCTGTAGCACTAAGCAGTCTCTCCTGCCTTCTTTTCAGGTAGACGCACAAACCATGCCAAGGTGCCTGTCTGCTGAACAGGCCGCTCTGGTGATTCTAGCCAGCCTGAGACCCTTGTGACCTACACATCTTTACTCTGCCCTCCTTCCCATCCCCTTCCTTTGCTTGTGTCCTCCCCACCCTCTCGGGACACCTCCCCTTTCTTACCTTGTGGTACCCAATGCCTTTCCCACCTCTGGTTCTGATAATTCTGTTCTGCCAGCCCTGGATTTGCAGTTTGCTGATTTGCCTCATCCCTCTCTAATCATGGCCTGTCCAGACCTCCAGAGCTCCTATGAGACAAGACCTCTGCCTTACCTGGCCATGCTGACCCCTTAGCCCAGAAGGAACAAACTGCAGTGTCCTTGAAAAGGACATACTGAACCCACACTTGCGCCCCAGGCCAGCAGTCATATCCAAGCCCTCCCTCAGACCCGCAGGCCCAAAGGCCAAGCAGTGTGCCCTGCCAGCCTTGCTCTCCGCTAAGACTGCCTAGTCTTAGCCATTCAGCTCCTAAGACTCCCACAGCATCCCTGTTCCTTTTTCTTCCTTAATAGCTCAGGACGTTCCAAATGTCCAGCTTCTCCACAGCCGCCCTCTTCCTGTCTGTCCCTTTGTGATAACCTTCTTTTTTCCCACTTAATCAGAATGTTGCCATAAGTGTTTCCACCTGGTTTTTCTTTTTCTTTTATGTGGTATGAGTGTTTTGCCTATGTGTATTTGTGTACAGCACATGCATGCAGTGCCTGCAGAGCCCAGAAAAGAGCATCAGATCCCCTGGGACTAGAATTACAGACAGTTCTGAACTACCATGTAGGTGCTGGAATCAAACCTAGGTCCTCTGGGAGAACAGTCAAAATAGGCTCTTAACTACTGAACCATCTCTCCAGCTCCTCCACGCAGTATCTGGAGAGGGTAAGCAGACACTCAAGGAGCCACCCCGGCTTCTACATGAAAACCTAGCTCCGAGGGCTTGGTTCAGCCTGGCCAAGCTTCGCAGAAGCACATTTCCTGCCCTGGGTTAATGGGTGCTTTACTGTGCCTCTTAGCTCTCACAGGTATTTCATGTCAGGATCTGTTGTCTGGTTCCCCTTGCTTTTGTTGAGCTAGTAACTGAATACTTCCTCAGTGGGGTAGTTCCTGTAGCAGTGTTGCTTTGGGAACCTGTTCCCTTGATGACTCTGAACAGCATGAACTCTCTTCCGAGGTGTAGCTGAGGGCTATGTAGATTGATTGGTCCAGAATAGCCAGGGGCTCTTCAGTCCCTATCCAGAAGAGGCAAGGATAAAGGAGGGAGGAGTAGGGGAGAGAGCACAGTAGTATACATAGATGGAGCAGCTAAAGCTCCCAGCCCTTGAAACCTTGGAGGCTGTAGGACAGCACACCCAACAACGCTGTGACTAACTAGTGGGCCAGGCAGCCAGGATGAGAGTATGTGACTCATGTCACTCACCGGTTGTTTACATTTACAAGTCTTTAGAAAGTGAGTTGTTTTTCTTCAAAATCAATATTTCTGAATTTACTGGCATGCTAAAGTTAGCAATATTGCGACAGTGGAGCTGTGTCCCAGCAGGACAGCAGTTGTTCTGGGCTGTGAGGTCATTCAGGTCTCCACTGAGCCATCTCTCCAGCCCCTAACTTAAACTGGTTTGTTTTGGTTTTGTTTTCTATTTTTCAAGACAGGGTTTCTCTGTGTAGTCCTGGCTGTCCTGGAACTCACTGTGTAGACCAGGCTGGTCTTAAACTCACAGACATCTACCTGCCTCTGCCTCCCAAGTGCTGGAATTACAGGCTTGTGCCACCACCGCCTGGCACTTAAACTTCTTAATAACCACTTTAACTAGTATAACTAATTTTAATAATTATTTTGATGTCATTATCCAAAACACTCTCATTTCACTAAGTGGCCAGTAGTTTTAAAGTTGTGGAATACTGAAATTACTTTTCTGGAGTGGGTTTTGGGAAGCCTGTGGATGTGTCTGGAGCAGCCACATCTCTAGTGCCACGGAGTTGGCCACCTCAGGTCTGCAGCAAGCATGGGTACTGGAAGCTAAGGCCAGCTACAAGAAACTTACCACCCATGTTCTCTCCTTGTGGTCTTGTCACTTGGCCCTGTACCTTCTGCCATGGAGAAACACTGACTTGCTTTCTCTCTGTAGTGGGAGCCCTGGACATTTCACAAGAGTGGAACCAGGTAAAACCTGCTCTTGAGGCTGCCGCTGTCACCCAGGCTTACCTGTGTTGTACAGTTGGTAACTAGTTGTTTTTATGACTGAATAGTGTTCATTGTCTGGACATGCTGTGTCGCGTCTCACTCAGCAGGCATTGGATGTGAGTTCTACTTTTGGCTATGGTAAATAATGCTGCTGCAGATAGTTAGGTCTGACTTTGGTGGATTCTTAATTTCTGTAGGACCTGTGACTGGGGGTAGAGCTGTTGTTGGATCCTGCTCCATTATCACCTTTTTTAAAAAGTTAATTTTTTTTTATCTACGTCATTGTGTCTCATAGTTTGGACTTTGCTTGTTCGTTGGGGCTAGCGTTCTGCCCACATCTGTGCTGGGAAACCCTAGCGTGTCTCCCTTGAAGGAGCTCTGCTCCATTTGCCTGTGCTTCCATGTCTCCACTGTTACACTACTTTGGCTGCTGATTGGGTATGTTGGTTATTTTCCCATTGCTGTGACAAAACACCACGACTACAGCAGCTTATGGAAGAGAGAGTTTATTTGGGCTTATGGTTCCAGAGGGATAGCAGTCTTTCATGGCAGAGGGTGGCAGGCACAGTGGCCAGAGCAGGAAGCTGAGAGTTCACATCCTCAGCCAGAAGCACAAAGCAGAGCATACTGGAAGTGGCCTTAGTTTTAGCTCTCAAAGCCTCCCAGTGACAGACTTCTTCCAGCAAGGCCACACCTCCTAAACCTCCCCAAACAGCACCACCACCAACCAGGGACCAAGAGCTCAATGCCCAATATTATGAAGAACATTTCCTAACTAGACTGCTCTGTGGTTTTGCTTCATCTTTCAGCTTCCCTGAAATAGACTTACTCATCTCGCCGTTTGGTCTTTTAGATTTATGGAGTAAATTTATGGTCTTACAGAAGCAACACCTTACTCAGGATTTTAAGAGTATAGTAGCCGGGCTTGGTAGCTCATCCCTGTGATTCGGGCACTCTGGAAGCTGAACAGAAGGACCTGTGGTCAGCCTGAGTCATATAGTATGACCTGTCCCAAAGGGGCTGAGGAGATGGCTCAGTGGTTAGAAGTGCTTACTGCTCTTCCAGAGGACCTGAGTTCAGATCTAGCACCCACTTAGGGGAGTTGGTTCTTTCCTTCTACTATGTGGGTTCTAGGGATCCAACTCAGATTGTCTTGCTTGGCAGTGAGCACCCTCCCCTTTTAAATTATTTTAGTCCCTGGAAGAGGCAGTGATGGTGCTGACTTACTTTATGCATCCCAGACAGATTGGAGGGAAGAAACAGCAGGATCAGCTCTCTCCTGCCTTACCTTTTTCTTCTGTCTTTCCCTGTCCTCCCTCTCCTGGTCTGTGTCTCTCACCTGACATTTGAGGACCATCCTCCCTTGGAAGCAGGGTGAAGGGGGTCTGAGCTTGTTTCTGCTGTAGTAACATGTCACCCAGTAATGACTGAGACAGAAGAACTCCAGGAGGGAGGAGCTGAGTGACTCCTAACAGGGACTATAGTTGGACTTTCCCACCCACCAGTTCCAAAATAACCGACATGGAGACTCAACACTAATTATAAATGCTCAGCTGATAGCTCAGGCTCACTGCTAACTAGTTCTTACAACTTAACCCATTTATAGTAATCTACATTCTGCCACGTGACATTACCTCTCTTTCATCTTGCACCTCTTGTTTCCTCCGTGTCTTGCTGACAACTCCTGTGACTCCACCCTTCTTGCCAGTGTCCTTAGTCTGGTTTTCTCACCTAACTTCATCCCATCTAGCTATTGGCCAGCCAGCTTCTTTATTAAACCAGTCACAGCATGATTTACAGTGTACAGGAGGATTATTCCACAGCAGGGGAATCTAAAATAAAGGCAATGCCAGGCAGAGGTGAGGGGCAGCAGAGGACACTGGGAATAGGAACGGGCGTAGTTGGTTCTGGGAAGGGGCATCTGGGTCTGGAGCTGGAGCATGTGACTAGAACCAGGTGTGGGTCATGAACATTAGTGCAGCTCTGCCTCCTGAGAGGGTACGTGAGCCCTTCCTGAGGAAGCCAAGGTGTTTCCGTGGGTTACTACACAGCCTCGCCTGTCTTGAATATGCTCTAGCAGGAGACTGCTTTGCCTGTTGTTGCCAGCCTCCCACCCTAGGGGGCAGCACAGATCATCTCTATCCTACCAAGGCTTTCAATGGGGAGCAAAATAAAGGGGAAGAGAATGGAGAAAAGACGGCGGCTGACTGTGGGCACAGGCGCTCACGGCACATACATATTCATAGGAGCACGTACATATTCACAGCATAGACATGCTAATCATGCATGAGAGACACAAGCGCACTTATAGGCAATAAGCTGACAGGACTTGCTTTCATGTGTGCTTTCTAGTAGGTTTGTGAGAAGAGCTGTAAGGAGAACTGGTATTTCCTCAGCACAGTGTACAAGATGTCACATGTCCATCATGGCTTCCCACAGAGACACTCCAAGGCCTAAGGACTGGCTTCAAGCCAGCCACATACCCAGCTACGCTTCTCCATGCACAGTCCCCTGTAGTTTGGATGCTGCCAGGCTCATCTGACTTCTGCAAAGGGCCCCCTCAGAGCAAGGCACCTGTGTGTTATGTTCTCTATGCCCTGTATCAGAACAGCTTGAGGTTACAAAGCTTCCCTGGAGTGTTTTTCAACTTACCCCTGCCCCTTGGGGTAGAGGCTTCAACTGAGATGTGGAGGCTAACTCAGCACCCTAAATGTAGGGAGTAGATGGGAGCTTGGCCTGCCTGTGATCCAGCGAAGAGGTCCAGAATTTGACCTGCCACACTCCCATAGACACACAGATATATGGAAATAAAAGTAATAAATTAAAGGTTTGTGTGGCATTTATACATATTATTTTATGTGACAATGTTTTACTGCATGTATGTGTGTGCACCAAGCATGTTCTTGCTGCCCGAGGAGGTCAGAAGACAGTATTAGATCTCCCAGAAATGGAATTTTGGATGGCCATGTGGTGCTAGGAATTGAGCTCTGGGCCTCCACCAGAGCGTAAGTGCTTTTAAGAGCTAGGCCATTTCTCCAACGCAATAAAGACATTTTAAAGGACTGTCTAGTTGGCGCAGTGGGCAAAGACACTTGCTGCCAAGTCTGTTGAGTTGAGTTCGATTCCTGGCACCCATATGGTAGAAGACAACTATAAGTCATCTTCTCTTCCTTTAAGGGTCTTCCCCTTTCTGGATAGTCTTCCCAACTCTATCAGTTCAGAGCTGTGTGATCTCGAAACTCAAGTCATCCCCAAGGCTGTCTTGGAACATGTTGTCAGTTGTTGATTTCCGGAAGTGGGACTATATGTCAGTTGGTAGATGAAGAATCCCACCTGGTAGACTGATGAGCTTGTCCATCTCCAGTTCTGTCTTCCTTTGAGTTGCTTTCCAAACTCTAGATTCAGCACTCAGACTTAAGTCCTAGAAAGGTCCCAGAAGTATCCTGGCCATGTGTGGGAATCGGTCTGGGGGTCTTTGTCAGGCCCTACACAACCTCCTGCAGAGTACATCTTAGGGTCACGTGACTTAACCACAGACAGCACCTGCTGAGCAGCACTTAGCCCCTGTCCTCACATCTACCTCATCCCTGCTTCCAGCTCCTCAGACTTTGCCACCTTCACACTTAGGAGACAGTTGAGCCCTGTAGATATGAAGAAGGCACAGTTGAACAAAGGAAGAGTAAAATTTTCTGGAGGTTGCCAGCCTCCAGTTCCAACCTCCCCCCCCCCCCCAGCCCCTCTGCTTTTCACAGCTGATTCTGTAGCCCACCTACTACATTCCAATCCCAGGACGCCAGGGGCTGGACGAGGGTACTCTGGCTTTCTTTTTTTCATTCCCTCACGACCCAGATGCTGGGCACTACAGAGGTTCCACAGGGCATTGGAGGGTTGTGTGGCTGTTCTGACCGAAGTACGTTCCAGTGGCATGTGGGTCTCCATCCAAAGCCTGGCAGACCACTGGAGGAAGCAAGTCATTTACTGTTCCATCCTCTCATTTTCAGAGCCTCCCAAGATGAACCCAGTGGTGGAGCCGCTGTCCTGGATGCTGGGTACCTGGCTATCCGACCCGCCGGGAGTTGGTACCTTCCCGACACTGCAGCCCTTCCAATACCTGGAGGAGGTGCACATCTCCCATGTGGGCCAGCCTATGCTCAACTTCTCGTAAGTCCCCACCTGGCTCATGGCCTGCCTAGGTCTTCAGCTAACTCCAGACAGATCAAACACAAGCCAGGCAGGAAGACGCAAAAGCAACTGTAGATTTGCTTCAGAAAAGCTCTCTTTCCCAGGCCTGGCAGCTGAGGCACAGGGTTGGTAAAAATGGTACTTTCTTGCTCCACGATATTCTTTAAGATGTTAGGCAGACGACAAGTTTATAAGTTTGTTAATCCAAGCAGAAAAACTATGGGTATGTGCTTAATTAAATCTCTAGTGTCAGTCTGACCCGTGTGGAAGTCAGTCACTCCACTGTCACTGAATGAGAGCACGTGGCTTTCTTTACTTTCGCCCTGTGCTAGGTGAGGTGTTCAAGGAAGTTTATGGTTCTCAGTAGGAAATAGTGTTGCTTTTAAGGGTAACTGAAATGTAATTACAAAAGTCATACGTGTTTAGCAAGTTTAAATAGGGTAGGGACATATCTAAATGGTGGAGTGATTTTGTCATATATGCAGGCCCTGGATTTACTCCCCAGCGCCTCACATAAGAAAATAAGTACATAAAATAAAAAAGCAGAACTCCATTCCTGCGTCAGTCTCCACTGCACAGTTCTATGTCAGTGGTGAGGACTTGAGCCTCCAGGCCTGATGACCCGAGTTCAGTCCATCTCAGAGGGTCAGTTCCTGGCCCCCACATGACAGCTAGCAGCTGTTTATTTCTCTTTTCTGGCCTCATGTGCACTGCACATGTCTGGTAATCAGACATCCATGCAGGCAAACACCTGTACACATAAAATGAAAAATAAACCTTAGGCTGGAGAGATGGCTTGCCAGTCTCTTCCAAAAGACTCAAGTCCAATTCTTAGAACTCATGTCAAGCAGCTTAAAATTAAACTACCTATAACTCCTGCTCCTGGGGATCTCCAACGTCAGGCACCCACAGGTACCTACACACACATATACACATGAGGAAAAATTAAATAATCTTTAAAAAAATAAATAAATCTCAAAATTGTCTAGAACAGCCAAGTAAAATAATGCCTAGAGTGTTCCCAGCACTTGGGAGACAGAGGCAGGAGGATCACAAGTTCAAAGGATGTGTAGCAAGATTGTCTCAAAATTAAAAAAGTAAAGAGAGCTAGGTGTGGACTGGAGAGATGGTTCAGCAGTTAAGAGCCCTGTTTTTCTAGAGGACCTAGGGCCTGGGTTTGATTTCTAGCACCTACAAGGTGTCTAGCAACCATCTGTAACTACAGTTTGAGGGGATCCAGTGCCCTCTTCTGGCCTTGCAAGACTCCAGGCATGTATGTGGTACGCAGACATACATGCAGGTAAAACACCTATACACATAAAATAAAAGATAACAATAAAATTTCAAAAGAGAGCCGAGGATATAGCTCAGTGGTAGAAGGACTTGCCCAGCGTGTGTGAGGTTCAGTTCCAGCACTGTTGAAAAACAGGCAAATAAATGACCCAGATAGTATAAATCAGGCTCACTCCTTCCTTCTCCCTTCCCTCCCTCACTTACTCCTCCCTCCCTCCCTTCCTTCCTTCCTCCCTTCCTTCCTTCCTTTCCTCCATCTTTCCTTCCTTCCTCCTTTCTCTCTCCTTTCTCTCTCCTTCTCCCCCACTAGGCCTTGTGCAAGCGCAGGGTCTCTACACCGTACCACGTTCAGAGCCCAGCCCTTTCATGTCAGGGTATGATGGTGTAGACCATGCTGGCCTCTTGCTTTTGCCTCCTGAGTGCTGGGATTATAGACATGTGCTCTGTGTTCGGTATGAATCTGTATAAAGGTTAACTAGAAACCCTAATTCAATTCCTGTTCCATTTCTACCATAAAGAGTAGTTGGACTCTTACACAGAAATAAGTATTCTATTTAACCCTAGCATTGTGGAGGCAGCGGCTGGCAGATCTCTTTAAGTTCAAGGTCATCCTGTTCAACATAGTAAGTTCCAGGGAGCCATGGATACACAATGAGTCCCTGTCTCAAAAAATAAGAAATGGAAAAAAAAAAGTTCCAAGAGAAAAGTGCTGATAAGGTAGGATTCTGCTGTAATTATCTACAGTGTTTACAGTGGCACCTAGGACTGAAAACTGAAACGTACAAGCCGAAAAGGCCTGATACTCCACATTATTAGGAAGTACATGTTTCAGGTCCTGGGTTCAACCCCAGACACACATGCACACACATTCACACACACACACACACACACACACACACACACACACACACGCGCGCGCACGCGCACGCGCACGCACACACACACACACACACACACACACACACACACACACACACGATTTCCTGTCTTTAAGAGTTGGTCAGCTAGGAAGAATGAGCCGGAAATGGAAGGGTGGTGATGGAGGCGGTGGGTAGTCTGAGGATGGAGTCTGGAGGAACCACTTCTGAGCAGATTAGCTTGTGTCCCTCAGACCGTAGCTCGTGTTTCTTCCCCAGGGTTTTTTGCATTGCTGCCTGACCTTTTCCTGGG
Organism: Peromyscus eremicus; assembly: GCF_949786415.1. Taxonomy (NCBI): domain Eukaryota; kingdom Metazoa; phylum Chordata; class Mammalia; order Rodentia; family Cricetidae; genus Peromyscus; species Peromyscus eremicus. The sequence continues at coordinate 10,151,971 of NC_081429.1, read as the reverse complement.
GAAACATGAACTGTTCACCCCAGATAGGGCGTCAACAACAAAGGGTTCTACCAGGGTCTCACGTGGGGACCCAATGAGTTTGTTGGGCATATTTATAGAGCAAGGGTGAGAGGTTACTTATAGGAGCATAGGTGGTCCCCACACATTACCACAGAGTACACCCCATCATGCTTAGCAGCCTCATAGAAGCTGCGTCAGAGTTCCCTTTTAGTTAACTTTCTACTTCTATATACTCTAGCGTCTCCCAGGTCACTTACAACTGTCGGGTGGACAGGAGGGATTAATGTGGAACCCCAGCTGAAGGTCCTTTGTTACTCCATTACCCCAGATCTAGCATCACCATATTGCCATGGCTTCGGGGACAAGGAAATCTCCTTTCCAGGATGGCAGTAGGAGGACTGTGGAATGCCTGAGAGAAGAGCACAGCACATCAAACCCTAGCCTCTGGCTCTTACATTGTTTTCATTCCCTCTTCTACAACATTCCTTTAGCCTTGGGCAGGTGACATGTGTGTGAGCCTTATTTTTCCTTTTTAAAGCATTTCATTGCTATGTCACTTACCAGGCATTATTCTCAGCAGTTTAACCAGTTATGAATCTTTGCACCTTACCACCACCCATTGTAAGAAGTCTTCTCTCTACAACCAAGGCCAGTAGTATTAATAAACTGTGGGCATAAACACAAATGTTTAGAAGGTCATTTGATAGGTATACACATCCATTCAACAAAATGACACACACACACACACACACACACACACACACACACACACAGACTGTGGCCTTCCCAGCCACAAGTTTTTGTCCTGACTTACATGACCAGATGTGAGTCCTCTTCTGTGGGGCAAGCCTGAAATCCAGTTGGAAGGTTGCTGGCTGCACTCAGAATAGTCACTGCTGCTATCATGCCACTGGGCACAGCCCGCCTGGCCCTGCGATAGTGCAGCTCTCGGGGTCTGCAGGCCAGTAGGATTGGTCATGGCAGCTCTTCCCCAGCAGCAAAGCCAGCTAGCACAGGAGCTTCCAGCTGGGTTCCAGCTTGACTTCTCCATGTTCCGCACCAAAGCCTGTAGTGCGTCATCAGGAAGACCCGACCATCTGGTTCTGACATGTAACCAGCAGCAGTGGCAGTAGTCTTTATGATTTGGGGACCCTGCCCAACAAACAGCTTTTAGGGAAGTAACCCACCCCGGCACTGGAAGTTTTAGTTGACACCTCGTAGCTTTTGGCATGTTTTCCCCTTCCATGCAGGACACCCTCTTTAGACTCTTTACTGCTGGTTTTACTGTTTTTCAGATGCTTCTCAAAATCTGTAAGACACTCATGTTAGCATTATACCACCTTTGTAATGAAAGCCCTTTTATAGAGGGTGGGCAGGTCTTCTCAGGCCACCACCATCCATTCCAAGCACGTTTTAGTTGATCTCGGGTCAGCAGTTAAGAGGATACTAAAGAAAGAAGTTAGTGAGGTCCATGAGAACAGTTCCATCACTTGTCTCAATTGTGTCCTCAAACAAGCACACGGGCTACAATGGCATGGATAGAAGGGACTACTTAATGTAGTTTTCTATGGCCTAGTTATTCTCTATGAACTATTTTGCCTCTTTATCCTTGGGCACTGTTGCCATGGTGCTGATCAGCGTTTATCCTCTCCTGGTGGGCTAGCTCAAGTGTTGAGCACAGGCAAGAGCCCACGGGGAGCAGGACTGTTCCATCGCCTGCCATGTGAGTTGGCTCCCTGGGTCTGCCAGCCAGACTCCGGGTTCTGTGAAAGTAATCACTGCCATTGCCTGTCCCTCCATAAGCTGCTATGAAAATTCCAGCCCAGGTGAATAGTTTCCACCCCTAACACGATTTCCTGCAGGGAAAAATGCACACAGCTTACTTGGGCCAGAGGTGGAAACCATCCACAAGCTTCCTAGTTTTCATCTGTACTGTTTTATCACTTTGTGTTTTTTGTGACGCTCACTGGAATTAGCATCTGTCTTTCTGCCATTTTCCCCCTTAGGAATTTCAGTTTGACACAGATCTTGTCATGTTTGCCTTCCAGTGACCTGGACAAACTCTCTTATCTGCTTTATCTTTCCATTTCCTCTTGATTGCTGAAGTACTTTAAGGGCCCAATTACATGTCATTTTAAGTCACCCAGATTCAGCAAAACCTCTTCTGCCTTGTAAAGGTCACACCCAGCAAGGGGCTCAGCTAAGCAGCTACAGCTCCATTCCCATTCCCAGGGTCTCTGCTGAGTCACCTTCTTATTTAAGTAGAGAAAACAGTCCCTTCCTGCTGAGTGAACTGAGCACCATGCCTCACCTCTCTCTACCTTTCCTCGGTGGCTTCTGCCCCTCCTCTCTTTCAGACCCTGATTCGTGGGGACCTCGATGTTGATAACCGAGTGTCCCTAATGGCATATATGAGCCAGTCCACCAGGTTGTCAGCCTTTGTTCCAGGAAGGGATGGGTCATTACTCAGTTACTCTCCTTCCACAGCACACAGACTAATCGTTCCAGAGGCTGAAAAGCCAAGCCAGGCTGTGAGTTCTTTCACTTCCTTTTTTTTTTTTAAACAGATTTATTTATTTATTATGTATACAGTGTTCTTCCTGCATGTATGCCTGCACTCCAGAAGAGGGCAGCAGATCTCATTATAGAAGGTTGTGAGCCACCATGTGGTTACTGGGACTTGAACTCAGGACCTCTGGAAGACCTCTGAGCTTTCTCTCCAGCCCCGTTTCACTTCCTTCTTGCACGTCCCTCCCAACTCAAGCTGTTCCAAGGCAGAGGATTCCTCTGACTCTTGATTTTTCTATACACCTGGTCTGCATGCTGAGTCATAGACTTTCCTTCCCGTGTGTCAGAAGTTGGACCTGAGCGGTAACTTCTGTCGTTTTTACCTGTGTTTTCCCTCTTCACTGTCTGACTCTTCAGGGGACTCAGGGTGTTTGATCCCAGGAGGGACTCTTTAACACAGGTCTAATCTGCACTCTTCTCTTTTGCCCCCTTCCCAGCAGCAAGAAGTGGTGAGGCAGCAACTTTGAATTCGTCCTCTTTTGTCTAATTTCCCTGCTAAATTAGAGACTAGCATGGAGAATGCTAACTACATGAGCCTTCCCATTGTAATTCCTACAAAACTCTAGGTGACCCTCACGTAGCTGCAAAGTCCCATCTCATGGAGATGATGACCTCACGGGGCCCCCTTTTTAGTTACTCAGGATACTCAGCAGTTCCCAAAGTCACTTACGGCTAGAGGTGAGGCAGAAGAGAATGATTAGAATCTCCCCTTCTGCTAGGAGTGTTAAAACTATTAGCTGGGTGTGGTGACACATGTCTTTAATCCCAGTGCTTAGGAGACAGACAGGCTGTGAGTTACAGGCCAGCCAGGGCTATCCATTGAGACCCTGTCTAAGAAACAGAAAGCTCCTTCGCTGTTCCCATAGGCCTAGCTGTCACTGTGTTTTGCTTCTTCCATTGCCATGACTATGAGGCTGAGGTGATCTCCAAGGTGGCATGGGATGATCATGTGACGCCCAGAGGAGAAACCTTGCCGCGGCATACTCTGTGGGACTGCCCTTTGGGGGCCTGCTGTCTGCTTTACCTCTGTGTTTCCCATCCAGGTTCAACTCGTTCCACCCAGACACACACAAGCCAATGCACAGAGAGTGTGGCTTCATCCGCCTCAAGCCCGACACCAACAAGGTGGCCTTTGTCAGTGCCCAGAACACAGGTATGGTGCTGGCCAGTGTGACAGCAGTTGTCTCAGTGACTTTGAAATGTTTCTGCTCATGGTCATGTATTGTAGGGACAATGAAGATACAGTTCTCCATAGACTTGAGCCTTCCTCCTGGCACAATCTTAGTTGTGGTATTTTGCCTGTGCTAACACAATACATGCCCAAAGGATAGATCCTGGCAAGAACAGGCCAACTGGCCTCATGGTCTTTGTCTGGAAGTCTGGCAATCTGATGTCTCAGAAATCACTCAACAGCCTGTGTACCTTTGACCATGTCCAGTCTCACTCCTGTTCAGGATTAACTAACTTGGAATGATACTAGCGCTGGGCACAGTGAGGCATGGAAGTACGCAAAAGCCAGAGGGCTGTCATCTATGGTTCCTTCTTCAGCCTAGGGTAGTACTGTACCTGAGGGTGGGACTCTGCCTACTGATTGAGTAATGCAGGTAGTAGGGCTGGGGCTCAGGCACCTCTGCAGAGGGGGACCCTCAATTGAGCATTTGCCCTTATACTCCCCGTCACTTAGAGGGGTGAGGCAGGAGGATCTTTACCCTGTGAATTCCAGACGAGCCTAAACAACATAATGAGACCCCCTTCTGAAAAACAAGTACGGGAGCTGGGGAGATAGCGTGGTGGGCAAAGTGCTTACTGTAAGCATGAGGACCTGAGTCCACATCCCCAGGACCCACGTAACAGTGCTACACATCTGTAACCCCGGCATTGAGAGTGCAGAGACAGACAGATCTCTGGGGCTTTCTACTCCAAAAAAAGTAAGAAAGAAAGCCACAGAGGAAAACACTCAGAGTCAACCTCTGACCCCCCACAAGTAAATACATACACAAACACAGAGACAGATATATATAGAGAGAGAGAGAATTGTGAGTCATTTCCTTGGTATCGCAAGAGTAACTTCAGAGAAGGAAGAAACGCTGTACCTGCAGGGTAGCCAAGTTCAGGTTCCCCGACTGTCCACAGTGCTCTGAAGGTGGGAGTGGCTCGGAACGACACTAACTGCCCCTCCCTTGCAGGTGTTGTGGAGGTGGAGGAGGGTGAAGTGAACGGGCACGAGCTGTGTATCTCATCCCATTCCATCTCCAGGATCTCCTTTGCCAAGGAGCCCCATGTGGAGCAGGTGAGCCCAGCCTCCCTCTCGGATGTTCCCAGAGTATTTGCACTTGGCAGTGGTACCACGCCATCTGACAGACTTAGGGGTTCCATGCTGCTGTCTCCAGCTCTTAGCGTTTCCAATCCCACCCCCTCCCGTGGTGTAAGTGATCGCCACTGTGATGGCTGGGCCCTGCACCTTTCAGGTTTGTTGTTTTCCATCACAAACATCCTTTTATGTGTGCTTTACACTTTTGTAAATAGATCCAAATCTACTGGACACATTTCTCCTAAATTACTGAGCCAGAGGGGTAGGTACATTTTGAATGGGAGATCCTGGTAAATTGTTTAACAGTGAAACTAGTCGCATTGCCTGACAGTCACTGGTTCCTGCTCAGTCCCATTCTTGTTTTCAGTCTAATTGGTGAATATATATTACCTTGTATAGTCCATTTATGCTGGTTTTTCTGTAAGTTGTGATTCTGTTATTGACTTATAGGAGGTTTTTTTACATGCTGTGGCTGTTATCTGTTGTCTGTTCCCTTTGTGGCTAGTATGGCCCCAGTCAGTGCCTTCATTTATAATACCATCTGTCCCAGGTATTTCCTTTATCACATCTGGACTCAGATTCCTGCTTAGGAATTTGTTTTCTACTCCAAAATAGTGATGATGATGATGATGATGATGATGATGATGATGATGATAATAATAATAATACCTAATTTTCTTGTGCTTTTGTGGCTTTGCTTTTCTCCATTAGACCTTTAATCTGTCATATTTGCCTTTCTGTGTGATTCAGTATATTCTGACATTTGCCTGCTGAGTGACTTGTAGTCCTCATGTGGTTTATAAGGTGCAGTGTATCTCTTAGACCGTGCTCATATGATCATATGGTCTGTTTCTTTCCACCTGCTTATTCACTTGGTTTTTTGAGACATGGTTTCTCTGTGTAGCCCTGGCACTCTCCGTAGACCAGGCTGGCCTTGAACTCAGAGATCTACTTGCCTCTGCCTCCCAAGTGCTGGGATTAAAGGTGTGTGCCACCACAGCCTGGCTAGTTATTTGTTTCCTTGATGTCCTTTGCTATACGGAAGAGTTTAGCTTCATGAGGTCCCATAATAAAATAATGGCTGTGCTGTTAGAATCCTGTTCAGAAAGTTCCTTCCTGTGCCAATGAGTTAAGGCAGATTCCCTACTTTCTCTTCTATCAGATTGAAGGTGCTGGTCTTGTGTTGAGATCTTTAATCCATTTAGAGTTGTGCAGGGAAGGAGATGTGACTCTGTTTTCATTCTTCTAGCTGTAGTTACCAGTTTGACTAGCATGGTTTGTTGTTAAACATGCTGTCTTTTCTCTAGTGGATGTTTTTTGTTTCTTTGTCAGAAATCAGGCTGGGCATGGTGGCAGAGTTTCTGTGAGTTCAAGGCCAGCCTGATCTACACAGTTAAGGATAGCCAGAGCTACATCATGAGACCTTGTCTCAGAAAGTCAAAAAAAAAAAAAAAAAAAAAAAAAAGGTTTCTGTAGGTATGTGAGTTATGTGTGGGTCTTTTCTTCATTTCCGTTCCATTGATCAGCATATCTGTTCCACCATGCCATTTTTTCTTACGGATTTATGTTGTTGTTCAGTCTTTGTGTGGTTTTGAAATTGCAATAGCAATGTGTTGTTTTTATATCTGCGGCATAGCAGCTACAGGTAATCCTACCCCAGCTGCTGACTGTGTCTCCTCAGCCGCAGCCTCAAACTGGGGGAGCCTTCACATCCCACCACCACCAACTCAGCCGCCTCCACATCGGGAGACAAATGTTTTAGCTAAGTCTCTGGCCTTTTATTTTGCCAATAAAGACTTGGGAGCCAGATGCTGGGGTGAAAACCTGCTAGCCCAGGGAGGCAGAGAAAGCAGCCAGATGACCTTCCTCCTTCTCCAGTGTCCTAGAGAGCTTCTCTTCCACCATTCCAAACCAAAAGGGACGCCAAACTACTACTTCCTGTGTGCCTTTCTATCCTCTCCCTGACTCCCTCTTACTCTCTATGGCTACTTCCTGTCAACTGTTGCTTGCTCCTACCTCTTGACCTATGGTCTATTTTGTTTAATACTATTTACAATAAACAGAAAGCTCTAAGATGAAGGGTGTGTGCTAGGGCTGGGCCACACCACAGCTAGAGGCAGGTTTTTGCAGTAAGTAACACACTCTCGGCTTCACAGTGTGATCACATATCCTGCAACAGTAGTAATGTTACACTTCGGAAATGCCCCACTTGGTAGAACCGTCTGAGGTGTGTTGGTGTCAGTTCTTTGAGGATCTGAATCCATCAGGCTCTGAGCTGTTTTTACTCGAGAGATTTTTAATTACTCTTCTATTGCACTATGGGTTACAGTCATCTTGATTTATCTTTGGTAGGTCATTTGTGTCAAAAAAAATTTCCATTCCTTTGAGGTTTCCCAATTTGATGGGATACAGATTTTTTTTTAAGTTTGTCCATATGATTCCCTGCATTTCTTCGATGTCTACAGTGTCTCCCTTTTCATTTCTAATTTTATTGATTTGGGTCCTCTCCTTTTCTTTTGGTTGGTTTAGCTAAAGGTTCGTTGATCTCACTGATATTTTTTTTTTCCAAAGAACCAACTCGTCATTGACCTTTGTTATCATTCGTTTCTATTTCATTAATTTCAACCATGAGTTTATTTCTTCCCATCGAATCTGTCTGAGTGTTATTTCTTCTTGTTTTTCTAGAGCTTTCAAGTGTGTTAAGTTATTAATATAAGATCTCTCCAATTTTTTGATATAGGTACTTAATGCTATGAACTTTCCTCTTACAACTGCCTTCATTTTGGTATGTTGTATTTTCATTTTCACTCAATCTAAAAAATGTTGAATTTGTCTTGACCCAGTTTTCATTTGGTAGTGAGTTGTTGAGCTTCGTGAAGTTTGTGTACTGTCTGAACTTCGGTTGTTGTTGACACCCAGTTAATCCACAGTGGTCAGATAGGATGCAGAATGGTATTTCAGTTTTACTATATTTGTTAAAACTTGCTTTGTGTCCTAATATGTGATTAATTTTAAAGAAAGTTCTATGGACTGCTGATAAGGAAGTATATTCTTCAGTGTTTGAGGTGAGATGTCCTCTAACTGTCTATAAGATCCATTTGATTTATGATGTTACTTAGCTCCAGTACTTCTTTAGTTTTTGTCTGGGTGACCGCTCTATTGGTGAGTGAGTGTAGGATTTTGACATCAGTATCACTGTGTGAGGGTCAATTTTAGTTGTAGTAGTGCTTCTTTTATGAACTTCTGTCCTTGTGTTTGGTGTAGAGATGGTTAGCACTGTAACATCCTCTTGGTGGATTTTCCCGTAATGAATATGTAGTGACCTTCCCTATCTCTTCTGATTAGTTTTGGTTTGAAATCTGTTTTGTCAGTTACTAAAATAGGTACATACCTGCTTATGCCTTAGTTCTATTTGCTTGGATTTCCTTTTTCCATCCCTTTACTCTGAGGTGCTATCTGTCATTGATGGTGAGGTTTGTTTATTGGTGGAAGCAAAATGATGAATCTGTACCTGTTATTTATAGGTTTGGTCTGTTCATGGTGTCCCAGATTTTCTGCATGTTTTGGGCCTGGGTTTTTTAGATCTAACGTTTTCTTTGACTGAGCTATCCGTTTCTTTTCCCTTGTCTTCCAGATGTGGAATTCTGTCTCCTACTTGGTTTGATCTGTTGGTGAGGCTTTTATCTCAGCTTTTTGTTTGACTTCTTAAGTTTTTAATCATGAGTTTTATTTCAGTTTGGCTTTTCTTTAGTGATTCTATTTCTTTGTTAAATTCTATTTTCATGTCTTGAATTGTTTTTATTCATTCAACTAGTTGCATGTGTTTTTCTGGTCTTTGTTGAGACATTTATTCATATCATTTATTTATTTATTTTTATTTTATGACCATTGGTGTTTTACCTGCATGTGTGTCTGTGTGAGAGTGTCAGATCCCCTGGAACTGGAGTTACAGACAGGTGTGAACCGCCATGTGAATGCTGGGAGTTGAACCCAGGTCCTCTGGAAGAGCAGCCAGTGCTCTGAGACGCTGAGCCATCTCTCCAGCCCCTATTCATATCCTTTTTAAGGTCCTTGAATATATTCATGGGTGCTGTTTGAAGTCCTGTCTTGTGCTTCAGCTATATTGCTTTTCTCGGGAGATACTACAGTAGGGAGCTGGTTTCTGGAGGAGGCATGTTGTCTTGGTTGTTAATGTTTGTGTTTGGGGCATGTGATCTAAGCATCTGGGGTACACTCATGGTGTTTCTTGGTGTGGGTATCTGTCTGGTCACACCTTTGTTGGGTGTGTGTTTGGGTCTTTGTTTGCTGTCAAGTTGTGGATCAGCTGAATGATGCTCGGTTTTGAGTCTTGGGGCCACTTGGGTTTCAGGGAGCAGCGTCTGCACTGGCTGAAGTTCTGGTTGGATCTCTAGAGACAGAAAGCAGTCCCAGAGCAACATGGTGGGAAGGGTGATTGGTGAGTGGCCAGGGAAGCTGGCTGACCTGGGGATCTCTATGGCCGAGTAATGTTCCTTCTATTGATAATTCAATCTTTTCTTTTTTTTTTTAAAGACAGGGTTTCTCGGGCTGGAGAGATGGCTCAGAGGTTAAGAACACTGGCTGTTCTTGCAGAGGTCCTGAGTTCAATTCCCAGCAACCACATGATGGCTCACAGCCATCTATAATGAGATCTGGTGCCCTCTTCTGGCCTGCAGGCATACATGGAGGCAGAATGTTATATACGTAATAAATAATCTTTAAAAAAAAAAAAAAAAGACAAGGTTTCTCTGTGTAGCCTTGGCTGTCCTGAACTCACTTTGTAGACAAGGCTGCCCTCAAACTCAGAGATCTACCTGCCTCTGCCTCTGCCTCCCAAGTGCTGGGATTAAAGGCCTAGGGCATTATGCTCAGCTGATGATTCAGTCTTATTTATCCATTCATCATTGATGAACCGCAGGGTATTGCTAACTTGGGGCTATTTGAAATAATTTTGATCTGCCTAATGCACATTTTAAGCATACCTTCGTCTTCTGAGGCTGCTTTTGAAGCTACTTTCAGAACCCTCAGAACTCCTTTCCAGAGCTTTGTAGGGTAAGGAACAAGGTGGATTGTTTAACATCTGTCCCGCTAATACCTTAGGACTCACCATTTTGACAAGCTGGCTCCGTTACCCCCATCTGCAGACCTCTCCCGCCACCACTACCACCACGGAGCCCAAAAGTTACTGCTGTTCCCCAGGCCCAACCAACGGTACCTCTGACAGCTCTTGTCGGACTGTGCAGGCTGAACTTAATTGAGATACTTAATCACACTGTGTAAAGATGGGTTGCTGTGATTGCTGTAATAAAAAGCTGACGCCAGTCGCTAGGCAGGCGAGGAAAGGCAGGACTTCCAGACAGACAGAGGAACTGGGAGGAGGAATCTTAGGCACATGGAAGCTGCCATCAAGAAACTGAAGAAGTTGGAATACAGTGCAGAGGAGAGGTAACCAAGCCACGTGGCAGAACATAGATGAATAGAAACAGGTTAGTTGAAGTTATAAGAGCTAGTTGGGGAAAAACCGAAGCTTAGGCCAAGCTTTCATAGTTAATAAGTCTCACGTTATTATTTGCTGGCTGGTGGTCCAGGTAGTCCCAAAAGAAAATCCAGTCCTGCTTGAGTGGCTGTAGACAGTGGTCCAGGCCCGCCCACACTGACAAGAGTTCGGAGGCCTGGTGTGACAGCCTCCTGGAAGGTACTCAAGTGGTCGCCCTCTGGAGCAGTATTCTAGCCTGCGTCCCTCGGCCTGCCAGTAGAGGGGGGCAGCCTCGGGAAGTTGTACAGATGGACCATTCCTCCTGAGCCTTCTTTTACGCCATGAAGTTCTTTCTGTAATTTGGATATATACCTTTTATGATTTAGATAGATACATTTTGTGAGTGATGAGTGCTGTGGGCCACAAATAGCTTTTCAGTTTGTATTTTACCTTTTATTTGGTCGGGATAGTTTTGTTTTGTTTGTTTGTTTGCTTGTTTGTTTTTGAGACAGTCTCACATAACCTGACATATGTAAGGCTTCCTGCTTCCAACTTAGAAGAGCTAAAATTACAGGACTATGCCACCAAATCCTGCCATAGGTTCTATTCTTAGAATGCTTTATTGAATAGTTTTTATGTACTAATCAAGAAAACTGTGAACTATTTTTCTGTAAGTTTTACAGTTTAAATGAAGTCTTTCCTTTGGGTCATTGATCCATGGAGGCTGAACTATGTGTGCAGTGGGTCATAATCTTCTCTCCCAGGTGACATCCACCTACCCTGTCCCCTACTGAAAAGATACCCACCCTGCTACTCCCAGTACCAGCTTTGCCTCCTGACCATCCTTTTTCTCTCTCAGTTCAAAGTAATCTGTGGACCTCACATTGGTTCCAAACTGGTATCATAATGTCTTGATTATTTGGGCTTAATAGATTTTGTTATTTGCTGTAGAATAATACTTCTGTACACTGTGTGAATATATGTCGCTATGATTGGTTTAATAAACAAGTTGACTGGCCAATAGCTGAACAGGATGAAGTTAGGTGGGAAAGCCAAACTGAGAGTGATGGGATGAGGAAGGGCGGAGTCAGAGCAGTTGCCAGCCAGACGCAGAGGGAACAGGAGATGAACATGCCATGTTAGTAAAGGTACTGCCATGTGGCAGAGAGTAAATAAGGAATATGGGTTAACTTAAAATGTAATAGCTGGAGCCGGGCGGTGGTGGCGCACGCCTTTAATCCCAGCACTCGGGAGGCAGAGCCAGGCGGATCTCTGTGAGTTCGAGGCCAGCCTGGACTACCAAGTGAGTCCCAGGAAAGGCGCAAAGCTACACAGAGAAACCCTGTCTCGAAAAACCAAAAAAAAAAAAAAAAAAAAGTAATAGCTGGTTAGTAATAAGCCTGAGCTATTGGCTGAGCATTTATCATTAATATAAGCCTCAGTGTATTTATTTGAGAGTGACTGTGGAACAGGAAAACTCCACCTACAATTATTGTCTATTTAGGTGTTTGTATTTGTTTTTTAAGATTCAATTCTAGGCCAAGTGGTGGTGGTGCATGCCTTTAATCCCAGCAGAGGCAGGTGGATCTCTGAATTTTGAGGCCAGCCTGGTCTACAGAGCAAGTTCTAGGACAGCCAGGGCTAGAGAGAGAGACCCTGTCTCGGGAAAACAAAAACAAAGAGACAAGTTGAGACTTTGCTTAAGGTCCCCTCACCACAGAGCAGTTCTTGAGCTGGACCCCCGGTCTGTTTCTGCTTGGTCTTGCCCCCAGCTCTTGTGCAGCGCTGGGCTGGGAGCCAGGGGAGCCAGGTGATGTTTTCAACTAGACAGGCTCCAAATCCAAGAAAGCCCTCGAGCCCTTCCTGGGCCAACAGGAGTCGTGGAAGTGGGGTGCCACCTCCGCCTCTTCCCTCCTTGTTTCCATGGTGCTTCCTGGTACCCTGAAAGAACTGGTTTTTTGTGACAGGGTCTCAAGCGTCCCAGACTGGCCTTGAACTCATGTTACTCCTACCTCTACCTCCCAGGTACGGGGATTACAGGTGTGCAGCACCACATCCAGTTTATTTAAGCTGGGGATCTAACCCAGGGCTTCATGCATAAAAGCAAGCACTCTACCGATTGAACTCCATCTTCAGTCCCTAAAGAGACTTTTGATTGGTTTTTCTGTTTTTAAATTTATTTGTGTGTGTCTGTGTACACGTCTGGTCCTCTGATAGAGCAATAAGTGCTTTTAACCACTGGGCCATCTTTTCAGCCCCTCTAACTAAACTTGTAGTGACTGACATTTTTATCTTTTTCTCAGCAAAAGGGTTGAGAGTCCAAGTAATGGGCGTGGCAGAGGCAGCCCGTGGTCCTGGCACTCTGAAGTGTTAGGCCCTTAGAGAGTTGATTAGACATTCATTTATCCTATGGTCACACTGTGTCCACAAGCATTCCACACAGGAGGGCTATGATTCAGGACGTGACTTAGGATCTCTTCATCTTCTTGTGGGAAGAGCCATATGATATAATAGACCAGTGGTCCCTAGTGCTGGCCCCAACTCCCGCAAGAACACATTTGTTATGGTTTAAGGCTCAGATGGAAGTGGAGATTATAGCCAGCAGAACATCATCAAATATTAACAGACTAAACAATAGGCCACTTCTGGAAAGCCGAACTCATACCAACCCTGTGTCTACCTGTTGCTTGGGAGAAGTGGCTGGTATGTCCCAAGGTGGTTCAACCTTGGTGGGGGTATTTTCCTGCTTACAGACCTGTGACCAGTGACGGACACAGGTGAATGGACACTCCCGTGTTTGGTCAGTGTTTGTTTCTGTTTTTCCAAAACAAAACCGAGGCTAGCTTGGAACTCGTATAGCCGCGTTGACCTAGAATTTGAGCTAGTTCTCTTGTCCCAGCCTGCTGAGTGCTGTGATGATAGGCATGCGCCGCCACACCCGGCTCTTGATGATACTCTGAAGGTGTAAACTTAAGTGCTTTGTTTTGTTCTCCATCAGATTACTCGAAAATTCAGACTGAATTCTGAAGGCAAACTTGAACAGACGGTCTCTATGGCAACCACTACGCAGCCAATGACTCAGCATCTTCATGTTACCTACAAGAAGGTGACCCCATAACCTGGAGCAGCTCCCGGAGCCTGGGGAGGGGCCTGGCTCCTACATCTAGCCCCCCAGTTTAGTAGACATCCTACACAGCAGACATGGTGTGGCCGCAGGCTCTGCTGACACAGAACTGTTGTCCCGGTGATCTTGTAATGGCACAGAAAACCAAATAAAAGGCCTTTATTTTTATGGCTGAGGATTTTGAATATTATCACTGTGTAGACTGTACATTTTTTATCTGCTGCTGATAGTTGTTTTCCAGTCTTTAAGATACTGAGAAAGGATCACATGTCCCCTCTTTCCTTTCCTCCCCTCCTCACCTACTTTTTACAGGTTTTGTTTCTGCTTTTTGCACGGCTAGGCAAAGACTATAGTGCTTACGATGCCCTCTAGCCCTAACCCTCCTCCGCAAAGATTTCCTTTCCTTTCTTTCCCCCCAAGTACTGGAGGTGGAATCCAGGACTCTCCACAGTGAGCTCGGCAGCCTCTGTCCTGTTCTGTTCCTTCTGGTTGTCATGGCTGTGAATTGCTCAGAAGCTCCCTCCAGAGCTGGCTGAATTGGCCCCTGGGCCCCCCCGGCCATGAAGCTGGCACTTAGCGCTTTCTCCTTGGGTTTGTGCTTTGGGGTAAGGGTACCCCGCGGTGTCTGTGGACACCCAGGAGATAGCATTCCTCACCCCACCCACCACCCACCTGCCCTTACCCTGCTGCCACCAATGTTTATTTGTGAGTTCCATGCAGTTTCAGTCAAGTGCAGTTTTTGCTTTGGCAGACATCAAGTTATCCCCTAGAGGCCCAAGGAGTCTTTGATCCGGGAATCTGCTAGGGCTGCCTGCCTCAAACCCAAGTCTGCTCAGGTTCTAGAGCCCTGGAGCTTTCTGGTGGGGGAAAATAGAGACGAAAGCCTAGACATACACAGGCTCCTCATGTGGGCTACTCAACTTCCGGGTCTGTCCATGCACAAGAGCCAGGAGGTTTTTGTTTTGGAAACAAGGTCTCATGTAGCCTAAGCTGACTTCTGTAGCCAAGAATGACTTTGAACTCCTGACCTGCTGCCTCTGCCTCCCAAGTGCTTGTGTTACAAGTGTGTGTCACGAAGCTGAAGATCAAACCCAGAGCCTCACGCACACTAGGCAAGCGCTTCACCGACTGAGCCACTCCATTTCTCTCATTTTCCGAGACAGCATGTGAAGCGACATTGCAGTCCATGGCCTCCTCGTGGCAGGTAAATGTTAGCTTGACTGCGTTGAAAAGCACCTAAGGGATTAGAGAAGCACACCCCTGGGTGTGTCTGAGAGAGTCTGCAGACACTGTTAGATCAGAAGGACTCTGACCTAATCAAGGGGTTAGTCACTTGGTGGATCATGATATGGTGGCATCATTAGGAAGTGGTGAAAGGTGGGCGGTGGAGCCTAGCTGGGGAAAATAGGTTAGGGTGTGTCCTTGGGGCCTGTGTCTTGCCCTGGCTCTTCCCAGTGTCCCCTTTGCTCTCTTCCTGGCCACTGTGGTGGGAGTCGATTCACCAAACCCTTCTGGCCATGATGGACTGACACCTGAAACCTTGAGCAAAATTATCTTAGCATCATGCCACCTATCCTGTCACAGTGGTAAGATTGCTGAGTAAAAACCCTGCTCTCCTGACTACATCAGCTTGTGGCATGCACATTTGAAAATACAGATGAGGGACTGGGGAGGTGCTGGCTCGCTCCATCGATAATGCTCTTGCCACATAAACAGCACTGGAATTCATTCCCCAGCACCCATGCGACAGATGTGTGTGGCAGCATATTCCTGTGCTGTGACTGTCCTCTGAGCCAAACAGCTGCCATCCTGAGGCAGTCGAGCTCTGCCCGCTTGCAGAAGGGCATTCCAGCTGGGCTTGTTGAGGAGGGTGGGGAGACCCTCACCTGAGTATCCACCCATTCCCTACCACCTGTTATATACAGCTGTTCCTTAGTTGCACATGACCTCTGAAGGGGCTAGAGTATACAGGCTGGGGGAGACCAGAGGTGTGGGCCTTTATCTTTGTGCTGTGGGAAAGCCCTCCCCTGCTGGGTAAAGGCTTTCCCGGTGCAGTCTATTGGGGTACGGGAGTACCCACACCCTGAAAGTAACTGCTCACCTACGCTCCGTAAGAAAGCCCAATAAACTCATTGGTTTACCAGAGTAAATTTTGGCAGAATCATGCCTACGTTTGCTTGGGGGACCTTCGGAGAGGGGATTGCCTGTGTCTCCCAT